>NW_013566972.1:0-364251 GCF_000721755.1 Aureobasidium subglaciale EXF-2481 | reverse complement strand
CCCCCCCCCCCCCCTCCTCTTCCTCCCTGAGAAACAAATTGTAATTGTAACCATAAAATCATCATGCTTTCCTACCGTCCATCTCTGATCCCCCCTATTCCATCGCTCGCCGGTGTGGTTTGCGTCTACCGTGACCCGGGTATCAAGTCCTCGGCGGCCTAAAGGACAAAGGATGTCGAGCGGCGGACACCGAGGATTTGAACAAAAGACAGGCCAAGCTGCTCAATGTTGTTCATGTCTAAGCTGTACATGGGTTTCGAACGTTGCGGACGGGGCGGAATGCTTTTATCTAGACATGAAAGACGACGGTGTGTTTGTGGTGAAACTTGGAAGATGAAAATGTTGTGATGAAGGTACGTATATGGGTATTGGATGTTTGGGGCTGGAAGGATTTTGTTGCGAATATGGGGCAGCCCGATCATGTCAGAAGGAGCAGTAGTAGCTGGCGCAAGGAAGTTTTGGACTTTTGAACTTTTTTTACTTGTTGATTGTCTATGTGACATGGAAAGAGAAACGTGGGACTCGAACTGACTTATTTGACAGATTCCATCTCGGGACCTCCACCTGCCAGATCTCTAGCAATCATCATTTCTGACTTGGAGAGTCCTAGGTTACCTGCATACTCGCCAAACGTGACGACAATTTCATGCAAGCCATCACGCAAGACTGCCAGCAATTCTTCAACCTCTGCGACTTGACGGTTGCCGTTGAAATACCTGTCCGTCCAGTGAGGCGGCAAGTTTTGGACGAAGAATTGAATCTGTTGAGTTGTGATGATAAGAGTGCGCACAATGGTTGAAATGTCCTTCTGCACCTGTCCGAGGTTGTCTTCCTTCAGACTCGACACGGCAAGACCACAAATAGCACGAACAGCGTTGGTAAGAATGGCGCCGGTACTAAAAGGCACTCCAAATACGACAGCGTTCACGCGACGGGCAAAAGGCTGACGGAAGGGCATGCCGAGAGGTGTGCCGATGAACCAAGAAATCAAGCCATTGGCATTATTGACCATACCAGCGCGACCCAGCTGTTCCTGCTGTTCCTTGGTCAAGATGCGATCGGCACCATACCCGAGCAGTTTCTGTGCTCGGGGACTGATGGGATTTGTCGCACCGTGAGATTGGCCGTATGACCTGGCGACTAAGCCGACAGAATTTTCGAAAGCCTGCAGACCAGTCGAGGGCGGGGCCGGTGCTCTGAAGATAGCGTCCTCTTTGACGGGCCGCGAGGAGATTTTTGGGAGGGTTTGAAGTGGCTTTGGGGGTTGCTCGGGCGTATGAGCAACGGCACCCTGCGAGTCCTGAATACGCTGAATGACGGATTGAATTTCAACCAGACAGATGCCGGAAACCTGAGACCAGGTAGAACCACCTTTTCTATCGAGCTCACCGAACAGAGTCTTCCTGCGAGCATCGAACTTTTGTGTGATCATGGCCAGCTCCCAAAAGGCCATGGTCTTAGGAATCTCCTTCTTCGCCTTCAACCCAGCAATCAAGCTACCGTTTGGATCCTTTGAATCGGCAGTCAGAGGCTTGTCCTTCTTGACAGGTTCTTGGGCGGTGTAGATGGTAAAGGCGCGGTTGGAAAGCTCCCATAAGGCGACCAGAAGCGTTGAAGACCAGACAAAGCGAGCAATGAGAGACATTGGGTCGGTGAGACCAGCGGGTCTGGTAGACTTAGGCAGGAAGAACAGGGTACGTCCAACCTTGAAGGCTAGGGCCCAGGCAAGGTTTCTCCAGACTGCAAAGTAGACGAAAGGACCGAACAAGCAGGTTAAGCTGACGAGCTTTGCGGTGTGGGCGACAATATTCTGGAGCTCATTCTTCAACTGCACGACAGGCGAGTCCTTGGAAGGAGACTGCGGTAGACGAATCAAGTCGTAGTCCTTGTAAAGATGAATAGCGGATTGGGCCAGGGCGAGGAAAAGGAACTGAGAGCGAAGGAGGATGGGACGCTCATTCAACTTTGGACGTTCGTATGATCTAAGAAAGTCAGAAGGTGGACCGAAGCACAGATTGAGAGTCGACGCACCTGCCAGGATCAATCCATGCAAGATTGGCATTCTTTGCTGTGGTGAAAATGTAGAGTTCTGAAAAGACAAAGGCCGAGAGAGAGTACCAGAAGCAAGTCAGGAAGGTGTTCTTGGATAGAACAAAGTTCCAGAAGGACTCAAAGGTCGAGATTGTTGTTCGTGGGCCAAAGTGGAGTTGAGCGACTCGGAGGACAAAGATGGAGAGTGACGAGATGAAGAGGAAGAGGGCGCGGACACCAGCAGGACCGAGAGGGAACCAGGACCAGAAGAGGCCAGAACTAGCCATGGGGATGGAAGCGAGCCAGCATGCTGCAAGACCGATCAGAGCAGCACTGGTAAACCTCCGGTGCAGAGAAGGAGTGAGGAAGTCGCGGTATGGGCGAGGCAAGGGCGCCGCCTTGACGGGAGCTGGGGGGTTCATGCCAGCTGACACCATCTACAAGAGTGTTGATGAAGCTCCAAGCAGAACAAAACACGAAAGTAGAAGCTGCCGACGCGCCAAGCAAACAGCGTTGCGACCAAAGACGTCACCCTCCCGCAGCCCGCAGGTCGCTCCTTCCAAGCTCCAACTCCCTCTCCGCATTCGATTGCGACCACGCACGAGGCCAAGGCTTCTGTATTCACTCCGGGCACCAACTCTGTACTATACGCCAGCGCGTAACCCTCGTTCAAACGACTCGATAGACTTGGACATAGACAGCCATGTCATTCCAAGACTCGCCTACCCTCGAAGGCAAGACCGCGCCGCCAGCTTCCCAATCGCTTGCCTAGTCTGACACACTGATAGCCCAACCTACCACATGGCGCCGCTCAGACGACCCCGAGTACCAGGATGATCCTGAGTTCAACGCCTTTACCACAGACCTTTCCGATCGCCTGTTCTCCCTGACCGCCAATATCTCGCGCCTGTCCAGCCAAGTCGCTCTCCTCGGTACCAAACGCGAAACGGATCGCGTTCGCGAACGAGTCCAGGATCTGCTAGAAGAGACATCGGCCAGTTTCAAGGATATCGGTGATGGCCTGAAGAAGGTCCAAGCATGGCACGACTTGGGCGTATGTCGACTTCCATCCCATCGTATCGTTCCGCCGGCTAACGCTATCACAGCCTGCGCAAAAGTACACCCAGGGTAAACTGAACCAGGAATTCAAGGCTTCTTTGACCGAGTTCCAACATTTGCAACGGGACGCTCTTGATAAGCAACGCGCCTCTGCCAACGCTGCCCGCACCGCTCTCGAGGAATCTGGCTCACCAACTGTTGAGCGCTCTCAACAGCAACTACAACAGCAGCAACAGGAACAGCTACGCTTGGCCGACCAGTCAGAAGTCGACTTCCAAGAATCCTTGATCATCGAGCGCGAGGCCGAGATTCGCAACATCGAGCAATCCGTGGGCGAACTCAACGAGTTGTTCAGAGATGTCGCTCACATGGTCCACGACCAGGGTGGCCAACTTGACATTATTAGCAATAACGTCACGAGCACCAGAGACGACACACAGGGTGCCGACCGCGAACTGCGTACCGCCAGCAGACATCAGAAGAATGCCAGGAACAAGATGTGCTGTTTGCTGCTGATCTTGGCCGTCATTCTGACTGTCGTCATTGTTGCAGCTGTTGCTGGTTAGATGGGCTGCTACACTCTAGACCTGTCTATCTCTCGCTTCGACCACATCCCCCAATCGCTCGCCCTTTTCTTTTGTGCGCACTCCCGATCTTTGGTATACCCCTTCCTCTTGTTCTAGTCTCTTGGTCAATGTATATACAAACACAGCAAACACATTTTCCGTCGCCGGAACCATCATTTCCCGATTACCCCCACTCGTACATCTTCTTACCTGTTCGTGTGCCTCAAAACCATATCACTGTATCAAGGAAGCAGTATCCGAGATTCTTGCATCGACCTTCCCTTTTGTGTGCGTTTAGCTCCCACAAAAACCTTGGCCTCCACAATCGAGTGGAAAAGACGAACCCTCGAGCCGGGATGCAACGTCGTATCTACCTCTTCAGACTTTCAAGCTTGTCCATTCGCCATGAACTATCGCACGTGTCTGTTCGTCCAAGCGTTTTCCTGCAATGACATCTTTTTTCTGTCTACCGGCCGAATCGCATCTTTCCCTTTGATTCTTCATGCAAGATCCCAAAGCTTGTAGAAACCAGCACGGAGTAATTATATGCGACCTCGGCAGTTCTCCTCTACTAATCTCATGGTCGGTGCTGGTGTTTATGTGGAGGTTTTTTTCCTCTTTGAAACTTGAGGCTCTGCTCCTTCCTTTGCTTTCTGCTCTTTTTTTTGGTGCGACGTGTGACTTGTTTGCCATGACCTCCAATGATATTGCTTTCGGAGGGTGTAGAGGGTTTCGGAAGATGGGCTTTTGTGCCCTCTTGTGGTTTAGATGCTGTGACTTGAAACATAGGGTTGAGGCTCTCAATTCGGGTAGATGTTCAAGTGCCTTTTGGAGCGCGAGAAGATTTTGTGTTTCGATTTACGAGCATCTAGACTTTTTTTTGTGCCATGACAAGTCTAAGCTTTTTTACAATGTAAGAAAGAAGAGATGTCGAAAAAGGAAAATGGTCTGTTACGAGCTACTTCGTCCGAGGAACGTGGGTTAACCTTACTTTCTGTTGCATGGAGTGAACAGCCGTTCTTGATTTTACTGGAGGATGGCGGAGTAGCGGCGGAGCTGGCTCCACCTGATGGTTCTCAAGAAGGGCCTTTCTTCTGCTTTGCCGTGGTATCATCCCGCTTTCTTGACGTGCGGCAGGGTAAGGTCTGAGGGAAGACAAGAGATGGTCAGCATACTTCTAAACACTTTGATCTGGTAGATATCAGCTTGAAAGTCTATGTGGCTTTGCGGGAACACATTGGTGTCATGGAGCATGGTACATCTGTATCTTGGATTCGCCATGTCACGACATCCGAGTGCCTTATCGTGTTGGCGTGTAACGGGGCAAGTGCCGTTGACCACACCTGACATGTCTTGAGGCAAGTGCCGTCCACCGTCTACACGTATGGTCTTGTGGGATGCGTAGCTCGAGTACAGTGTCTCGAAGAGTGATGGCCGCGTAGACGTCTGATCCACAGAGCGTACATATGGTCCGAAAACTTGAGTAGGGCATGTCAGGGTAGGTGGTCTAGATCCCATAGTCGCTTGCTGTCGTTGATATCAGACTTGAAAGATGTGTGGTTGGAGGATATTGATGTCTGCCAGATAGGTAGTGTATAGTGTGTTCGCTTTGCCTACTCGACCATCTCAGCTGATGTCAATATCGTCTATCGGGCAGCGTATCAAGTATTCGTAATGCTTGCTCTCAATGCTTAGTATGCTCTCTCGCTCTTCTCACCGAGAGTCGGTATACAGGGCGAAGAGCAGCAAGCATACGACGCTCCTGTCTTACTCATCGGCGAATCATACAGCTTACCAACTCGCCAGATGTAACATAGCCAACTACTCTATCGACTGCCGACAGGTAAGACAGACCAAGAAAACCTGGTATAAACTTCTGACAGCGTGAAAGTGGTCTTCAACTATGCTCCACTCGTGTCCTTCTATCAGACAAACTATATTCATACCCCTGCTGTACTATTACTCTAAACTTTTGATCAGCGGGATGCGATAACACCTACTACTCACACCTTGCAAGGCAGGCAACTGTGCTCGTGACCCATACCAAACGCTTTCACCGCTTATCATTCTCGTTCAAGAGTGATAGACGTGGCGAATGATTCATGAAGCGAGGTCTTGATTGAGACACATCGGGAATAGAGGGGCTCGTCAACACATACCCGCTTTGCTAAGCAGTCACCGCCCGCCAATGTATTCGAAACAGTGCTGAACGCAACAACGTTTGGCAGACGGCACGCACGCCTCCCCCTCACCTCAATGGACGGTCCAAAGTCCAGCTCACCGCCCGGGTGAAGTCGAACAAGCAGGATCACGTTCCAAATGTAGCCACGTTTTTCGTACTGTACCCACTTGCATGCAGAGTCCTGTACTTCGAGACAGTGCATTATTCAGACCCCCGAGAAAGCCCGACAGACGGGTTTCTTAGTTCGCGTTGTTTGTTGCAGCATCATGAGCGCGTTTGGGCAAGTTGGCTGTTTCGTGGTTGACGCGATGTACGAGCCTCAGATCCCGAGGTTGCATATCATTTGCAAGGGTGGATAGGAATGCAATGGTCATTCTGCCTCTGTCGTCGATCGAAAGCTATTTAGTAGATGTTATGCTTGGCTAAGCGAATGACAGAAGAGATGCGTGTCTGGCGATGCTGCAGCGCTATCGTCCCGTCATGCATATCATCTCGTGTTTCTGCTCAATGTACATGTCGGCTGTGCGCCTCTTTCTCGGGAAGCACTCTCGCGTGTTCTTCAAGTCGTCCCAAACTGCAGGTTGCATTTCTGCAGCATGTATGCGTCTCGCCAGGCTGTATATTTGCATACATACGGCTTCATGTCTGCGTCTCGGATACGCGTCTCAGCATGTCCTCTTTCACGGTGTATTTACGGACTCATGGAGTAAGGGCTGCGTGGTATCGCTGATTGGTCGGCGGTTGGTGTGGCTATTGCGGGTATTGCGGACTTTTAAAAGAAGCACCGAGTGGTAATAGATAAAGTCCCAATGAATGGCGAGAATGAAAAACAGAAACGACAAACGTGAAGAGAGTGGCCACGCATGGATGCTCGCAAAATGGAAAAACGAAAGGATATATCGGTGTAGAGGAGATTGATAGCCTAGGAGTCATGATTCGTCACAGACCGTACCAGCGTTTGTTTTGGCTTGCAGAATTGCTTCCTTGCCGCTTCTTTGCCGTTGTCAGAGATGCCATTAGTGAGCATGACCGCAGCAGAGTAGTGACGGTACCAAGAAGACACTGTTCGCGATAGATGAGGTGTCAAGCCCCAAGCATCTGAACGAGGCGTCTGCGTCTACAGGCATCTAGATTCGTACACCGACGTACATCTATCTCTGGCCTCGGTTCGCACGGAAGTTTCGAAGTAAGCCCTCAATCTGTTTTGATATGTTGAATCATCAACCGAGGAATTCATGTCTGCAGCGACGTCAACAGAGCGACCAGCATGCAATCGAATCAGAATATATTGACAAGTGACCGCAGACGATGACGGTGGCTGCAGGTGTTGGGGAGAAGGGTGGAAATTTGGGAAGCCACCCCGGATGAAGCCTCCATTCTCGCTTGTTGCAACTATAAACGGACGCCAGAAGATTCATGGAACAGGGATGGAAGCTTTTGCGATTCGAAAAGTCCTTCTAGACCAAAAGCCAATTTCCTGGACCGAGATGAGTCAAGGAGCAAAATCTCTTCGACATATTGGACGGTGATGTCAACTTGTCAAGTGGTTGAGCCTTGTGGCTGGACTCAATACTAGGTAATCAGGCGTTTCTACGAGTACTGTACTATTCTGACCAGGCTTCCGTAGGGCTTTGTGTCGTGTTCTAGTCAATTTCCTCTTTTCGCCTTGGCCCCAGCTCCTTGCTGTTGGTCGAGGCGCTCGGTCGCGTGCCTGAGGTGCAACACGACGGAAATTCTGCTTTGGGGCAAGCTGAATATCTAACACCGGAGAACCAGTTTCTGCGGTGCCGAAACCAGTTCCGTTTGCCACATTCGCGAGTGATATCCGAAGCATGGCACCTGGTTTGAAACGTACCGAAAGGCGGTCAAACACGCTTTGACATTCCTGATATCTCTGCTGGTGTCCGTCGCGTTGCCACGACTCGTACTTCCCGGATTTCGGACGAACTGCCAAGGTAGGCCACGTGGGTGCCATGTGGAAAGCTCGCAACATGCAAGCCACATGCGTGGTAGGCCGCTCTGAGAACTAGCGTTCCAATCTCGCTTTCGTCTTACTTTCATTCTAGAGTCGGCCTGGTAGCTTATTGCCATGACTCTGAGGACTATACTGAGCAGTAAGACGACTCAGTAGTAACGGGCATAGTATGATCAAGTCATCCCCATGAATAGTGACAGACATATCGTTTCTGATTGGCGCCCACGCGCCGATCCAGACTGGGGTCAAGGTACGGGGCTTGTTCGGAGGTTTCTACGCCTACACGTTCGAAACATGTGAATGCGAAGTGTTGGTTGCATACGTACGATCAGTGGTGGGTTGAGAACGAACTCTTGCCTTACTGGGTAACCATTCTGGGTTCCTGCTTTACCCGCAGCCGGAACTGCATCCGTGGGTCTCCTAGGAGATGTCTGCACATCATGAATGTGGTTGGCAACGGTCAGCCGATGGACTTGGCCGAGGGGTCCGAGGCCAGGAGTCAATGCAGATCTGAGTGTGATTGGTCAAGCACCAAACCGTCACCGAGGGGCTACCAGAATATTGCCAGCAAATGCAAATTTTGGCTTCTCGCTCTATGCTAAAGAGCGGCATTTAGGCGTTGGCCGAAGACCAGCGCGAAGAGGGCTATGCGTGAGAATGTGCGGTAGTCGCACAACAGAAATTACATCAGGATAGTATCTGCGTCAGCATCGTCGAGAACTCAGCCACGGTTGTAAAACGCTTGAGGATGGTGCAGGACTCAGATTCAGATCTCTTGGTGACGAAAAGGACAAATTGCAGACGCAGATCTCCGCCTGTCAACCGTGTGATCTTCACGGAACGACCAAACATTTGGATTTATCCCCGTCGCACGGCATCAGTGCTGCGAACTTGCAGCTGCACGGTGTAAAACAATAGCCAGCATCCGAAAGAGGCGTGTAGAAAGGAGAGCCATGCACTGATGGTTGCAACGAGCCCTGAACGAAGACATGCAAGAATGGCTGTTTTTTCAGTACCCTGGTCGATGAACGTGTGCAAATCTGGGCAGAGCTCTCCCCACCCTTCACAGCTTCACGGCTGTCACGCTCCTGACCGCCGGATGACTGGTCACATTCCTGTCCTGTTGTCAACGACTTGGCCGTCGGCCTCGGCTTCTATCTGCGTACATACACTTTCGGCATCGCGCTTACGCTTTCATCTCTGTCTACCGGCAGTGCCACATGGTCGCGATCTACTCAAACTCTGTTGCTCGAATTGCAATGCGCAAATCTGTACGACATCCACAAGTCTACACCCGTCAGCAAAGACATCATGACTTACAAGTATTTCCCTGAGGTAAAGTATGGATCAAAAAAACTAAGCTTAGATGCGCCTTATGAGCCCGTCATACTATTTCCATACCCGCGATATTGGATGGCGCATAGGGCATCGCTACGAGTCGGACGTTTATGCCAGCAGTTGGATAGCATAGCATGGCATGGCATGGCATATACGAGTGTGGTGAAAAAGTCTGGGTGGTCACGAAAATATCTCATCAAGATGTGAGAGGCAAATCTAAAGCAAGGAGCATCTCTGAACCAACAGTCGTTGATCTTGGTAAAGATTGGTACCCCTAATTCAGGTAACCACAAAGAAACGAATGTACATGTGTACTTTCGACCTTCGTACTGCTGGAAACCGTTCTTCTCCTGGTACAATCGTGATCCACACGTGTCGTTGATCGTGCGGCTGCAAGGACGATGGGTCTGTTTGCCTATTGGATCAGTCTCTTGTCTAAGGAACCAATACGGGCGTAGAATGTTAGCGCATCTGTCGAGTCAGTCAAGACTGGCGCTGGAGACTGGATTGAGATGGGAAAGGATAGCAAAGCGGAGCAGTTCCGAGAGGTTGTTGCCTCTATCTTGGCAGTCATTTCACTACGGATCGGAGACTGTGGCTTCTTATAGGCGAGGAGATGGCTTGCAGAGCACAGGAATGTGTTGAGAAGAGGATGAAAGGCGTCTCATGCTGATGATACGCGGCGCATGAAACCAGGGAAGCAGGCAACTCTACGTAACAGACAAAGATCCCTGCCCAGACGGGCCAAAAAAGACAGGATTCTTGATCGACGGCTGCGACACGCTAACCGACACGTGCGTGTGGGAACCTTTTTCTCACACGAATCAAGCAAATCAGGCGGGCTGCAGACGTGGCGGATGACTCAAAACGCCATACGATCTAATGAGGGATGGATACATGCATGAATGTGCCTGCGCCTACGACGTACATGAGTGAGCAGCGGGAGAGCAAACACGAGCGGACGCACGTGGAACAAACAGCGGGTTTGCACGATCGGCAGTGGGTGACGGGTCACGAAGAAGGGTGCTAGAAGGTGTGAACGAGGTATGCGGTGAAGGTGGTGGAATACGTGCGTAGGCCGGTAGGGCCGAGCGGGCAGGCACGGTGCGTGGGAGAGAAGAAGAGTTAGCTAGCTGTAGCCGTTTTGACAACAGCTAGTGGGCAACGGGTGGATAATGAACAATAATTGATGAGGCATAGCGCACGCGGTGCTCGAAGGTAGCGTGGCCGCCCCCTCCGGGCTGGTCCAACGGCGCTATCCACGCAAAGGGGAAGGTTGATCAAACCCCTGCTACCACGCGAGCAGGGCGCCGGCTAGCTGATCTCATGGTTCCGAAAATTGACACTTGAAGCGGCGTTGGCGGAATTCTTAGCTCGGGCTAGCATGGTCGTACCCACAGTACTTGAAACTTGAAAGGCCTTACGATATCCAGGCCACCGAGCCGTGCAATGCCTCATCCAAGCCCGTCCAGCACTTGTCTTCTTGCATCCACCACCAACCCGTCCTCACAGCAGCAGACCTCGTCGCCGCCAAACCTGCTGCCTGAGTTTCCCGCGAAGAAGAGTGCAGCTGAATCCACGCCACGTGAGAAGCAGCGAAGCAAGCACGACAGCCTTACCGCACCTCCCGCAGAAGACTCGGCGAGCCGATCTGCCGGCGCCATTAACAACCATCCCGGCCCATCATCCGCTGCTGCTGCTGCATCTCAGCGTCAACCCCCTTCGCATCTCCGCTTGACCTCGCTGGGCCGCATTGCTCTTCCTCGCGAGTCCGCACAGTCGCCCTCGCGCCCTTCGTCCCGCCTGTCGCAGGAGTCGTTGTCGTCGCTCGACTACCATCAACGTCGCCCCGGCCTTGACGACAAGCGAATCTCGCTAAACACCTTTCTCGCGGCCACCACCCCTCCCTGGCCCGTTCTCTCCGACAAGGAAGACTCCAACAGACACAAGATGCATCAAACCTCGTCTCGTCTGCTGCGTCAGACCGACGATGACCGTCCTTTCACCAGAGTAAGCCTCCGTTTCGCAATTGTTTATGCCAATTGGCCTGCTCACTGTCTTTCTCGCAGGATCTCAAGGATCTTTTCTCCACGCTGATGGTCAGCTTGCCCTTGACCCCCCACCGAGTCCGCTTCACAAAGGTCGAGCACACCTTTACTACCGATGAAGCTCTGACCAACCTTGGTTCTCTCAAATTCTCCCAGTCCAACCGCATGCCCGACCCAAAGGACCCCTCCAGAATTGTCACCACCACCACCACCACAACTTTCTCTATGGCCAAGGAGATGGCTCGCACCGTCTGCAACAGATTTGTCGAGGCGAGATTTGTGGAATCCCTCGATGGCAAGACAGACTTCAGCTCAAGGAGTTCCGTATGGCAATTGAGCCCCAAGGGTATGCGTGTTCTCACTCGCTTCTGTCAGCGTAATGGCATCCACCAACGTCACGTCAACGAACTGCTGGACTCTCCTCGCAACACCATGCAACTCGTCATCCTCGAACGTGTGCCCGACAACGATAACATCAACATCGACCGCGGAACCATCGAGGTTGTTTTTAGACGTTTCTGTGGCGAGGAAGGCCCCAACCTCAAGAGCACCGCCACCGCAGACTCCGAGTCGATACATGATTATGCAACTGGCCTGGTCGGAGTACATATGATGAGATCCCGTAAGCAGTTTGAGAAGGACACACCCTACATGTTCACAGGCAAGTCCGCGCTCGACTGGCTCATGGACTGCTGCATGGTGGTAAACAGAAAGGAAGCATGCGACATTGCTCAGCAATTCATGGTTCACCAACTGATCGTCAACCTCACTGAAGAACGCAACTCACCAGCTGCCTCTCGTTTCCAGCCCCTCAAGACGGCGCATTACGGTGTTACTGAGAAGGGTATGAGAATTGCTGGCTGGGTCAGAAGTCCGAACGGATCTATCAATGGCGAACCCGTTGTCGTAAAGCTGCCCCCTGGTGTCGCTCGTGATTCCAACACCACCAGAATGTCACAAATCATTCACGACCCAGCTCAGCGCCTCGTGTTCCGCGAGTTCCTACAAGAGACTCACTGCGAGGAGAATCTCACATTCTATCTCGAAGTCAGAAGCTTTCTGTTAGACTACAACTCTGCCAAACGCTCGGTTCCGGCTCCCCGTCTGGATCTCATCCGCGAAACCCTGGCTTCGGCATACAGTAAGCTCATTCCCACCAGCGCTTCCTTTGCCCCCACAATAAGCTAATCTTGCAGGTCTGTACAATGCTTTCCTGGCTCCGGGTTCGCCGTGTGAGCTGAACATTGATCACAATCTACGTAACGCTCTCGCTAGCCGCATGACCCGCGCCGTAGGTGAAGACACCGAAATGATTGCCAGCTTGGACGAGGTCGCCACTTTGTTTGACCAGGCTCAGACCAGTGTATTCAAGCTTATGGCTAGTGTAAGTTTATACATACCTTTTGCCGAGATCCAGTGCTAATGTTCGTTAGGATTCGGTGCCCAAGTTCAGCAGAGACCCCAAGTACATCAGAATGCTTGAAAATCGTACCAACTACGACCAAATGAACGCAGCCTTTTCTGCTGCCTCGGTCTCATAAAACATAATGACTGGCTCCACCAGCCATTACCAACAACTTCCGCATCTCGCCACCTTCTTACCGCCATTTTTCATCACTCTCGGCCACACCAGGATCGGCCGTCTCGGAAGATGGAACATGTCAAGACGACGTAAGCAGCTCGTGGTACATGTCTACCACGCAATACGCGTCTCGAAACATCTCTTACGGCCACACCTCACCCCATGAGGTATGTCAGCTTTGGATGACATTCTCCAAACACGATCTGGATAATCCTATCATCACCTACTGCGCCGGGCGTGCCTTCTGTCGCTGGCCCTGCGTATTTGCAGCGTCAGAGCATGCACTGTACTTATTTTTGGTCTTTTTCATTCGGATAAAGACATCACGGCGTCTCACGGTGCATAGCAGATGGGCGTTTGTTTCTGCTTTTGTTTTTGGAAACATCATCCATGCACGAGGCAAACGACAATTAATCTGAATTTGCTTTTCCTTTCTTTCTTAATGCTTTTCATTTGTTCTTTTCGGCGGTTCGATTCAATTTCTCATCTGCTGTGCTTGCAATTCCACACGGCTGGCAGCAGCAGCAGTAGCAACAAAGCGAAGCGTGTGGCATTGATAAGAAAGCAATTGCACGGAGGACGCGTCTTGAGTGAAGGACATGAATGCAAGCACGAAGCTGAGCAATGGCGGAAACTGTAGAAGTAACACTAGCTGACGCCATCAATGACACGTCTATAACCACGTCTCTCCTCAATCATGTGCTTGTACTGAAGGTCGTCTCGACGGGGACGATTGATAAGCATGTTCGTCTACTTTGCATGCAGTCAGACTTGGCTCGTGTAATTGAACGGTTGCGCGCGGTAAAGGGGTCAAACAAAGTTCAGGTGTCTTCCGCGTGGCTTGATTGAATTGCAACGGCACGCGCTTCCAACGCCAACGCGTCTTCCTCGGCCCTGACAATGATTCATTGACAACAGTATTATCGAAACACCAATCTTCGGACCCTTTCTTTTCGTAGAAGCATCTGACGACGCATTAGTGACAGCTGCGATTGCTTCTAGAAGACAACGACAATTACAGCAGAAGCCATGGGCGTCCCGCCGGGAGTAGGTTACATCAAAGTAACGAAAGGTTCGGCCAGCCATTTTCCTCTAACGCATTTCATAGTCGCAAGCAGCTCCACTTCCGAGCAATCTGCCCTTTCGACTCGTATCCAAGACTATTGGATCCGGCGCATATGCATCGTATGTGTCCAATGTATATGGGCAGAGATGGCTATAGACGCGTCGCTGACGTGCCCTTGTCGATAGAATCCGCAAGGCAGTACCCAAGGACAAGCCGAAACCCGTCATTGCCGTGAAGTTCATCAACAAAGACCATGCCTTCAGAGTAGGTCGGCTGCGACCCAAGCAGATCGAACTCGAGATCAGTCTGCATCGGCAGGTGTCTGGACATGCCAACATCATCCGCTTCTTATCGCATGGCGACGACCAATCGTGGATCTGGATAGCCATGGAGCTGGCAGAAGGCGGCGACCTTTTTGACAAGATCGAAGCCGACGAGGGCGTTGGAGAGGACATTGCACACTTCTACTTTAAGCAGCTCATCAACGCCATCGCTTGGTGTCATGGCAAGGGTGTTGCGCACAGAGACATCAAGCCGGAGAACATGCTGTTGACGGCGAATGGAGACCTGAAGTTGGCCGACTTTGGCCTTGCCACGGCCTTTCTCAACCCCAAGACTGGAGACTCCAAGATGTGCGGTCTTGTGTGTGGCAGTCCTCCATACATTGCGCCCGAGATCATCCAAGTTGGTCTCGCAAACCAAAAGAGGAAGCATGGCGAGGAAAAGTTTGGCTACTGTCCCAATATCTCGGACATCTGGAGCTGCGCCATTGTGTTGTTCGTACTGCTGGTTGGTAACACGCCCTGGGACCAGCCTGAACCGCGAAAGAGTGAGGAGTTCTACCATTTCTGCGAGACACAAGGCCGACCCGAGGACGACCTCTGGGAGAAGATACCCTCCGACGCCCTCAGTCTGCTTCGAGGAATGCTCAAGGTCGATGTACTCGAGAGGTTCAAGCTCAACGACATCCGCATCCACTCTTGGTACACCCGACCGAACAAGTTCATGAATGCCAAAGGAACCGTCTCGGACTCGGTCAGTCTAGCCACAAACATGATCGAGCGTCTACACATTGATTTCACCACCGTGCCCATCTCGTCACAAAGTCAAGAGCAGCCCGAGCAGGTCGAATCACAGCCTGCTCCCGCTCTCATGTCAACGCAACCCGTCACACCAGCCTTTGATCAGCCCTTCGACTGGGAAGCTCCACCACGTCTAGCAGGTCTCACTGCTTCACAGCCCGTAACTGCTCACGATACATCTCGTGTTGCCATGACCCACGACCTCATTGCCGCTCAGATTTCTCAAGAACCGCACATGACCCAATTCAGCCAAACCCACAACGTACCTCTATCCCTCACACAAAATGCTCGCCGCTTCCGCGATATCGTACCCGCACAATCTCTCGCTCGCTTCTATTCCTACCAAGCACTGCCTCAGTTGCTTGGCACCATTCGCAGCGCTCTACACACACTTAATGTACCCATACCCGCTACCGCACCTGCAGACGACAAGGCCAAGCAAGCCTACATTCGCATCCGTATACTCGACGGCCGCAAGCAAGGACTCAGCGGCAATGTCGTCCTCGAGTCCATTGCTGAAGATGGGCTTGTTGAGGTCAGATTCGTCAAAGCAAAGGGTGATCCCCTGGAATGGCGCAGATTGTTCAAGCGGGTCGCTGTGCTCTGTCGCGATGCGATTCTCATGCCTAGGGAGTGATGAGGATTCGACTTCGTGCATGATCTTGGCTGCCCTTTGATTCTTCTATTTCTGGCCTCCCTTTTGGTTTCTTTCTCAACGCATCTCGTTGCGGATTCTTTTTCTTGTTCTCTCCTCTGGTCATCCCTTTTGGCTGTGTGTCTTCTCTTTACTTTGGTTCGGGCTTCAATTTTCTGCACTTTGTTTCCCTTTTCTGTCTGTCACGCTGTTACTGAGGGAAGAAAAAGTCATGAGCCTTGATGAATTTGGTTTTGGTTTTCTTGTCGTCTGTGGTCCTCACGGCAGCCGAATTAATGGATGTAATGCTGTTTGGATGGGATGAAAGGAATGGAGAAAATATGGAATAGTACTATACCCCCTTTCTCATCAATGCCACTTTTGGAATTTTACTCTCCTCTATCGATCTCTATCTCTTGTTTTGCCTGTGTTGATGGCGCTCGAGCTTCTTTGCTTTGTTCGCCGTGGTATCGCTGCGGATAGGATGGCTCGTGATGTGACGCTGGTTTTGACTCCAACTAGGACTTGAACAGGGGAAAGGCCTTCGCTGGAAGGAACAGGAAGGAGCGAGACTGGCCAGCAAACAGGAGGGAAGCGAAAAGAGAAGAAAAGAAGGAGCGAGCCAATAATCCTTGTTTTTATCGTTTTCCAACCCATGTCGCACTGAGTGAACCCTGTCTCAAAACTTGTCGTCTATGGATCTAGAGGTATCGCTTCCTTCTTAACTGACGCTTCGTCAAGGTTATGGAGTGATTATCTCATCGTGCCATATTGATCAAGATCTCGTTTGGGACTTCTTCTTGTCTTCTTGTCTCACATACTAAAGTTCGTCACAACATCAATCGTAGCAAGAAATTCACGACAACAGTTACGGGCGGAGACAACAATCCCATGTCACGTTTCAATTGCAGAAATACTCAGATCTCTCAAGTTACAGTTTTTTTGACCGTTCTTAATACTCTCCTTCCTCTAATCACAGGAGATGATGCCTTTTTTTGTTGTTGCGGAATATCATGTCTTTGATGTCATGGTCAGGGTGTTACCGCTTGCAACATTGTACTTGGGATCGAAAAAAAAAGAAAAGATGTCAAAATCATTCCTGTCAACTACGATACGACAAGAACCAGAGATTTTATTCTCTCATGGTTGAAAAGCCGAATGATACGAGGAGAAAGAACCACTGACAAAGTGGAAGCTGGGAATAGGAAGGGGTGACCGACCGACGACTACGAGGAAAGAGCGAAGAACCAGAGGGTTTGCAGAAAGAGCGACCGGCTATGCACGAAACGGGAAGGAGTGACGACCTGAGAAGGAGCTAAACAACCAATAAGAACATTGTAAAGACAATGTCGATTCGAGGTGAGCTCATCAGCATACAATATAAGTTCAAGGTCGAAATCAGAAGTGGGCGCACATAATTGTTTGAAGTATTAACTTTTTGGATCGACGTGACTAGATCACGAGTTGTCTAGAATAGCTATGTAGTAGGTAGTACCGGAAAAGAGGTAAAATGGATATCAGAAGGGAGTGATCAAAGGAGGGTATGTAAGGAAAGAAAAAAGTGAATACAAAGATTCCAATCGCTTGCACGCTTCGCTTTCATTAGAAAAACAATCCAAAACCAAGGATCCAGAATCGAGGACAGAGAGGTACAGGACCCCGGTATCGTATGAACTCAAAGGAATCCGAATAAGCCAGCACAGTCCTCAGAAATTGGATGCTGTGTTGATCTGGCCGCCACCGTTATGGTAGCGGGCTAGCGGAGGCTCGTTCTTCTCGGTCATGAGGCTTTGGTTTGGTTGAGGACCCATAATCTCATCGTCCATTGTAGGGCCTCGTGCACGACGGCGTCCCCACATGCGCCATGCTACAAGAGCAAGACCACCGAGCAGAATGGCGCCACCAATGCCGCCGACAACACCGCCAATAATCTTCTTGCTGGAGGTGCTGAGACCGCCACCACTGCTACCACTGCTGCCACCGTCATTCAATGAAGGGGATACGGTTGCAGTTGCAAAACCAGTGGTTGATGAGACAGTCCTCTGTGTTTGAACGGCAGTAGTAAGGGTGCTGCCACCCGTGACAGTGGTAATAATAGTCGTGTAACTTTGGGTCGATTCCGAAACGAGAGCAGACGTGATGGTAGTAGCCTTGCTAACGGTGGCACGGTTGATGGTCGAGGCAGCGGAGCCGGAGCCAATGACGACAATCTCAGAAGAGGTTGAGGTTGACTTAGACGACTTGGTAGACGAAGTCTTTGTGCTCGAAGCAGATGACGCGCGGGACGAAGCAGATGACGCAGCCGAAGAAGCAGAAGAGGCAGCAGCAGTCGAACGGGCAGAAGAGCTGGCTACGGAGGACGAGGGAGAAGCGGAGTTGGAAGTGTCGGCGGCAATAGAGGATGCGGATGTTGATGGAGCTGCAGACGAGGTGGGAGCATCGCTGACAGGAGTGGTCTCAGAGGTCGAGGCGGGAGCGGCGCTGGAGGTAGGGGCGGCTGATGATGTAGGGGTTGTTGTGGATGAGCGCTGCTCGCTCGAAGTGGTAGGTGGAGTGGACGTAGTTGTGTCGGGTGCAGCAGAGGATGTCGAAGAGGGAATAGACGAGGTGGATGCCTCTGCGACAGACGACGAGGACGGTGCTGCAGATGATGTGTTTGCCCCTGTACCGATGAGGGAGTTTTGACGCTTCAGCATCCACGGCAGGCTGTTGGCATTTACTGTCGCGAAGACCATGATGAAGGCGAATAATAGAGCGATAAGGCTCAGTGAGCGCGCCATTGTGAGTTGCTGGCTGCGGGATATAGGAGCTGCCGATCAACAAACGAGAAATCTCTATCCAAGTGACTGCCTGGTGTCAGGCGGCGGGAGAATGCTAATGTCGCGGATCGCAAGGGCCGTTGTCGACTTTGTCAACGGCCGTGTGCTGAGTGGCTAATTATATGAAGCGATGGCGTGGCCTGCGATAAGCGATGCTTCTATACAAATCGTGATGGAAACACGTCCAAGTGATGGAAACGAGTGGGAGAAAGTAACGACGGTGAATACGGCAAGGAGAAAAAATCAAGAGCGTGTGTACGGAGCGAGCGGAAGGTACGAGTACATGCGGAGTGGGTTGGGAAGCGACGATGATGGTCGAGCGGGCCAGAGACTTTGTCACCGCACAGCCAAGCCTATCGCAGCTTCGTGTGAGAAAGGCTAATGTTAGAACACCACATGGAGCTGTCCCTGATCGAGCTAGATCCCGTCTCGCAACCCTCGTTCGCTGTCGGCCTCGCCTGTCGATCTCAGGTTACGCACGCCTTCATCATGTCATTTCGGCCAGAATCAAGTGCGAAATTGGTTCATCGTGAGAAGAGCCCTCGCAACGGTTCGTGATCAAAGAGTTTGCGTCAGTACTGTTCAGGAAGACTGCTTGGCTGTCTCTTCAACAGACATCGAGCGTCTCCTAATACTCCAGCTAAGCCTCCAGCATGTCCCCCAGTCTCGGAACATTCTCCTGCAGGAACCTGAAGTCAGAGTCCACCTCTTTCCGAATTCTCCGCAGTAACACGACCCTGTGTCCGCCTAATGCGTAGCTCTTAGAAGCCCGCGGCCCTTTTTCAAAACATCGACTTGTCTCGAATTGCGACCACGTTTGAGTGAAGGTTTGATGTGCTTTTGGCATATGCTCAGCTACTCTATTCATACAAATTTCATGCAAGTCGTCTCATGGGTATCGCGTCGTCAATCAGGTCTTTCTCATTTTCAGTCCGTCCATCCTTCTAATAGGTGCGTGTGTAATGCGCGCCCTTGCCGTCCGTACCATGCGATCTTCGCGTCCCTGCTGCCTGTAATAGACTGTCAGCCACTACCCGTTGTTAGAGGTGCTGGTTCTCGTCGACACATACCTTGACACCGGGCTTGCCTGTTGCGGAGCCCCGGAGCTTCATCATGGCACCACTGATTTTATCACCCATGGTGGGCTTGCGCTTCTGCACTCCAGCGGTTCTTCCAGTAGTGGTGCCCGTGGTGTGGTGGCCAGTTGTGTGTCTTGTGCTTGTTCTGGCTGTACCGGCAGTGGTAGTGCCTGTGTGGTGACCAGTAGGATGAGTGTTGCCAACCTCCTTCTTGGTAGTGGTAGTCGTGTGACTTCCCGTGATGGGGTTGGTCGAGTGCTTTGTCGTGGTGGTGGTGGTGGTGTGATTGTTGCCCTTCAGACGCGACATGAGAGACGGCTTGGTGGTCGTGGTAGTGTTTGCTGCTCTTGTGCGGGCCATGATGAGAATATGCAAGAATGGTTATTGATTGGAAGTCGTATGTGAGGAAAGTATGTTCAGATTTGTATGATTCAAATGCTAGAAGAAAGGTCGCGTTCATGCTTCATATATGCGAACCACAGAGGAGGTTCATCCCTGAGATGACGAGCCAGCCACATGACAGTGATGAGCATACACGAAACTGGATTTTTGGTCGTGTTGGTATAACAAGCCATGCATGGTACGTCACCTTGTAGATCTGCTGATAGAGGAGATATCCCAGGGTGTTGCAAGGGTCCATCCAATAGGCCAGCATATCTTCGAAATTGGTCTAGGCAGCGTCAGAAGTTGGCATAAAACTTGAATGCTTGTCCCTTCGCTCAGGAAAGTGCTGATAGCCAAGGTGAATACCAGCAGATCCGACGTCATCGCCAATTTGCTACGCGCGTGGGACGCCATGGCTGGTGGAGGAACTGATGGTGACAGACATTTCTAATGGTGGTCACGTTTTATCTGGATCCGGCATTCAGATCTGACAAAGTCGGGTAGATAGGTGTGGTGTACGGTTGATTTTTTGAGTTTGACGTCTGTGTTTACTCCAACGTATAACGACTTTCAGCCTCCTAGCTGTCCTTACCAATAACCCTCGCCACCACAAGCTGACCATCACTCTTCATCACAAAGTTGCAAGCTCCTGCAGTCTTACAAGCTCGCTGTAAATTCGAATAGACTGCGTGTCCACATTGTCACATGATGAATGACTCGATTCTGTCGCGGTTTCCTTTAGAGCTCCGCGAACAGATCATAGACCACATTGTTCTCAAAACCGAGAGGCTTTGGCACAAGTGTCCTACGCATGGTCCTGGCACATGTTCATGGGATCCTGCGGAGGAGATGCTGCTACAGTTGTCACGCCGCCATGCTCTTTTAGCTACTTGTCGTGAGCTCCAACATCTTGGTCTTCAAGTTTACTTACGACGCACACGATTTACTTCGCATCACTCCCTATCATTATGGCCAACCAAATTCTACAACGACATGAAGACCGAAGATAGTGATGTTTATCGATCTCTGCCATCGCTACAATCGCGAGGCTTCATCGAAAGCCTTGGAAGCGTGGGCGTCACTACCTCTGATGACTTCTTACATCACACCGGCTGGGACTCCAAGTCAAGCACCAAAAGATTCGCAAACTGGATCGACGATCCTTTGGAGATTCTCTCCCTGTACAGGGAAGCTGCACATGCTGCTTGTCGGCTACGCATTGTGCAACATGATAGGGGACTTGGAAACCATCAAATGTTTTACGGACACAGCTATCGCTTACCAACTTTTACCGACGGTAATGCTCCCAGACCGGTCAAAAGGGTCTTGAGAGGTACCTGGACGCATGATACGATAATTGTTACGGTTGGTCTGGTGGACGAAGCTAAATCCGTCCAAGCGATGGAGACCGCAATGGCATTGCTCGCTACAGAACATCGTGAAAAAGTTGAAGCCATCCAGAAAGAGATCAGGTGGCAAGAGCCATTGCCGCTACAGGCTGAAGGTAACACCATTGACGAACAACGACCCCTGTACAACCAGTTCATTCAAGCCATGGAGACAAAGTTTTTTCTTTGGTCGCAACGTGTTAAGAAGTTCCATCAAGGATTGATTCGGGTAGTTCTGGTGAGCTATAGAAAGGAGTTTGAGGATGTCAGAAGCCACTTGGATCAAGTTAGGGACCGTTTGTTACTCGACATGTCTCATGGCATCTCTGGAGATACTGTGGTGGATGCAGTCGTGCGTATGATGGGGGACATCGAATTCGATGATGTCGAGTTGACGTGTCGAAGCAAGGGAGAGTTGAGACCAGGTACACTGCTAGGGAAGACCATCGTGCGATGTGATCCCCCCAAAGACGACATACACACTGTCGTCACGAAGCAAAAGGGCGAAATAATTCAAGCTGCGTGATATGCCATTGGAAAGCAGCTTTCCAAAGCGCGAACTGTATGTTCTGATCACGAGAACATCGTCCATGGGCAAGACACACATTACTAAGATCAATGCTCGGCGCGTGTTTACCTCCAGTGCGCGCTTGAAATCGATCGTCGAGAGTAACACAGAATAAAGAAGCCAACAACTCTTTCTTCCTTCAGACCACGCCCGAGTATCAGCAAAAGAAAACAACATCACAGACACCCAGCAAAAAAACCAGGCCTTGGGTGGGGGGAAACATCTTTTCGACCAAAGTCATCGTCGCGACCAACCAAGGCTGGGAGTCGAACTCACACCCTCTGGATTCTATTTATGCTAGACTTTGGAGAGGGTTTTCGAGGCGGGGATTCCTGTGTAAGCCACAGGACCGATTTCCTGGAGGGTTGGTACATTTGGATTGTTATGCTACTTGGGAAGTGAGGGAGAGTGATCGTGTGAGTGAAGTGAATCTTCGCGCTTGGAAACGAATGCTTCTTCAGAAGGAACTGTATCATGCCTTCTGCTATTGGCACTGGACTGCCTTGCGGGCAGGGGGATAGTGTCATGGTGACACTCTGCCAGTGTTTCCTTTTAGTGTTGCACTATCCACCCCCTGACATGCATGTCCCGAGGTGACAAGTGTCAGAGCATCTCGTTGTTTCGCCCACGCAGCTCAATTTTTGTAACATACTTCCCTCCAGAACCAGATTATCTCAAGCAGGAGAGATCGATCCCAGCAAGCGGACCACTCGAGCCATATCAGATATCATGTCTTATCCTCTTCCACATCAAAAGCCTACCCTGTTTCAGAGCTTGCACTCAGAATCGTTGATATACACAAATAGACTATCAGTGCTTGTTGAGTAACATTGAACAGGAACACGATCGTCAAAGCGTGATGTTTATGACAGGAACATGTCTGAAATATATGTGAGTAACAAGGACATACATGGAGATTGCGTAGCTTGTATAAACTTCAATACGGGAATGTCAACACATTCTCAGACCCTACTAACCGCAACATCAACATCCTTGCCCTTGAGACTATCCACATCTCCCCGCTCTGAAGCGACATCACTATCTTGCACCGCATCACCATGCAAAGTCTCCGCAAACATCTGCCTCTTCGGCATCAAATACCTCACATCCACAAACCTCAACACACAAGTCATACATATCACAACCAACCACAAACTCAAAGCAGTCTGCCATCCACATCTATAATATGGCGCTTCCTTGGCAGGCCAGATCAAGATGCCAGACCATGCGGAAACAGCATAGTAGCCTGCCACACTCGTACCAACAATCAGAGATCTAGCTTCTGGATCTTGGGGGATGAGTTCGGAGAGCCAGGAAAAGATTAATGGTGCTGTGCCGAGAGAGAGGTAGGAGATGAAGTAACTGGCGTAAGCGGCGGATACGGGAACACTTTCTGGGTTGCGTGTCCAAAGGGTCATTGTGATGGCGGGGATTAAGCCGATGAGAGATTGGGCGATCAGCAGGGTCCAGCGTGTTCGTAGGGTATCGGATAGAATGGCCCAGATCCAGACGAATGCTACAGCGATACCGCCACCTGCGATTGGGATGACGTTGATTGCTTCGGTGGACCAACGCTTTGATCCATCTTCGTTGGTGAGAGACTTTAGGAACAAGTTGAAGTATGAATAGCCTCCTTGGGCGTGAACAGTGGCGATATAGAGTGCTGCGATGAAGTATAGAGTCCACCCCGAGAAAGCTCGTTTCGTGCCGGCCCAAGACAGCTTCTTTGGCTCTGCTCTACCATGTCTGGCGAGTCGTTCCATGGCAAGTTCAGCGTGAACCTTTTTGAACCAGAAAGCTCTTGGGTTGGGATTGTTGGGCACATCAGGCAGCATGAAGAAGCCTAAAACTCCCCAGACCACTGTCATTATGCCATCTAAGACGCGGTCAGCGGCCTCCATGAAGAGAACAATCATGATATACTTACTGATGACAAACAGCCATCTCCATCCTGAAATACGAGTGCCGTCAAGGGTAGCAATGATGGCAGCTTGGAGAGCACCAGACATCATATACCCCAAAGTCTGACAAGATTGGTAGAAACCCATGCGTTTGGCCAGCTCCGTCGGCGTATACCAATGCATGAGCAAAGTCATCATACCAGGCCATGCACTACTCTCACACAGACCAAGAAGTACTCGCAAAACATACACATGTTTTGCACTCTTCACCAGTGCCATCAGACCTGTAATGACACCCCAAGTGATTTCAAGACCAGTGAGCCAGTAGCTAGGACGTACATATGTCATGATTGCTTGAGATAGGATAAGCATCAGACAGTATGCAATGTTGAAGTATGTGGTGAAGTAATTGAGCTCGTTGCCGTAGAGGTTCAGGTCTTCCTTCATACCAGAAACATAGGCATTGTTGATATTTTGTTGATCGAGATATCTAAAATGTATAAATTTGCTGTTCAGACATATCATCAGGATTCGCACTTACTTGATGACTTGACTGATACATCCAAAGGTAAGAAGAAACATATCAAGTCTTCTAACCAAAGCCTTTTCCTCAGCAGAGCGGTGCTCCAACTGTATAGCCGGTTTAGCCTTCCTGAAAATCGAGAATAAGCCCATTGTGCTTGGTGACAAAAAGTACAGTCCAAATAGACACAAGCTGTAATATGTTTTACAAAACAGACGGTACGAAGATCAGGAAGATGATATAGACCTTTTCGATAAAGCACTATTATGCTGCCTCGAAGATTGCAGCAGAGGAGTGATAGGCGAAGCATCATCTGCGCCACGAGGATGTTGATAAGACATGCCTGGCCTTGTGATACCGCATATCGCGTCCGTGATGTTACTTCGCTCTGTGGTACCCGAGTTTTTCGCAGTATCTCTGCACTAGGATGGAGAGGGGTTGCATGGTTGGAAGGTTAAGCATGTCTTGGCAAGTGCGATCGCCACCAATCACCTTATCATGAACTGAACATCTTCCTTCAAGCTCCCGGCCAGCGGCCAGCGGCCAAGCAAAATAGGCAATTGATAGAACATACATCGGCCGTTGTAGCCGGTCACTGTCACGAGATTGTCCACGACTAAAGTGTGAAGATTGATTCATATTCGATACAAAGTCGAATAGGATTCAGTTGCCCTGAGCATCTCGAGGACGGTATCATATCAAGACGACCTATCGAACAAACCCTCTCTCAACTAATTTGCCATCGAATATCATTCGTAACGATCTAATTGGGAACATGCCTTCTGCACAACCTGCCACACCTCCTGTGACGCCTCCAGGTCTGGAACCGTCCGTCCCTCTGCCTTCACCCTGTCTATCATACTGGCACAAAACCACCCGTGGGTTCCCTCACCTCAACGCAAACCGCAATTCCCAAACACCAGAAACCGCAGAATACATCATCATCGGATCCGGCATCTCAGGCGCACTGACAGCCTTCTCCCTAATCGATTCTGGCATCGACGCCGGTAAAGTCTTGATCCTAGAAGCCAGAGAAGCAGTATCTGGAGCTAGTGGCAGAAATGCAGGACATGTTCGTCCTGATGCTTTTAGAGGCTATGCCGCTTATGCAGCTGTTCATGGACCCGAGCAAGCGAAGAAAATCATTGTCGAGGAGAGGAAAGTGCTGCATGCTGTAGACGAGTTCGTGCGTCGTCACAATGTCCCTTGCGATTTTGATCTCACGACAACCTTTGACGTTTGTTTAACGCCGGAGTTTGCTGCGTATGAAGCTCAGAGTTTTGACGCGTATAAAGCAGCTGGGGGTGACGTGTCGCATGTATGCTTTTACGATGGCGAAGAAGCTCAGCGTAAGACTAGAGTGCCCGGTGCTGTTGCTGCGTATGAGTGGCCTGCTGGATCGAGTCATCCTGCCAAGTTGGCGCAATGGTTGTTGAGCAGTGTCATTGAAAAGGGCGCGCAGCTATGGACGCATTGTCCCGCTATCTCAGTGACGGAATCGAAGCGACCAGGATATCAATGGGATGTGCGCACACCGCGAGGAACCATCTCGGCGCAGACGATCGTGCACAGTACCAATGCATATGCAGCTGCTTTGCTCCCTCATCTCAATGGTTACATCACACCGAACAGAGCACAAGCGCATTCTCTAGTGCCTAACTCTGCGTTCAGCGCTGAGAATGCTTTCACCAGCACCATGTCGCTCAGATACAGTCTCCACCACTTCTACTCAGTCATACAGAGAAAAGGCGATGGAACCATTGTTCTCGGTGTCTCCAGATCGAATCCGGAGCTCAGTGCAGAAACATTGGCAGTTCGAGAAAGCTTTGACGATGGTAGTTTCAACCAGGAAATTGTTGACGATGCTTTGAAGCGTTTCGGAATAATGTTTCCAGAGGATGGCGCGGAGAGTGAGCGTCATGGCGAAGGTCTGGATCATGCATGGACTGGTATCATCGCCATGACACCTGATTCAGTGCCGTATGTTGGCGCAATTGAGGAGCTGCCAGGACAGTATATCTGTGCTGGATTCAATGGACACGGGTAAGTGGTCAATGTCTTTCTTTGAATTGTGTGCGAATGCTGACGAGTTGTAGGATGGCGAGAATATTCACCTGCGCGCCAGGAGTTGCCAAGCTGATACAAGGTGGTTCGTGGGAGAACACCGGATTGCCAGAGTGCTTCCAGTATGGCAAGGAAAGACTTGTGAAAGCAGTTCGCAAGGGCCAAAAAGGTAGCGTGTGGTAAACAATTTCTTTTGATTATGGTGTATCGTACCAACCAGGAAAAAAAATACTGTTAGATATTGGTATGTGTCCCAATTGTCTCAATATCCATGATCTTGTATGGATGTCAAGCTCTCTGTCCATAGCTGTTGCTTGCTTGATGTACAGGATTAGTTTTTGCTACAGTGGTCGGTTCTTTCAAGGCTTTGCTGTCAGCACACATGTACCAGATGGTATGGATTGAAAAGAGGTGAAAGGCTAGAATTAGGAAATCTTGAATTTGGTGTATCAAGGAGAAGCGCTTTGTGAATTGGTATTTTGTACAAGGAAACAAGCAAGATCAGGCAATCTACGGTGCCTGGGTCTTGGGGACGTGGGTGTCGCGCTCGTAGTAAGCCCATTGGCCCTGGTTTGGGGACTCTTCGAGGTCCTCCCAAACCTTGCTGTTGAACATCTCGTCGGCAAGGCTCTTCTCGGCCTCTGCGACCAAGATGATCTCCTCGATCAGGCCAGCCTGAATTTGTTGCTCAATGGTGTTGACCCTTGAGGCATGTTAGTTTATGTTTGCAAGTATTTCTGGAGGCTGACTCACTGCTCGGTGGTAAGAGGAGGCTCCGGCTCAATGCGAGGAATCATCTCGTTGTCTGCGTTGGGGTCTGCCATGAAGGACTCGCCCTGGTGCGACTTCTCTGAGTGGACTCTGGGACCTTCGGGCTCTTGCTTTTGGATGGGCTCATCCTCGTAGTCCTCGGACTCCATACCCTTGAGGGCAGTCTCGTTGTAGACGATGTTGACCTCGTTCTTGTTGCTTGATGATGCGACCGAGCGGAAGGCGTTGGGGTGAGCCTGGACAACGGCCTGGACGCGCGATTGCCATTCCTCCAGACCCTCAGGCTTGACAGACTCGACAATTGACAGACGGTGCTTGGTGAGGGCCTCGACGGATTGGCGGTAGACGGAGTGCTCGGGGAATTGCTTCAGCTTGTCCAGAGTCGAGTTGTAGAGGTAGAGGAGGGTGGAGCGTGGGGCGGCATGTGTCAAGACACCCGTAAGACCAGTAGGAGCGCCAGGGGTGAGGAAGCGCGAGGCCTCTGCAAGCAATCGGGACGAGACTCTCATTGTGGCGTGTGGATATGAATTCGACGGTCAAGCCAAAGCTCAAATCCAAAGACGTCAAGACAGCGACGCCCGCCCGCCAGCCAATTGCTGACCACCGGCAAACAACTCAAACAGGAACAGGCGGAGCGGCCGGGGTGCCAAGGTGCCAAGGTGCCAAGCAGCCTCCACATTCTGGACAATGGCTGATGCGATGCTGCTCTGATCTGTCTCCTATTCTTGACTTTGGAGCTTCGATGCCCTGACCTGATATCCACCGGTGCCCTTGCTCCACGTCACTCGTTTGTCTGGGTTCGCTCTTGTCCTGGACAGCTGGTTCCACACAATCGTCCTTGGCTTGGATTAAGCAGATAGTCTTATCTCGCTCCCACCAACTCCTCATTCTCGACCATCTACCCCAGCCTAAAGTGCCTGCGGGCTTCTCTCCAATATGCGATCACTATTGATATCGCCCTTGATCGCCCTCTCTTTCGCTGCCTCTGTGTTTGCTGCCCCTCCGATCCAATATGATGCGCCCGCAGTCGCTCGAGATGCCGCCTCGATTGTAGCGCGAGATGCGCCCGATGCTCCAGCTTCACCTGCGAAGGATCCGGAAGTCAAGGGCGAGACGGCCAAGGATCCCGTCACAGATGGTGCAGACTCTGGACCCAAGGGGACCGTCTTCAATGGCGTTAGCGTCCCTCCGATCACCGAGCTCAGTGGAACCACCCTGGACAAGGACATCGAAAAAGGCACATGGCTTGTGGAATTCTTCTCGCCTTACTGCCATCATTGCAAATCTTTCGCTCCGACATGGCAGACGCTCCACGAGTTTTACTACACCTCGGACCCTCTTCCTTCTTCCAACAAGGACTCCGCAGACTCCCTCAACTCTTTTACCCGCTACTACGATTTCAAGTTCGCTAAGCTCGATTGTGTCGCTTTTGGCTCCGCATGCTCCGATAAAAACATCAACTCATTCCCTACTATTGTTCAGTTCAAGGATGGTAAAGAGGTGGAACGCAAGGTCGGTGCTTTGCCTATGAAGGATGAGGTCAAATGGATTGAGAGTATGCTCGAAACCATCAAGCCCGGCTCAAGACAAAAGGACGGCCCTAAGCTCCCCAAGGTTGGCGCCAGCTCATCGCCCGAATTTAAGGGTGCTGCTGTCGTTGGTCCCGCAAAGGAGGCAGACGCCATTGCAGAGGTCACCAAGTCCACCACTTCAACTACCTCGACCAAGTCCCTGCTCCAGGCCACAAAAGTTGCAAAGGAAACCCCCAATCCTGCTGGTACTTCTGTCCCATTGACCGCCGAAGCCTTCCAGCACAGAGTCACTACCACCCACGATCCCTGGTTCATCAAGTTCTACGCTCCCTGGTGTCACCATTGTCAAGCTATGGCTCCCAGTTGGCATGCCATGGCGCGCGATATGAGGGGTCGGTTGAATGTTGGCGAAGTCAACTGTGAGGTCGAAAAACGTCTTTGCAAGGATGTCAACGTCAAGGGCTACCCTACTCTGATCTACTTCCAGGCAGGTGAACGTATCGAGTACGAAGGTCTTCGTGGCCTCGGTGATCTTATCAGCTATGCCAACAAGGCTGTCTCTGCCGGCGATGGTGTTGTCGACGTCGACGCTGCTGCTTTTGAAGCTCTTGAGAAGGACGAGGAAGTCATCTTCCTTTACTTCTATGACCACGCCACTACTAGCGAGGATTTCCAGGCTCTCGAGCGATTGTTGCTGAGCTTGATCGGCCATGCTAAGCTAGTCAAGACCAAGGATCCTGCCCTCGCTACCAGATACAAGATCTCGACTTGGCCTCGTCTGATCGTTTCCAGAGATGGAAAGCCGACATACTACACTCCGCTGTCCCCCAGAGATATGCGCGACTTCCGCAAAGTCTTGGGATGGATGCAGGCCAATTGGTTGCCGATCGTGCCTGAGCTGACGGCCTCAAATGCTCGTGATGTTATGGACCACAGACTCGTCGTTCTGGCCATTTTGAGCCGTGAACGCAAGGAAGACTTCGCCATTGCGCGACGTGAACTCAAAAGTGCTGCTCTCGAATGGATTGACAAGGAAATTCAAGCCTTCCAGCTAGAAAGACAGGAGTACCGCGATGCTAAGCAATTGCGCATTGAAGAGGCAGAGGACCGCAACGATCAACGCGGACTACGAGCAGCCAAACAGATCAGAATCGACATGAACGAGATTCCTCGAAAAGAGATAGGTTTCGCTTGGGTTGACGGTGTGTTCTGGGAGCGTTGGCTCAAGACGACATTCGGCATTGATGTCAAAGATGGAGAGAAAGTAGTAATCAACGACGAAGACGTAAGTTCTGCGCGAAGAGGCACTGGAGAAGATCAAACACTAACCTACAATAGAAACAACGATACTGGGATCTCACGACGACTGGCAACCCCATTGTGCCATCGCGTGTATCTATCTTGGAGACACTTCCCAAGGTGGTAGCCAATCCACCAAAGATTAGCCCCAAGCACAAGAACTCGTTCCTGGGCCATCTGGCATGGACAGTGCGAAGAGGCATGTGGGCTCACCCTCTGATAACAATTGGGCTGGTGATTGGCATGCTTATCGGAGCGAGTATCTGGGGTAGAGGATTGATCAGAAGGGGAAAGGCATTCGGCAACACGGGGTCTTTCTTCACAGTGGGTAATGAGAAGGATGGACTATTGGGCGGTCCAGCCACAGGAGACAAGGTGGATTGAAGTTGGTTAAGAATCTCTGTTTTTCACTTTTACACAAAAGGATATGACCTTTCATACATTTTCCATCAAGGTCGAGTTTGGGTTCAATGTATTCCTTCGGGTGAAGACGGAGTTGCGGAGTTGGACGCGGAGGCCTTGGCGAACCCCCGAAGGTCGGAGGGCGATGCGATCAAGATGATGATCAGACAGTCAAGATTGGTTCCTCAGTAGTTGCGCGATACGATGAGAGGTCAATTACAGTTGTCCCGAGTGCAGGCTGCACGGAGCGCTGCGCCATTTCGCCCACGACCGACCTTCCGACTGTCCCAACAAGTTCGCCATGCATCGACAGAGCTCAAGCAAGAAGTCGCCCGCAACGAGAAGATTGGAGACGCCCGCTCAGGTCTCACTCGCATCAAGAACTTGATCTTCGGAACCTCCCTACTCGCCGTCCTGGGATTTGGATATCTATATGTCACAGACACTCGCGCGACCTTCCACCAATGGCTCGTGCCGCGTGTGTTGCGTACCTTCATCCCCGATGCTGAGGAAGCCCACAAGATCAGCAACAAGACACTTAAGGCGCTATACTCGGTTGGCCTGCATCCTCGCGAGAGAGGCAATCCCGATATCAGCGGAGACTTGAAGGTCGAGGTGTTCGGACATGTCTTGGACAACCCCATTGGAACTTCTGCCGGTCTGGACAAGAACGCCGATATCCCTGATGTCGTCTTGGGCTTCGGCGCTGGTATCGTAGAGGTCGGTGGTATCACCCCTCACCCGCAGGAGGGTAACCCTAAGCCTCGTGTCTGGCGCATTCCCTCGCAGAATGCTATCATCAACCGCTACGGTCTCAACTCCGAAGGTGCCGACAGTGTCGCTACTCGTCTGCGTCAGCGATTGCGCGAGTTCGCATACTCCATTGGCTTTGGTCTGGATCCCGTAGCAGAGCAGTCTGTCTTGGACGGTCACGCTGGCGTGCCTCCCGGCAGTCAGATGCCTGGTCGTCTGCTCGCTGTTCAAATGGCCAAGATGAAGGAGACTCCGGACAACGACATTGATGCCATTGCTCAAGATTACGTCTACTGTGTCAATCAGCTCGCCAAGTATGCCGATATCCTGGTTGTCAATGTTTCTTCACCCAACACTCCTGGTCTTCGCAACCTGCAGCAGGCTGCGCCCTTGACCAAAATCCTGACTGCTGTTGTTGATGCTGCCAGAAATACTGATCGCGCGACGAAGCCAGCCGTCATGGTCAAGGTCTCTCCGGATGAGGATAGCGAAGAACAGGTCAGCGGTATCTGTGGTGCTGTTTGGGCCAGTGGTGTCGACGGTATCATTGTCGGCAACACCACAAAGAAGCGTCCCGATCCTCTGCCCGCAAACTACATGCTTCCTGAAAGCGAACAGAAGATCATGCTCGAAATGGGTGGTTACTCCGGTCCCCAGTTGTTCGAGCGCACAGTCGCTCTGGTCAAGAAGTACAGAGCAGCACTGGACAAGGGACCCAACGAGACCAAGTCCGAATCCAAGCCTGAAACCAAGAAGATCGAAGCACCTAAGCAACCGGAAAAGTCAGAGTTCCAGCTCGAGACCGAGGCCATGAAGGAAAAGATCAGAAAGCGATTGCAGCAAAAGTCCGACGCGACACAAAGTGCCGCTCCCAACAGCCTAGACGCAGAGACAAAGTCTTCAATCGAGTCAAGCGTAGAGCGCGACCTCAAGAACCTCAAGCCTGTAACCGAGACAGCGGATAAGTCGAGCCGCGATCAATCCATCATCCAGATCCCCGAACGCCACTTGCCAGACTCGCCCTCTTCATCCTCCGCCACCACAACCGCAGAGACAAAAGCAGCCTTCTCAGCCGTCGAGCCAGCTCTCGGTGCCGCCCCTGATGCTGCCGAAAAGATGCTCTCCTCCAAGTCTTCCTCCTCAATACCCTCAAAGAAGACTTCCCTCTCCACCCCAGCCGACCTAGACACCAACAAGGAAAAAGTAATCTTCGCAACCGGCGGCATCACAAATGGCAAGCAAGCCCTAGAAGTGCTCAATGCAGGCGCCAGTATCGCAATGGTCTACACAGCAATGGTATACGGTGGCGCGGGCACAATCACCAGAATCAAGAAGGAAATGAGAGAGGAGATTCGTGGTGTTAGTGAGCCTATGTTGCCTTCTTCTGCGCCTCGTGATGAGCGCTGAGTATCTCTGAAGTGGGAATAGCAGAGGAGGGGGGAATTCGGTTCGTAGGATAGAAGAGATGATGGAACTTGAGTGGTAACAAATGCAATTGGCTATGGAAAGCGTTCAACGAAGGCTTGTGAGGAGGGATGCTGCACGAGTGAAGAGGAACTCTGAGGAGGTACAGTATGATACAGGTCAGAAGATCAACTTTCTCCTTTTTTTTTTCTTTTTTCCCCCACTCTCGCTCCTTGTCTATAGCATTCTTTTTCCAGTCTTGCTTCCCTCTAACCATCATCGGGGTTGTGGCGCATTCGTTAGCGTATTTGTCTCCCATGTGTGTGTTTGTTACGGCAGCATGCATGAGTGCACGAAGGGTCGAGAGTTCAAACACTCGTTAACCAGTGATCCATATTTTTGCTGTTTGTGGGTGGTATATATCGACCTCTGTGATTTTTTTTTGTGGAGGATTTTGCTTATATCATTTTCAGTATCCCAAGCCACACAATGATAAGAACACATTATGGATAGGAATCATGGAAAGCTAAGTTGAATTGTGAGAGTCATGTGATGACATATCTTGAAGGTTGTGTTTTTGGGTATAGACATCCTTCTTTTTTTTTCTTTCTTTTTTTTTTTTAAAAATCACCCAACCAAAACCTTTCTACTCAACATGCACCTTTCCAATTCTCTGTCTCAACCCCAAAATATCCTTTGCAAACGACACAATCCACGCACTAACAAAAATAAATAACAGCAACGGCGACAAAACAACACTCAATCCCTGATGCACCCACGCAAACGGCAACCCCCCACTCCAAAACACACAAAGCGCACCATAAATCCCCCTTACAGGCCTAACATTCTTCAACCTCTCAAATACACCCCCTTCTTCCCCATCCATGCCATTTTTCGTCACCTTGTCAAATACAGAAGGTAAAATTTCAGCGTGGTATTTTTGGCGCAGGGTGTCGTAGTGGGGTTTATCGTACAAGGACCAGAATTCGGAAGAGGTGTAGAAAGCGTGGGCGTAGAGACATTTTAGACCGTCGAGGGCTGCGGTTTTGGCTTCTATGGCGCGGTTTGCGGCGGTGAAGGAGGTGTGGTTGCGGGGGCCTGGTCCCCATACTCCTATGTTTATGACGCGGACGGTGTCTTGGGAGTAGTGTTTTCCTTTTGGCATTAGAGGGTAAGGCGCATTGAGTTTCAGTGGGCATAACCAGAGAGGGTAGAGGTTGAAGCTTTCATCTAGGTAATCGATGAAGTCTGGTGTTGTGGAGTATGGGAACCCGATATCTTGGACGATAAATTCGTTTGCGAGACCGGATTTGTGGAGAGCGGAGTACATTGTTTTTGTGTGGATGAGGTCGTCGAGGAGGTAGCGGGTCAGTTTATTGAAGGGAGCGAAGTGATACTTGAAGGCGTAGTAGCCGCCCCAGAAGGCTCCTCTGTCGAAACGGAAGAGGTAGTCTTTGATGGGTACACATTCGGTGAAGGTCTTGGTGCTCGAGGCCGGGATGTCGTGGTTGAGGATTTCTTGGGCTCGGACGTAGAACCAGGGATCTGATCGTGAAAGATACTTTGTGATTTTGCATCTTGGAGATGGTTTGCTGGCCATTCGACCTGCGATGATCACTCCGCTGGTCTTGGAGAACATGATACCGTCCAGATATTGAACGTCCTCGTTGGCGGTGTAATGCTCGATGACTTTCACGGCGTCTGGAGCACTCGACACAGAGTGGTACTCCAGTTCCATGAAGTTGCCAGCCTCCACTAGTTGGACTTCGATCTGTGTAACCACTCCGAGAGTGCCAAATGAACCTGCAGCTCCGTGGAACAAGTCCGAGTTCTCCGTGCGGGAAGCTTGCACAATCTCTCCGTCTCCCAGCACAATCTCGATACTATTTACGATATTATCGAAAACACCATGTCGAAAAGAGCTGCTCTCGCCAGAAGTACCACTGAATCCACCACCAACAGTGATTTCTTTGAACTCCATAATGACAGGTGCAACTAGGCCATACTGTAATGTGGCATCGACAAGCTTCTCCATAGAGACATTTGGCTCGACAACAGCAATGCGCTTTTCTGGGTCGATCTTCAGAATCTCGGTGAAGTCGCTGGTTGATACCATTTTACTGCGGTCCTGCTCCTGGCGTCTTGTGCTGCTAGTACTGCCATGGAATATCCGGAAGGGTTCCTTTCTGTCGTAGAACGAGCGGACTTGAGATGCTACTCGCTTAGTCCGTTGAGCGTGTGCCTCGAGTGAGACACTCTTGTTTGACATGATCTCTTGAAGTCGATTCTACCCTTGTGGGTGGATTGGTCTATTGAGATTCTTGAGATGTAACACGGATTGACTGTGTTGACATGAGTTATGATCAGGTATAAGTGTTGAGGTGGTGGATCTATTCCGAGATTTGTCTATGGAGCTTCAGGGTATCTGAAGCAGGTAACAATCAACAAAGCATTGGAGATCAGTAGAACGTGTTAGATTGTGGTGCTAACCTCGATGTTACGTCAGTACTTTGGCTTTCGACTGCCGAAGCTTCCGAGCTGTTCGTTGATGACTGGACATTTGGCTACCTTTCTCGACCAGCTTCTTTGACCCAAAATTGGACATTCGAGCAGCCGACATATCATACATTCAGATCCCTCCAGCTTATAACAAAATACCCATGAACATGCTGATGTAGCACCAATGCCGTTGCCAGCGTGCCATTTGCATCCGTTGAGAACGACTGTATTTGTGTTAGTAACACTCACCAGTTTTCATTCGACGCGCCTCATGCACCTCGCTCGCCCAATCGCCAATACGCATCAAGATGCCCGGAGCATGGCTGAGTGATTCTAATTGAGTGCTGTCAATTTTCGTCGCATTCATCGCCTGCTGCAACGCCACCCGCTGCTCAAAAGAGGGCTGTATGTGAATGGTCGGGCTCATCACGTCACTGCTATTGAGCGTCTGTATGATGAACATTTGATCTAGCAACATGCTGGAGATTGACATCGCTAGGCCAAAGGTCTCTTGACTTCGATTTCCAAGAGGTCAAGAGTTAGCAAGCGCGACCCCGACCTCAGAATCATCTTCGTCGCTCCCGCTTCGGATCACAAGGCCTTCAAGTCAGGTCTGCTCATGGCAGTGTCTGCTGCTCTCTCCCAGGGCAAGTGGACATGGTTTCGCAACAGAAGCGGCCCCTTAAGCACATTTAAAGCCATTGATGCTGGGAGTCGCGACACCCTAGAGAGCTTCAGGCTCCTCTGGTGCATGCGTGGTCGGAATGTTCTCCAACTATAGACTACTTATATGTCAGGTCTAACGCGTTATAGACATCTGGTTTCCGCTGGAGCTCTTATCATAGCCCTAGGCTTCATGGTTGAACCTTTCCTGCAAGCAATCATCTCGGACTATGGGCGTCTGGTCGATCAGGAAAGTAATGGTGCCACTATCGGCAGATCATTTCGTCTCGATGGTGGTACCCAATGTATTCTCACATATCCATCAAGACATCCGAAGGTCGATACAACACCAGGCTTTTCTATCAGTGCCTCCGTATACGACGGTCTTAATGCAGCAACGAGCAATGGTTTCGAGACGTGTCCTTCACGTGCGTATCCGGTAACTGTACTTGGCCTGAGTACGCCTCACTGGCTATACATAGCACATGTTTTGAAGTCTCCGATAATCTGAAGAGGACGAACCTGGAGGATCGAACCAAGACAACAACCTCGACAACCCGGAAGCCATCATCGAAAGGTCTAGCTACCTCGGCTACCTCCTTAGACAATTCTCCAGTATCTGCTGCGACTGAGGATGTAGCATCATACCCTGTGGCGCCTCTGCCGATTTTCTCCGATGTATCGCCCTTGAACTCTCTGATAGCCCCAATCAAGTCCAGCGCAACTAAAGCCACCGTGGGGATAGAGAAGAGGGCAACTTCTAGCGCCTCATCATCATCTGCGAGGCAGACCAAATCTCCAATCACGTGGTCAGACTGGACGCTGGAATATCTTGACTTGACCCTTACAAACACTAATGAAGCTTGGCGAGCAGCCAATACGTTCTCTGTCCTACAAGCAGCAGTCGTCGCTAATCCGAATTGCACTGTCAACTTCAAGGGCTCTCAAGCTTTACTCGCTGCATTCACAGCCTTACTCGCTTTATTCACCGTGATCCTGACCGACAACAGCCATACTCTCGGCAGTGCATCTTGGGATGCTGCGGATGCATCGGCCATGGAATGCGGATTAGAGTCAACTCTGAACGTGTACAACTCCTCTGTTGTCAATAACATTCTCATCGAGCATGTTGTGGCAAGTGCTTCACAGAAAGTTCCGGACTCATGGTTACCAGTAAAGGGAGTCGACCAGACCTATTCGCACCCCAATGGGCTTGAGATCGATTCAGGAACGTTTGAGTCAAATCCTGTTTATCATCATAAATTTTTGCATCGCGACGACTACGCCATCGATCCCGCGCCTCTGCAAAAAGGTATTAGCGGCAATTTTAGCATAGCGCAGAGTGCTATGCTATGTACAGTCGACTTTCTGGCGTCTTTAATCAAGCAAGAAAACGACAATGGAACGGTGAAAGCCGTGACTCAGGACAATCTACCACCGCTCTACACATATGGTAGCCCTGTCCTCCAGCCATTGTACAACCAGACCGACTTGAATGCAACATTAGACGCCATAGCAAGAAGTATGAGCAACGCGATTCGCAGCCTTGGATCGAAGCCGATGCTTGGTAAGACACAGCAGTGGGTCAAGTACTACCAAGTACGTTGGGCATTCCTGGCCCTGCCATTGTCTTTAACCACAAGTGAGTCTGAAGAAGAAGTGTCCATCACCATGTGCTCATGTTTGCTAAATGTACTCTCCCAGTCGGTACAGTGTTCTTTATACTCTCGATCATTGAAGCACATAGAACCCAGATCGATGATTGGAAGGCCAACAGTGTCGCCACGATGTTATACGGACCCGAGGAGACGACCTAAAGGGAACTGCGCGTCAAAAACAATACAGAATCCTTGAGTGTAGCTAGCGAGACAATAGTCAGGCTTGAGTGGTTCCCTGAAGGGTATGCACTCACGTGCGCACAACATTCTGCCGATAAACCCTCTCGACCGACTACACCTGTTAGAGATGAGGAAGAGCTTGAAATGAACATGCTAAGGTTACCGACAACATCTCAAACCGAAAATTCGAACGCGACATTAGTGGATCTACAGAGCACAGGTGGTGCAGAACGAGGCAGTATCCGATCAGTATCGCCAGGATTGATAGGCCCTGGATGGAGTGATGTCCAACTTCAGGACTTTCCTTCACCACCAGGAAGTGGAAGGAGCCCTTGAGCAAGGGCAATGGTATTCGAGTTCTTGTGCGCTCTGTCTGTTCTGGAACAATGGTGCTCTCCTTACGAATCATATTCTAATTTGATGACAGTCGATTCATGCTCTAATTTGATGACAGTCGCTACCGTATATAGGACCCTATACGATGTTCGCACTATACTGGCTAAGCGTCAGGCCGAAGCCGTGCCTATCTGCTTATACAAGCTCGATTGATTAATAGCTTTAAGTTACTCACTTAGTGCTGGATTGTCAGATGAGCCCCCACTCGTCAAATACGTTAGCTATACTGATCTGACGAAGATTGAAATATCTTGGCAAATACGACGGCGGCTGTGACGTGCACTCCTTTGGTACTTTCTCCTGTCTCAAATTCGCATACGGGTGTCTCAAACAATCGTGTCTCTAAGAATATGCTACGGCCGTTCACCTTTCGAGTCTAGTATGAATCCCTCACTTGAATCATGAGATGCAATATGCCTTGCGACCAAACTTGGAACCGTCGCTGCAGTTACTGCTTCTGTCGCGAGTTACACTATAAGCCATCAAACCAAAAGAGTAAACAGTTGTCCAAGAATCACGTTAGTATACCTCTCATAAATAAGTCTTCCAAAAATAGAAATGTACGTCAGTGCACACCTATGCCCTCGAGTTTGGCCCAAGTACAGAGATACAAGGCATATCTACCGTCCAGCTTGCATAAACCTATAAAAGGTTAAGCATGGGGATTGGAAGCGGTTAGGAGGATATGCCACACGAAAGGGGGTACATTTGCTAGCAGCCACAAATCTCAAGTATCTGCATCGAGAAACGACATATTATACAACGGGCAAACCTCCCCCCGGCATATCTCGTCAAGAAACCAACGTGCTCGCAGAAGGACCAAGTCCAGAAAGGGGGGGGGGGGGGGGTCTTGATGAGGAAATGTGGCCGATCAGAAGCGAAAGAGCAAAGACATCAATCCATGGCGTCAAGAGCTATTGATTTTCGAACAGACAAGGCAATATGTCTTGTACGAAGGCGGAGGACAAGGAGTGAGATGTCTATTCGAGACAATAACTGTGGAGGATGATCCTCCAGTGGAATTGATGGTCGGGTCAATGATCCTCGAGCAGCAATTTCAGCTTCTTGGAGGCGATGAGTGGGCGTCAAAATCCATGGCGTACATCACACATGCTGTGCAGGAGATCAGGGTGTCTGGAGGGAGGGGCAGGCCACAGACAAGTCATTACAGGGGTAAACAAACGAGATCCTTTCTCCTCCAAGCAACGGGGGCTGCAGGGGCTCATGGCGAAGGAGCTTGAGCGCGGGCCACAAGTTCGGATGTCGGCTCTCCGAGTTTCCAAGCCATTTTGACAGTCGTCGCGTGGGTTGCGTAGCCTGTGCTTTCCTTGCGAGCGAGTTGATGGAGACAAAGAATAGCACCTAATCTTGTTCGCATCGCATCGCTCTGACTCTGTTCCCTCGCTAGGCCTGCATTTCGCTGTCAGGCTTGAATAAGAATGGCACAAGCTCGTGCAGCAGGCAGTGTCGCCGGTGCCGGCGCATCTCCGCATAGCATCAGTCTTAAGGTGCTTAGGTAAATGATTGCTGGCCTGGTTGTCAATGTGCCTTGACTGAGCTGCTTACTGACGAGCGAATCTTGCACGAGAGTAGGCTGTCCCACCCATCACTATCGCCGGCACATACACTCCCCGGAGACGACCTAATCGCAAGAGCCTCACTGCCCTACCCTGCTGCGCCGAATGATGCCTTCCCGCTCTCACCGTTGCTGGCACTGCCTCCTGCCTTTGGTGCTGCCTACGTGGGCACCGTTTTCTCTTGCACGTTATGCGCGAACAACGAACTCCCGCCATCATCTCCTATTGTCGTACGAGATGTACAACTAAGTGCCGAACTGCAAGTGCCGAGTGGTAGCATTGCATTGGATCTCGAAGGACCAGACACTGTAGAGGGGCAAGATACACAGCCTGCACAGACACTACAGAGGATTGTACGGCACGAACTACGCGAAGATGGACCTCATGTCCTAGCCGTCACCGTCACCTACCAAGAAACTCGAGACGATGCCACAAACAAGCGGACATTTAGGAAGCTGTATCAGTTTGTCGCGCAACCTGCTCTGGGTGTAAGGACAAAGGTAGGCGATCTCGCAGCCAGAAAGGATGTACCCAATGCGCGGAGATTTGTACTAGAAGCTCAACTTGAGAATCTCACCGAAACACCAATCGTGTTGGAAAAGGCCATCGTTAGCACGGCTCAGGGCCTTACAAGCAAGAGCCTGAATTGGACTGCAACAGATGAGAACCCTATATTGAGTCCTCAAGACGTCATGCAAGTCGCGTTTACCTTCGAGCAGACTCAGGGAGAGGATCTGGACGAGAAGAATGGCAGAACAGTTCTTGCTCAACTCCATGTCGACTGGAGAAGCCCAATGGGGGAAAAGGGTAGTTTGACGACAGGCTGGCTAGGCAGTAGAGCAAGGTGATGACGATGGCACTTGGGTTTGATTACGCAAAGTCTAATCGAATCATACTCGGCGCATCGAATGGATGAGACGTCGGGAGCGGCTTACCTAGTTGACTCAGTCCTCGGAGTGCTACAGAAGATGTCTCAGCCGCCCAGGGTTCATGATTGTTTGTTGCCGGCTTGCCGTGAGACAGAAGTAACACAGAGTCAGGTTTCCTCAGCCCAGATGGGCTCGAGCCTTGGATCGTGGAATTACACACGACTGGGACCATGGAGCCACCGTGAGGCGTATTCGAAGTCCGGTACGCATCATGATATTTCTTACGCCGAGACTCATGATTGCGGAGATTTTGTGCAATTATCCATTGGTCGAGTGAGAGTGCTGCTAGTTTGAAACATGAGGGGCGTTCTCCGCAGATCGTTTGCGCCTGCTTTAAGAGTTTAAGAGCAGGCGAGATTTTCATGTGCTCCCTGTTGCTGGGTGCAAGGGGATGGCGGAAAGGGCGCATAGGAGCAATCGCACATAACTCTTGTCTCTGATAAAGCTGGATTCTGCAGCACATCAGGGAGGCATGGTGAGGCGCACAATGACAGGCGATACGAAATTGCGCCGCGCGAAGAATGGATGTTTATTATTGCCGATCGCGTGTGCAGCAACAAGTGGAGAAGTGGAAGGGTCTCTGACCGAAACGGGGTAGAGGACCACTAAAATGCCGTATTTGTGGCTAGCCGGCCCTCTTGGCCTGGCCAAAACATAGGAGAAAAGTAAAGTGATGGACAGGCTCGGGACACGAGCTCGAGACACACGATGCTATACTTGTACCAGGGTGGGTGCGGTGGTGCGGAGGATGAGGGTGTGTAGACAAAAGAATCCTTTCAGCATAGTGCGCGCGCTTAGGAGTGGATATTCGCTCTGTCATGATCAGTCGTCTCTCGCACGCGTTTGCAATCTATCAGGGAAGCAGGAATCAAACACCGCGTCAGCATGCACCGAGAGACAAAGGAGAGCAGCAGTTCCGTTGCAAGTGGCCAAGTTGCGCACAGACAGGCTAAACTCTGTTGTCCCCTTGGCTGCCCCGAGCCATAGATTGATCGATAGCGGGCAGCGGACAGGCATAAACCACCCGGCATCCAGGGAAACTGTTGTGCCTTGTGCTTCCACGTCTGCCAGTTGGTTGACCTTTTTTCGAAACAGAGACCGTTTGACAGTCTGCCAAAGCAAGTCAAAGGATCGACAGGAGTTTCCAGCGGTTTTCCCTTCCACTTTGGATATTAGCATTCGCGAACCCCTCGCTCGCTCTGCTTTTGCTCTTTCCACTTGTTCGAGCTCCAGCTGCCAGCTTTCCTGCGACCAGACGCCCAACAAACTCAACCTACACTGCGAACCGCCCTTAGACTTTTTCTCCTCACGACGACCGTTGCTCGTCACGAGAGCTCCTCACCCCTGGCGCTTTGCATCATCTACCGCAATCTATAGTCACTCCTTTTGGTTATCCACAAGCTCGCCCTATTAACACCCCTGCGATCAATGGAATAGACCTTAGCAACAAATCACCATACCACTTTGCATAATTACACATGGCACCAACCAAGGATTCGACGTCGGTGCCCTTGGCCGACTACTTCTTCATATCCGGCATTGAGTCGACTCAGATCTACGACGAACGCGAGCATGCTGCCACCTCCCCGCCGGCGGTAGACGAGACCATCGAGGAAGACATTGCTCTCGAGACAGACAGCGCCACATCGCCCAGGCCCTCAACACCAGGCTCCCCAAACACGGACAGGACGAAAAGGGGATCATCTCGCTACAGCTGGGAAGCGCGGAAAAGCATTAGCAGTGTCATTGGTCCTGGAGATTACAAGCCGACACCAAGCAATCGCAGTAGCGCGACTATCAAGGGGCTACAAACAGAAGCGCCCGGTCTAAGCGATGAGGATTTCGAAATTGCGCTTCGCAAGTTCGCGTCCGAAAGGGAGAATTTCCTGGAAGAGATTCAAGTACAAGCTGGAGCAGTCGTGCCGCAAACATCGCGGACACCGAAACCAAGACCGAGAACAGTGCGCATCACAAGCGCCGAGGAGGCAGCAAACAATGCGGCAGCACAGAAGGGAGGTATCGGTGGATTAAGGAGGCGCCTATCGACCATGAATAGCATGAAGAGACAGCCCTCAGTGTCAGTATCAAGACAACGTGAGTATTTCAGCACGTCGTTAAGCCAACCGGCTGACCGGACTTCGCTAGCCTCGACACGCACTTCCAAACGACTGAGTGGCTACAACTCTGTCATCCCTACGCCGAAGCCTTTCAAGGCTTCACCCGACATGCACCCCCTGAAACGACGATACGAACCCGTTCTGCTCGACAGATACCCTCCGAAAGCTCAAGACGATGAAATGAAGCGAAGATGTCCATTCCCCGATTACGTACCTATGTTTGCCTTTCCGAACGACGTCGTTGTTGTCTCATCCGACGAGCGGCCAAGATCGACATGGCATGGTTTTGCCATGACCACCGGCGATGGTTCAAAGCTACACGCTATCTGTATCACAGTATGGATGCCGCTCAACGAATCCGCCTCGGTCGAGCTTGAACGACAATGCGAGGCATGGCGCAAAGCCAATATGAGCGATGAAGAGAGGGAACTGGCGAGCAGCTTAGGGGAACGACTAGCAGGAGAAAGAGCAAAGCTATCGAGACTACTGGCCGAGCTACCCAACGCTGCGCAAGGCTCGGCTGAAAGAGAGAAACTTGACGATCAAATCAGCGCCGTCGAAGAGAAAATCTCTCTCATGGCCGATCTTCTGCGACCAGTACGACATGGAGCGGCCTCCAAAATCGAAGGTCTCACAGATGGCGAAAGCGGCTTCTGGATCCCGCGATGCTATGGTGTTCTCGGCAAAGACGGCGCCATGACAAGTTTCTGGAAAGAGTGGCTCAAGGCCATCGTTACGCCCATGACGAACGGTGCCGTTCTTCGCGTGCCTCCAAGTTCTCCCAAAATCGGCATGTGGCAGCCGCTCGAACGATACGTCGTCAACTTATGCGTCGAAGCTCCGAGCCCCATGTCCTCTAGCACACAAATCGAGGTGGCTATTCGAGAACTGCGCTTGTACGCCAGAAAGGAGGCCGAGAACGAAATTCCTGGCTCTCGGAACAGCGATATTTACGCTCTTTTCCGATCGCTCTCCTTGAACAACATTGTCACTCTGTTCGAATACGTCCTTTCCGAATCACGAATCATCTTGCTCTCATCACACACATCCATGCTGCATCTTGCGAGCGCCGCCATCACCAGTCTGATCTACCCTCTAAAGTGGGCCGGTGTCTTTATTCCTGTTCTCCCAGCACGACTAATCCAGGCTCTCGAAGCCCCTTGTCCATACATTGTGGGTGTGGAGCGAAGATACGAAAACCTCGAATTTCCTGATGACGACTTTGTGCTTGTGGACCTTGACCAGGACACGATCGAAAGCACGTCACGACCCACGCTCCTGCCTCGCCAACAGCGTAGAAAGCTCGTCGCTTCGTTGCAAGCAGTCGCGCCTCACCACACACGTTACGGCGTGCCGGTCGGTCCTCCCTCATACGCCATCGAGACCTTCCCCAACAACGCATTCTCCTCCGAGAACCCTCAGATTTACAGTCAAAGAGCCACACTCTCGAGCTTGGCCTCTTTGGTTGGTGCCAATTCTGCAGCGTTTGCGGAGATGCCTGTGCCTACGCAGAATCGCAATATCGTTCTCAATGCCTTCCTCAACTTCAGAACTGCTTCGCGAGGAAGCGACCGCCCTTCTACAGGCTCAACCACAAGAGAAGACCGCCGATCTTCATCTACCAGATCTCCACCATCTCCCACCATTCCTTCCCCGATATCACAGACCTTCCCTACGACCCCAGTTTCTCGCAATGATTCAGGCTACAGCATGCAGACTTCCCTTCGTGAAAAGCGCTCTGGACATTTCGATGTAGCAAGCAGGCGCAATTCGTCCTTCGGCTTTGATCGCATGGCCAATCTTCGAAGACCTAGTGTTGCTAATGGCGCTCAGCCCTTCATCAGCCATACCAGCAGCATGTCAACATCGACCCTGGCAAACTCTGCCGGCTACGCGCCCTCTGTGTACGCACCGTCTACCCTCGCCGCTTCCACCATCATGCCCAACGCTGTTCAGCCTTCTTGCCCTCGTGACACCGACACCACCAAGTGGGTCGAGGGCCATTGCCTAGTGTGGCGCCCGCGCGAAGACAAGACATACTGCAGCATCTGCGATGACAAATGCGAAGATGGTGTCTACCGCTGCGGTGGATGCAACACCAGCGTACATCCCCGCTGCCTTCACGAGATCTCGGTCGTCTGCCCGCTCGCCTTCCGCACCGAAGCCGTCCGTGCTGTCTTTGTGCGCTGCTTCGCCTCGCTCCTGTACACTTACCGTCGCTTCATGCATCCTGCATCAGGTGAGCGCAGAAAGGCAGGCATGGTGTACCACTTCAATATGGATCAATTCATCCGCAGTGTACCTGGCGAGCAGACCGAGCACATTGCCATGATGCGTGAGACTCAGATGTTCAATGAGTTCATCCACGAACGCGAGTCTACTAGAGCCGAACATCCTTCCATCAAACTCTTCGACGAGATCATCCTCGCCAAGCGAAACAGAGGTCGAGGCTCTATATTCTCCAAGCACAACACTTCCTGGTTATTCGACACGTCGGAACATCTATGGCGTTCGGCATCTACTGCAGCACCCAACTCTCGCTTCCCTGGTGACTACCGCCAGGTCGTCAGTAGGATCCCTGCGAAACTGGACACTACACTCATGAAAGAGCCCAGAGCAGTACAAGGTCTTCCTCGTCCACAAACGCGTACAAAGCGCAAGCCTATACCCTCCATGATGGGCTTGAGCGTCGACGAAGAGACTCCCGCATAATATCATCCAGCAACCACTCAACCAGCCTACAAAATATCTCCCGCTTTTTTTATGCTTTTCTTGCATTTTCCTGCATCATCTCGTCTTCTGCTCCTTTTTCCTAACGCCCAACACTCGCTTTATTGGACTCCGGTCTTCGACATCAGCCAACTTGAACAACGCCACAGATTCGCTATACCCCTTGCCCAACACTTTCTTCTCCCTTTCTGCGGTAGCTACCTCGCTTTTGCTTACATGCCTTGGCTTGCTGTACTATACCCTCTTCATTGTTCTTGCATCTCCATCCTCACGCCTCTTTTCACTTCTTCAAGAGTTTTGGATCGTTCGGTCTCCTGGACATTTGGGAGCCGTCTCGCCACAACTCTGCTTGTTTCCTATTGAATGGAGCAGAGCAATTTGTTTGAATATTTCCACCCTGTTTTTTCTCCTTTTCTAGCGATGGAGTGATGTGGAGTTATTTGCCCTGTTTTGTCTGAATCAAGAAATGTTTACATTGTTTGTCCTCTCGCTACTTTTTCCTAGAAGACGAATTAGAAAAATGAATTTGTAATGCCCCATGCTTTCTCATCTCATCTTTCAGTCGTTCCATTTCTGTGACTGATACCATTGTGATTAACGTATGTGGGTAGTTTATGAGCTGCTACGTTTGTGATAATCCTGCATAATTTCTTCCATCATGTCTTGAACGAATGGCTTTTCTCCTCCCGATTGCTTTGCTACCTCTAGCCGTCCCCCGAAAGGCACAGCAGCCTACTCATTTGATCTCAGTACGTCTCAGTGAGTATTCGAAGTGGAGCGCTGAACTTGAAAATGTGGATAATCAGACAAATAGAGGTCGCGGCGATCAAGGCGATCAGGATGGACCATTTGGGTATGCCGCACAAGGCGTGCGAGATGCATGAGGCGAGCAGAACCAGCACGGCGAGCACTGATCTCATCCATTTCCAGTGTGTCTCGTTACTCTGCTCAGCAGCATCGACGACTCTCCGGCTGGGGAATAACAGATCTCCTCCGCATGAGTGTGGCCGCTCATCTGACACCTGTTCATCCCTTTTCAGCTTCGACGCACGCTGGTGTGATGTGACACGCTTGGAGTGGTCGTTCTGATCTTCCAACACTTGCTCGCGTCTCTCCTGCTTCTGTTCACTCTCTTGTACCCTGTTGAAGGCTTCCCGTGGGACTCTGATCCAGGTTGTTTGTCCGAGAGAGCTAGACGATGAGATCGCTATAGCGTCCTGAACCATGGTTGAATCCATCACGACAGATAGCTCCAGAATGCACCGGGCATTCGCAAGTACCGGCGTCGCAGGGCACATATCCGGGAAAGTAGCATTGGAAGTCTATGCAACGCCATGAGTACCGTCTGTGGTGAAGGCGTCGTCTTCATCACATAAGGCAGTAATGCGGGTCCGTGAGAGCGGATGGACGGAAGCGAGTCCAGCAAAGGAGAGCACAAAGCCGAGCTGGAACAAGAATGGAGCCATTGCTATCGGGTGTCGTTTCGAAGTAGAGCTGTATCTATCAAGCATATCTTCATCAGCATCAAGATCAGAAACGGCCTGGGACACGCCGATTGAACTCACATCTGGTCAATCTTCCAAGAATCAGGGTCCAGACGAGAGTTTTTCGAACAAAGGTTTTATCCGGCAGCGAGTGGTCAATCTCGCGAGAGTGTTGGGTAAGCAACTAGATGGATATTGTTACGATGAACGGAGTATTGGACTCGGACGACGGAGTGCAAGTGTAGAAATAGCTTGTAATTGATGTATCTTGCACTGAATCAGTACGAAGTCTGATCGTAATGTGATGGAGGAAGAGGAGGGAAAGTCAACAGCCTCAGGAAAGAAGACAAGTACGACAAATAGCTCCTTCTCGCTGTGAGATCATCCTGAGTTTCCACTGAGCATGTTGGGAGGGAAGTTGCGATTGGAAGTTGGAAGCTGTAGAGAGGGGGATAGAGACAGGGTTGTCCTCCCAGCATAAACCTATCGAGACATCGTGGTTTTGATTTGCAGCAATAGCACCTACGAGGTCTTTATCTACTACGTATAGCTTTGAAAGTTGATACTTCTCCACTCATCAGAAGAGAAGCTCCACGAAATAACTCATTGAGGTGTGGCATCATCATCTGTTGACCTGAAGCTTTCCAGTCGTGCCTTCCGCCCGATACACACCTCTCCTCAGGGACAGAACGCACGTGTAATCGTGAATGACAGAAGACCGATGAGTGAAGTTGTACGCACGGTGTATAATAATTGATATTCTTCCCGTCTCTTATCCCACCACAGAGAAAACGCCGCGGCTATGCTGGTAAGGGGGTTATGTATATGCAGTCTGCTGGAAAAGAAAAACACAAAAACGAACAGACTCGCTAAACCCAATACGCCGCCTCAATGCACAAAAAAAGAAAAAGGGAATAATATCGAGAGGAAGAGAGATCAGATCGTGGGACCCCTGAAACGTCTCTGTTGTTGTCGCTTGCAGAAGTCATCCAAATCTTCATTCTCCTCGTCTTCCTCGACAAAAGGATCGCCATCCAAAACCATGGCGGGAAACTTCTAGTTCCCTCCGAGGCCGTTGCTGCTACTAGAGCTAGTCATACGTCTGCCTCGAGAAGGCCTCAGGTTTCCGACACCCGCCGATGGTGCAGAAAGTTGATGATGGTGGCCAAGACGACTGGGTGTTCTCGCATGGCTGTGAGGTGCTGTAGTATTCTTGGGTGTCAAGCTCTCGCTTCTCTCGTTGTTTAGGCCGCTGCGGGAGCCAGGACGCGAGGTTCTACCTTCGGCAGTAACGAGGCTGAGGCGCGCGCCAGAGGTTCCGCGAGAGTGGTTGGTTCGTGGTAATCTAGACTTGGAGACGAGATTGTTGATGTTGTTGGAGCCGGCGCGATCGAGCGACACTAATCCAGGGACTGGAGGGATAGCGCTCGGAGAAGCCAGGAAGCCGGATGCACTCCAACCTGCTGATGAGCCTCCAGAGCCTCCATCACGACTAGTGGGACGGTAAGGGGACACCATGCCGGTAGCACCGCGTGAGAAAGGCCGTTGAAGATCACCAGAGTGGTCGAAGTAGCTTCCAATACGGCCTGGTATACGATCCGTCGTTGGAGTAGGAGGAAGAGAGTTGTTAGTAGGCACCATGGTCGAAGAACTCGAACGACGCATCGGACGTCGATTGTTGACTTCGCCCACACGAGCGTTGTGAACTGCCCGGGAGACGTGCAGTTCAGAAGATTTGATCAAGTCTGATGCCATCTCACGCACCAGGATCGCCGGGTCGTACTTAGCAGTCTCAGCGATGACAGGATGTAAGCCGTACGTATGAATAAGGGCGCCGTCTTCGTCGCTAGAGTCGCAGATACTGCGAATAATTCTAAGCAGGTTGAGACGGACCAGAGCCTTCTTAGTGCGGAGTTTCTGAGCAGTTCGTAGGAAGAGATCTGGATGAATAAGGGAGCTTGCCAGTGGGGGGCTGAGGCGTAACAGTTTCTGTAGAGGCTCGAGAAAGTTTTCGAAACTGTCAGCTTTGCTGTGATTGAAGCAGTTTATGATTGCTTGAGAGAAGCTTTCATCCCTGAGAAGGTGCTCTTCTACCTTTGCCGTCTCTTCTTGTAACCTGAGAATTGTTAGTCATGATCATGGTCATGCGAAAACATATGACGACACATACCAGACGAAGATGGCGTCCAAAGCCGTGACCTGCCAATACTGATCTGCAAGCAAGCTAACATAGAATTGGAGACCCTTGTTCTGCCATAATATCTTCCTCCCGACCTTGCCAGAGTGTGCCATATCACACAGGATAGGCAGTGCGAACTCCTTCAGCGGACGCTCGGTCTTAACGATACGCTGCAACAGAGGAATAACGCCATTCAACGCAGCATCCTCTTGTCTCGTCTTACTCAGCCTGCACAGATTGTACATGATGTTCAAGACCTGATTCGAGATTTCGCGGAAGTGTGGCACTTTCATGCTGGCGTTCAGAAGATCTGTCAAGACCTCGATGGCATTCGAGTTTTGAAGAGCGTCAAGTGTGGTGGCCAGCATGGACAAGTTCTTGATGAACTTGAGCATGGTGATCTGATGCTGGGGAGACATGCGTTTCAAGTCCTTCAGCACGCGCTTCAAGACCATACGGTCTGCAACTGCTTCCTTGACGTGATTTTCAGCCTGTGAGAACAGTACAAAAATGTTGACGATGCGGCCCTCGACCAGCTCAGCAAGTTCGCCCTCTTCTTCTAGGACTCGGTTGAGCACTAGAGACAATGGGTACAGGACTGAGCTGCGCGAGAAGATTCGACAGAAATCATTCTTCGGTGTCGGACCTTGCAACTCGAACACACTCCAAACACCATTCACACCGATCAGAACAAGATCTCTCTCCGCCTCATAGTCTTCTTCGAGAAATTCAACCAGGACGTTGAGACCACCACAACTGACAAACATCTGAAGCGTGAGTGTACTGGTTTGATACATCTGTCGGACAAAAGCAGCAGCTTCCAGTCTGATGTCGCTACTATATCTCTTCTGCGCGAAACGAGTAATGATGGGTATACCACCCACGAAACAGAGGTTCTCCTGAATCTCGACATTGTCCATGATGATCAGATTGACCACTTGTAGTAGGCGTAAGATGGTCGTTGGTCGATTGCACGTTTCCAGAATTTCCAAGATGGGCAACATACCATGCGAAGACATGACCACGGTCTTGACTTCAGGAGACTCCCACAATACCGAGAATAGCTGGTCCACGATATCTTCCAGATAGTCCTCGGGTTGTGAAACTTTGAGTGATCCCACGAGACCCTCGACAAGTGTCACTAAGCGAGCAAACTTGTCACGTGCGATGTTCGTCTCCAAGTCCATTTCGTCAAAGCCTTCTTCAAGTTGCGCAAACGGATCATCCTCATCCTCCTCGTCGCCAAGCCATGAGTGGCTCGATAGTTTTGAGTTGAGCATGAGAGTCCCAATGTCAGAGCCACTCTCACTTTCGGGTTGCGGAATTTGCTGCACATCTTCTTTGCCGAAGATGTCCGAAAAGTCTTCGTCCTCGGGGTCTTCCGCGTATTTCTGTATTTCCACTTCGGAGCGTGTTCTACGCATTGCTGCAGCATCGTGGATTTGGGGAGATGGTCGGCGCATATTGCTCATGCGTGAGCTCGGTCGAGGTAGACTTTTCAGGTCAGAGGGGTGAAATAATTTGGGGGCAAACGAGTCGTCGCTTCGAACAGTGAGTGCCGCAAGCTTCTGACGAAAGACGGAGTCGTTGTCTGGTCCAAGCAGATCGGAATAGTCTTCCGTCGAGTTCTCTCTATACAAAAGTGATGGACGCACTGGTGCCTCGGTGGGCTTCGTTTCAGATTTGGTGACTTTGTGCATTGGTCGAAGGATCTGTGTTCTTGATGGATTTTCTTTGTCAGCCTTCTCCAGCGCTTTCTGCGACTGTCGCAGCGTTGACTGCTGAGGGTTCCTCGTGGGAGCGGTATATTTCATGTCGTAGGTGTTTGCCCTAGGCGGGAAGAAAGGCCGCACGGTTTCCATAGGATCGCCCCGTATGATCGCCATGGGACTCCTCACCGTTAAGTCCCCCTCGAAGTTGTCGTCCCAATTGTCACCTCCCTCTTCTTCCTCAGCGTTGATATCGAAGGTGGCGTACTGCTTTAGTTTGTCCGAAGATAGCATGCCAGCAAAATTATCGTGGGGCTTCAGTTGCGGCAGATGCAAGGCAGCGTTGCCAATGGATGTTGCAAAGTCATCGTCCCAGTTGTCTTTGGCATCGCTCTCAGGTGACTGATAAGGTTTTGTGTCGTTTGCTCGATTTGCCAGTACCAAGCCGCCTTTGTTAATACCAGGAGTCCTCAAATGTGAACCAGCATCAGGTCTAGGAGGAACAGGACTCAGAGACAGTGGCCTTGATGACGAACGCCTCGAGGAGGTGTTTTGTGGCGATTTGAGTGCTTCATTCCACTGTTGAACACTCTTGACGGCTTCGTCGTACTGCGTAGGTTTGGCGACGGGTTGATCAGATCGTCTTCCACTCAGTATCCAGGGATGTCGCAGTAGTTTCTTGGCTGTTACTCTGAGGTTAGGATCTTTTTGGAAACACTGCATTAGAAAATCGCGAACGGCCTATGCGACGTTAGCAAGACTGGCGACAAAAGCAATCGGAAGTCTCTGATACCGGAGAAGCTCCTTCGGGTAGCGGTGGATGATCATCGTTGACAATGCGGAACAGGGCTGGCATCGGCTGCAGCTTGTGGTATGGAGGTCGTCCGTCGAGCAACTCAATGACGGTGCATCCAAGACTCCAGATATCCGAAGCAGTGGTAGCACCAGACAATTCGATGACTTCGGGAGCCATCCAATAGGGTGTACCGACTACGCTGCTCTCATGAAGACCGGTGTCTTTCCTTGTCGCGACACCGAAGTCGGCCAGCTTGACGAGACCCTCCTTGGTAGTGAGAATATTTGCACCCTTGATATCTCTGTGAATGACACCCTGTTCGTGGAGATATAGCAGGCCGTTCAGGACCTGGGTCATGTAAAGTGCAACCAGATTCTCCGGGAACTTGCCAAAGTTTCTGCAAATAGTATGCAATGAACCATTCTCGCAATATCTGTAGAAGGTCAGTAGAGCCTTGCTAGCATGTACATCGAGAAAGCGCACTCGAGAATGATGTATAAAGATTCGGTAGACTTGACAAAGCCATTGTACTTGACAATGTTGGGGTGGTTGAGGTTCTTTAGCAGATCGATTTCCATCTGCGATTACTAGTCAGCATCTGTGATCCAAGGAGCCCAAGGTCAAGACGGTACCATAATTGCGCGAGACTGGCCTTTCGGCAGATCTGCTAGTTTGACTTGTTTGATGGCAACAGTCTCGCCAGTACCCCAGTTCAAGGCACGGTATACACTGCCAAAGGCACCCTTCCCGAGGCAATCGCCCAATTGCTGGCCGCATCTGTCAGCTCGAGGCCCAAGCAGTATGTCTCATGTATGCCAGCTCTTGTCTTACATAGTCTTTCAAGCCGCTGACCTCTCCGGCGGCCCTTTGTACACTTCCATCTTTCGGCACTCTTTCCCAGCTTGGCTGTCTGCTCTGGTTCGGTGCTCTGAGAGCGGACTGTGGTTGGAAACTGGCCCGTCTTTCGAGAGCTGAAGTAAAACGTTCACTGCCACTGCCGCTGTCAGACTCGACCGACGACCTGGGAGGACCATAGGCCGACTGAGGGCGTTGGGCGATGGCCGGCATAGCGGCGGAGGTGTCTGAGTCGTCGACGTGGGCGGTGTTTCGGGCGTCGGGATCAGGAGCGGTGATGGTAGAGACGGTCCAGAAGCGGGATGCAGTTGCGAGAGCTGCGCGACAGCGGTGGCAGCGACAAGGATGGATCGCTTCTCGGCCTCATAACAGCCAGACTTCCGGGACAGGGTAGCAAACTGCACGTCGTCACAATGCCGGATTGGAGGCAGAATGGAAGAAGACTTCTTGGACGGCTACGGCGTTCCACTCTCGCATCGGGCGTCGAATGTCGACAGTTATGCGTGGGCACGGGGCACGAATGTACCAATCCCACCGTCCGGGAGATTGAATGAAGTCACTGACGATGGCGAAAGGTTGTTTATCTCACCATCTGAGACACAGCAATTCCATCCCACGCGCCTACACGATATCTTGCCCTGCTTTAAGGTGATTCCGAAATAGCCAAGCAACCTTCGCGGACGACGTTGGAACGGGCGGGGCTTTCGTTCCCAAGCCAAAGCCGCAACTCTGATATTCGCTGCCAACTCTACAAGCTGAACGCTACCTCTCAAACCTGCTATCAAATGTACCCATGAGTCCTGACGGCATTCCATACTCCATGTTCCCATCTCCCAGCTCTCCTGGCGTGCTGTCGCCGCGTGTGGCCACGCGCGGCCTAGGCCTGCGTTTCAAGGGTCATTGTATCATTTCATCGTCGTCGTTGTAGTGCTGTTTTCCGGAACCGGTCTCATGACCGCTTGTCACAAGGAGCCGTATCGTCAACGTCGCTGACTCCCACTTTCGTGCTTAACGGCCAGCGACCATGTTCAGCACACCTCCGTCAACGGCAATGATCTCTCCGTTAATATAGGTGTTCTTTGCGAGGAAGAGCATGGCCATGCCCATCTCCTCGTCGCGACCACCACGCATCTGAGGCACGTGGCCCTTGTCGGCAACCTTCTCGTCTGGCAGATCACTCTTCTGTCTGTCGTCGGAGCTCTTGGCTGTCATCTCGCTGGGGAAGTAACCAGGTGCGATGCTGTTGACTCTCACGCCGAGCTTCATGAACTCGGAACTCATCAGCTTGGTCAGATGCACTGTTGCGCCCTTGGCTGTGTTGTAGCTGTGAGGAGACACGTTAGCTGATATCTCGTAAACACGAATCGAGTCACCTACGCGAAGTGGCCCTGGGCATGACGCATGATACCACTCATGGACGAGGTGGTGATGACGGATGCACTGAAACGCTCTCCAGGACCTTTGGGTTCAACAGCAGCCTGCAACAAGGGGAGGAAGGCAACAGTCGTGAAGTAGACCGAGGTGACGTCGGTCGAGTAGGTGTCATTCCACTCTTCGACAGACTCTCCTTGCCACAGCTTATCCTTTAGTTCTCCTGCCTCAGACTTGTCAGGCTCGGCCTTGGGTCCAGGTACACCTGCGTTGGCGACTAATACGAAGTGTCAGTCTTAGCAGCTTCAGTCTCCTTGCATGAGGACCCGCTTACCAAGAAGGTGAATGCACTTCTCCTTCTCCTCAATCTGCTTCACCAACTTCTCCAGATCTGCCTTTTTGGTGACATCGATGTTTCCAATACTGGTCACTTTGTCAATTGTGTTCTTTTCCTTCCTCTTGATTAAGCTGTACATACGGAATGATCTCTCCGTGGTCGGGTTCGTGCTCCTTGCTTGCAGTCTCGAGCTTCTCGACGTCTTGGGATCATGTCAGGATCAATACGTGCTCGTAAAGTGTGATGAACTTACTTCTGCCGACGATGTAGACCTTTGCGCCTACAGATGTCGTTAGCTCGGTGAAAGTAATTGTGCTGGTGGTGATGGCGTACCATTGGCGGCGAGAGCCTGTGTGGTCATCAAACCAATGCCGGAGCCACCTCCTGTGACAACGGCGACTTGACCCTTCATGCTGAAGAGCTTGTGTGCGTGGAAGTGGTGTGTTTCGGCCATGTTGATTGAGTTCTGAGGTGCGGTGATGGATTGATTTGGTATGGCCGTTACTTTGTAATCGTTCCAAGTTTCGTCCTGATACTCGGAGAAAAAAAAGACTCGAAATGTGTTACTCAAAGGTTGAGGAAGGTGTGTTTTCGAAAATAATGGCTGACAGCTCACGATGATGATCAGCTGTGACGTACAACGAAGCTAAGCACCGATCTGCGAGCCTCATTCGGCTGCAATTTCCATTTTCTTTGAATGTCATGTGCTGTACTCCCTGATGCTCTCATGCTGCATTTAATTTTTATTGCTAAGGTAAAGGTGTGCTTGAAATCTGCACAGCATGTCGCTATTGAAAATCGGAGAGAAATGAATCGCTCAAAATGTGATTCGGAATGCTAAGTAAAGCATCCATACGATCGGCGTCGCTTTTATTGTGAGGGACATGCCTTTGCCTGGGAAGGATCTCTCGTGGCCCCTTGGATCCAAATCTCGGTTTGGAAGGCTCGATGCGGCCCAAGAGACCTTCGCTTCGCACTGTAGCCCTGTACGGCCACTCTTCGTAGAGTACACTGTCTTGCCTATGTCGCTTTAGATGGCAGTGGGTACTTTGGCCGTGTTCGACACTGGCTGTTCTTCTTGTATTACTTTCATGTCGCCTCCTAAACCTTTTGTGGTTTTTTTCAGTCGATTTTCCAGTGACTTGTCAGACTGCTGTCATCGTGACCTTTGCCGAGATATAATTCAACTGCGTAGAGTGCCATGGTACCAGCAAGATTGGCCCACCTCCAGACATTGCTGCCTGCATCGCCGCCCTGACTAGTCCACCATTCTCCAGGATGATCAGCAGAGGCCGAGGCGAAATGCTGCATCAGTAGACTGGTATAGACTGCAATGAGGATACTTGGACTGAAGTAACCGAGGAAACCAAGAACCTGTCCGACCCCGTCACTGTCCTCGAGGGAAGGCTCCTGTGAAAGTGCGCGAGCTCCGGATTCACGCACAGCTGGAATGATGCGAGCAGAAGCATACATGACGAAGAGGCGGTAGGCCAGCGAGATGATGACAGAAGGAGTGATGGTCATGATAGCTGCGAAGAGGAAGTTGAAAGAAGTGTGAATGGTAGACGGAAGAGTAGAGAGGGCGTGCATTAGGGTCGAGTATGAAGCCATGATGATCGGAGGCAAAGGCGGGAAGTCTGGTTCGGTGGGCGCTGGAGTGGAATAGGTCGGGTTCGATGGTTGGTAATCGGTGAAGATTTGGTAGATGCACAGGGTGATGTAGGCGAACTGGACAAGATTAGTTTATCTGCTAGTAAGAAAGACGGGTATGATGCAGGCTCACAAGAAGCGAACTCTCGACGGGATTGCCCTTGCCGCTGCCAATGCCCCAAACGCAAAGGAAGAAAGCACAGGTGATGGCAACGCCGATGAGAATAGCGTCGACATTACCGAGCTCGGGGAAGGTGGTGATTCTCCAGAGAAAGTAAACGGAACTCGAGATGATCGAGGCAGAAGTGATCAGCAGACCGATCTGCAGAGCAGCAATTAGCTTTGTGTCTTCATGTGGGCGCGATAACTGTCAACATACCATCCAGCCATCACCTCCCTCGCGGTTTACCAGGTACCTTGTGATCTGACCAGCAGCCTGGATGACGAGTAGACTGCAGAAGCCTTCGCTCAGCTGGAAGACAGGAGTTGACCAGCGCAACAGCCTATCCCAAGCACCGATGGTCATGGACTGCACCAGACCGTCGCTACCGAAAAGCCATGTGGACCAGGTGTTGTGCTGTGCTCTTCTCCCATTGAACGTCTTTTCCACCCATCCGCTTGCGTCCGAGTCGACGGAGAATTTGTTGAGACTCCAAATCATGAGGGTGGGAATGACGATCCACTGTGAGGCGGCGATGGTGTTGACGAGGGCATAGCGAAGCCTGGAGCGATCGGGAGTCGCCAGTCGTAAGGCAGAGTAGAAGAAGTAGAAGGCGCTCAGCGAGAGGGAGAATGCAAGGCCGCAGGTTCGACCACCGACATCAAAGGCCAGCGGGATGGTGAAGACGACGCTCGACAGGAACAGGAGCGCCGACAGGATGCGCGTTATGTACCACATGAGCGCGTCCAGGCCACACGCTCGACCGGCGTGTATGGGATCCGGAGAAGTCGAGAAGACTCGAAGAAGATGTTTGTCGTCAGGCAGCGCATACAAAGTGGCTTGAACTCTTTCTGCCGCGGGATGCCTCTGACCGCCCTTTTGACTTTGGCCCAGCTGACGATGACTGCTCGGCGCTCTGGAGCCTAGAGCCTCTCGTCTTCGTCTTCGTCTTCGTCTTCGTCTTCGTCTTCTGGAAGACCGGCGGGAACAAGGAGTCCTGTAATTATCTTTTCGCTGTCAGTCTTGGTCGATGAGGCAGCCTGCGTCTCTGTACTTGCATGCACTCTGTCCTCTTGCCGTCGCGTGCTGCCCGTCCAAATTGCTTTCCCCACTACGTGACCCTGACTGGTTCGGAACCGATCTTTCTGAAACTTGAAAGAATCTCGACTGCTCACTTGAGTCCTTTTGTTCGCTGGTCGTCAGAGAAGTTTGGTCGTATCCATTATTGTGCGAGCGATCACAGATAGCTACGAGAAACAGAAGGCCGAACACAGAAGGAGCTCGTCATTGCCCACTTTCACATCCCGCGCCGAGACCAGCAAAGCCACACACCCGCCTGGAACATGCTTGATGATACAATTGGTTGCTGACACCTGCAAATCAGGTTTCTCGGACAATCATAATCATGTGCACTAGGAAAAATACCTGATCATTATCCTTCTGCGCAACTCCATCATGGAATCTCATCAATGCTTTGGACGTCCTCCGACTTTGAGACGTTGATCTTGTCCCTGGTCGTCTTGCTGTGCGGATACACCCCTTTGCGCAATCTATTGATCGAACCCATGGGCCTATGAGCTGCCAGACCTCGCCAGCCGTCCAACGCCATTCGATCTTCCCAAAACACTCGTCGTGCCTGACCAAAACTGTCCTGAGCTGGGAAAGTGATTGTGCCTAGGGACTGATAAGGGCTTGTTGCTTCGTCCCATACCACACTACCGTCCTCGGTAGGGTGGTGAGCCGGGTCAGTGCCTAGCTGAATCTGCAAATTGTAAGCACTCGACCTTTGCAATGCAGGCGAAGCTTCTTACCTTGAACTCATACTTGGCTTCTTTGCCATTGAAGTAGTCAAACAGCCAGTCTGACAGAACGCTCGCCGGATCATCGCTCTTGACCTTATCTTCGGCCGTCTTCTGCGAGTCCAACACAGGAAACAAGCCCATGTGGCCATAGTAGTCACCAAAGCGATATGCTGACTGACTGTACATCGCATGAGAAATCATGTTTGTATTGGGGAGCATGTACGGCGCGTGCTGCTTGACCAGATCCGTGCGTAATTTCAGATGTCTGCCCAATGCAGCTGGATCGTCGAAGTATTTCTCACGCAGACTCATGATCTCCAAAGTGGTGTCGACGTCTGTGAGCTCTATACTTGGCGCATTGTTCCAGAAGAAGTCCTGGGTTGTGATGGACTCGTCAACTCCCTCGAGACGAGGCCCCGTGACACCAAAGACCTTGAGTCCAAGACCTCGAGGGCCTGCTTCTTGGTCACGTTGAAGCAGGTATGGCTCGTTCGCGTACCTGGCCGCAACATCATACACTTTGCCGGGCTCTGTAAATATGCCTTGGCGAAGGTGTTCTGGAAGGTCCGGATTTACTTGTAGCTGGCCTTTAACAATTCCCTGAGTCTTGACATGGGTTGCGCGGAAGGCGTGACGATGACGGTCAAAGTTGTGTCTCTGCATACGCTCCATGACCTCTTTGATACGCTCAATCTTCTCTTGCTCGTCTGGCTTGACTGTCTCGACACCCGGTTCATCCCAAGCGAGGTAGGCGTCATTTGGCGGTGCGCTGGACAGCCCGCGCTTGACATTTGTCCAAGCAGAGTTCACGGTTTCCTTCAGTGTTTCTGCCATGGTCTGGTATAGGTTTGTTGTGTAGACGGACAAACCGAACTCCTTGCCTTCCTATACGTCATAGAAACGGCAGCTGGCAGGAACTTCCCGTGTGCTAAGTTTGTCACGCCTATTTATTTACGCATCTATATAGCTATAGCACAACACATCACTCTGCCAGTCAGCTTATGTTGTAAGCTGTCATAGAATGTCTCACTCCAGCCGTCGAACAAGAAGTTGTTGGGGAGACAGAGACCACTATTGTTTGTGCGGGAGAAGATGAGTCTATACAGTCAAAACCCGACGGCTATCAATTTCAACCCATCAAACACAACACGGAACTCCACTACTCGTGACGGATATAACACTCAAGTTCTAGAATTGCACCTTGTCATGTATACACGGGCGACGAAATAGTCGTGCACCGGTCACATCAAGCATAGCCGCCAGCGATCCGCCAGACTGGGTCTCGAATTCCTTACGGCCGAGTGCTGCTAGCCTCACGAAATCGTAGCATCTCTCGATTTGGCTCTGTTCTGTCTTTGTGGTAACTTTGTTGAAATCTACACATCACAAGGAAGCAACCTGACTGTGAGTTTGAATCACGTCAACAGCGCAGATCCGATCTTGTGCAGGATATCAAAATCACCACAGAGAATCGACAAGGTGCCAACCGTTACGAAATCTAGCAAATTTGGGACACTAAACGCCAGAGACGCGTTTTGCAAGGTAGCGTTGCCGCATGGCCTCAGAGATTCAGAGCTTTTCCAAAGGTAGGCGTATCCACAAGATAGCCGTAAGGTCATGGCGGTCCATGATATTGAATCAGAACCGAGCACAATGTAGGTGGAGGGCTGACTTTGAATTTTTGGGCTCGTCCATCGTTCTTCTTGTCTTCACGGTGACTGTACTTCTTCTGTCTCATACTTTTTTGTGTTTTGCTTCTTCAAGACCCGGTGGTGTGGTAGCTTTGATAATGAATCTCCGCATCGACGAGGTTCGTGAGCCATCTGCAAGGGTGACGCGCCGAGGAGCTGCGACCGTCAAATCAACATGAGGTTTTCCTCAGAGCCTTCCAATGTCCTCTGACCTTCGCACGAGTCCCTCTCGCTTCTACGCCTTTCTAGTCATCGTTCATCCTCAAGCACTGTGCACACAGTTGGCTTCGTGTAGCCGCCCAGTCGACGTCCCTGGAACAGCTTCGGAACTTGTGACTGTTTGTCCAGTCTGGCCATGCTCATCATCCGAAGAGCCGAAAAGCCCACCTCTTGTCGACTCTGTACGCCATCATCTACTCCATGAACCGGGAATGGACTCTAAGCTTCTTGTCATGAGACACAATCTGTGTAGATCTGGTCACTACCAGCTACCAGCACAATAAGCTAAACTGCTGGCCATCAAAGACTCATGCCCAATCTACAGGAGGAGGAAGGCGTCTATTCGAGTGCGGGTTATACCTGGTGGCTCCATCTTCGGTGTGCTTTTGCTCACTATCGGTCCTCTGGCCCCAGACGGCAAACCTGTTATCGATCAGCTCTTGTCCGTCCACCATACGTCCCCGTCATACTTACAACGGGATATACAGCCGCAGACTCGCGTCGAATAACTCCCTCTCGCAACCTGCAATGAGTTGGTCAAAGTCGCTCTCTGACATACCGCTATTGCGACAGTGATACACGCCGAGAGACTTCAAAGTCTGTACCGCTATTGGCTTCATATCTCTCCCTATTTCCCTCAGACGAGGGTCTTGAAGCATCTGGTCAGTCTACAGTCATGCCAGAAAGCGCAGGGACGGGATTGAAGACCGCTCATCAAGATGTCATCACGTACCTTGGGGCCACTCGCCAATTGGAAGTTGCTTCGGCTCAAAAGAGATGTTGACAAATCCCGCGTTGACCATGTGCCTCGACAAGTCTACACCAGCTCTTGGATCTTTGCGTTGCCTTTCCAGGGCATTACTGTAGATGGTCCACCACCTAGACAGATGCTCTAGAGTCCTACCACTGTTGGATTGTATATGGAACTGAGCTTCGATCATCTGGAGCCAGCCGTTGCGTTGCAGTCGGCCATGTAGGTCTTGTACGTACGATGCCCATCGGGCCGCGTTGATCCCATCTGCCAGGAAGCTTGAGTTGATAAGGTCGTACTTGTCTCTGGCTAGCTCAGCCTGGCCGTATCGGAAGGCTTCGTTAAGATTCCATCTTTTCTTAATCACTCCTGGCGACGATCCTATGGTGTGGTATATGTCGATAGCGATAACCTTTATGTCAGGTTAGACAAGACCGGCATCTGTATTCGCGCTGTCGCTACGGTGGCATACCTGACATGCAAAGTCGTCGTCAACGGAACTGGAGGATGCTGATCCCATCTCTGATTTCTCCATCACTTCTTCGGCCCACTCAACACCACAGCCACTGCCGCAATCCAAGACAAACTCTGGAGTTAGGTTGATCGGCAGGAATGTACGTCCCTCGAACAATCGAGATATGATGTCGTAGAAGTCGGCCTGCCGGTTGATCTCTTCCTTCTCAGTGGTCAGCTTCTTCCATTGGCAGTCTTTGGTCGCGAGCAGATCATGAGGAGGTTCTTGCACTGTGGTGGTAGCGCCTCATTCATCAGGAGCTGTCACACATCTGCTATTTCGGTCTGTCGGTCGTCTTAGCACTCACCTCGTCGATAGGCACACAGTAGACCCCATGTTGGACAGAAAAGCTCAGAAAGTCTCTGCCGAATTCATGTACCGAGTCATCGCTCCTGGGTTGAGGCTGAGCAATGGAAGACATTCTATCAACCGACGGGTGGATGCAGTACGTTCGCAGACAGAATGGCTCGTCCAAGTCATCGAGTGTGTCAATTTCAATGTCTGCGCTACGTTGAGAAGGATGAAGACCAAAGACAGCCACAAATTCCTTGATGGCGACGTAGGATGAGCAGTGGGCCGGCCTAAATTATCACGGTTGGCAACGCCGTGACATACGCTCACCAAGCTTCTGACAATTTTCTTGTCCGATGCGAATGCGGAGACTCAGCCTGGCATGGAACACTTGAAGATCTAGGTTTCCGATGAAGTGCAAGACAAGCCGACGGGTCGTAGTGCATTGCTCTGGGGAGATCACACGTCGTATGTTAGAGCCACCTTCTGCCATCACTACCGAAGACGATTTGCTCAGCTACTACAGAAACTCTGCGAAGTCGCGTACGAGTTCCTCGACAAGAGAGCTTTGTGCCAGGCTAGTCGCTCACACAGTCCCTCTCACGACAGAGGACGTAGTCTGACAGAAGTACTAGCTTCACTGACATGATCACACGAAATCCAAAACTTAGCCGTCTTCGTTCTACTGATCTGTGTGCAATCGACGAGCACGTCTTAAGAGAAACAACACATGAGCAGGCACGTACGGTCGCGGTACGCTCGGGGTCTGCGGTCGACACTCAGATGCACTAAAGCGTGCCGATGGCAGCTCACATTGAGCAGGTACCATCATCGAGGTTGCCGTATGTGCTGCAAGCGTCATGTGGCTGCCACATTCGCAACACTCGTACACCGACACGATGAGACCATCTCGTTCAACTGCACCAGTCAACGACACACTGTACTACCTGCGCGTACCATGCTCCAATTAGGAACACATCGCAGTGTGGCTACGGACATGGCTCGACAGGTACAAAGCCAGTTGTAGAGGTCTGCACTACTGGTTGATGCAGCTGGCGTCTGTCAAATGTTTCCAAAAAGATGGCGCGAGCAGGGGCCCCAGCTACTGGTTGCTTGGGCAGACGTTCAGCAAACACAGGCCCCGAGGCCATGGCTACGGAGTTGGTAATGGCCTTCTAATGTGCCCTATTGTAGAACATCGGGAGATCCTCGCAAGACCTCATCTTCCTCATCTGCGCCATCAAGAATACCTAGGTCGAACGCTTCGCCTTCGCCAATCCTGGCTTTTCTTTTGGTTTAGCTGTGTATACAGGCAAGATTTGGAATGGTCAGTGCGCTCGAGTTCGGATGAGCGTCCGTCCTTGATCAGTAAACCCAACATCTTTCCCACATACGAACACGCTCTGACTGACTTGCTCTTCGCACAACTGCAAGCTTGGGCCGTTCTGTGCATGCTCCGGATTTAAAGTTGGCCATTCTCTGTGGGACACGTGGGAATATTCGGGTCCTGGTAATTCCGCAACTAGCAGTCAGGAACTATTGTTTCCATCATCAAGGCATCTGATTGAAGGAGAATTACAGGCGAACTGTCCGACCACTATCTCATGTGCAAGCCTCTGTCGTCTGAGTCGTTTCTCGTCCTGTCTGGACGGTGCAACAGCTGTAAGAGGTCTGTAAGTCTATAGCTCAGTGATTGCCAGACAAGGCCGGCAAATCAGCCACTCCGATTGAGGCGCTCTGAGCATTTCAGAGACACTGTACATCTCTACAGATAGCTGCATCACAGACAGTGTCACCCAAACGTCTCCTCGAGTCCAATGACGGCCCACGAGTGTAGAACATATGCCAGATCGCGTACAAGTAATCGTGACACTCCGAAGTCTGTTGCAAACCCCATGTTTGGCATTTCTAGATGAGTACCCACCCGCATGTCTCAGTCTGACCCTGCAGCCAGGAACGCACAGTGATGCCCTATCCAGCCACTTCTGCAGCCTGGCTAGCTCACATACCGAGGCCGCGACGAATTACTATATTGGCAAGCGGGAAAACTCCAAGGTCCCGACCTATCGGCCGACTCTTCGAGCTGATCATCATCTGTAGGTTCAAGAGACACGCGGTGCCCAATCTATGGGCGCTTCTCCTCGCTTTCCAAAACCTTGCCGTGGGTGTTTCCGTGTGGTCCAAACTTGAACTATGTCGATCTTCACCGCAACTATGTCGTACGCGAACGGGCTCCATGCTACCGCTTTGATCCACCCTTTGGTGAGCAGCTTTGCATACACTTTTCGACATCCTCACAGATATCTACAGCAGACCAGGTTCATACATGTAACCGACTCCTCACGAGGTCGGCACACTTGCTACATAGGCCATACTAGTGACCGACTATCGGCTGTTGCTGACGCCATATGTCACAAACCAGTCTTAATGAGTCCATCAACTTGGTCAACTTTTCGTTGCAACAAACATACATGCGATAAGAACCCCACTCACAGCATCGCGTGTATGCAGGGAAATTTGACAGCTGGCTCGACACACCAACCTCGCCGACGGCCGACTCTCAGTCGCAGGGCTCGGAAATGATCTGCGAGAAGTCGCCAGTGCTCAGCCAGCAGGCGGTCTCCGTGACCCCTCCGAGTAAGCCTTCTGGTGATTTAGTCTCCTCTAACACCATGGGTGAACTTGCAAAGCCTTGCGCGCAGACTTCATGCTAGAAAGAGACGGAAAATACATTTGCGCCGACATACTATCGTTGTTGTTGTCCGAGACATGTAGTTGCTGGGAGGCGGCTGTATGGGGGTAAACACGTTTGCCCACAGGCGCTGCGTGGTAATGGCATCTCACCTTGGCCGACAATTCTGGTTGCTACCTTCAAGTCTAGTCGGCCGTGATAATCACGAGCGATATTTATCGGTGACTGTAGCCACAAAACCCTGTTCTATAATGGGCCACCCGTTCATTCGTTCTTCCAAAGTGACAACGTGATGCTGTTAGTATGAGATCTTGACAACTGAAATTCACACTGAGATACAAGTGGCGTGGTTGCGACCCTCACGCGTCGGAATGTGATAGTCGGGTACGACAGCTGTCAATCGTAAATCTGTGGGAGATGCAATCTCTCAAAAGGGAAGGAGAACATCAAGGTGACGAGATCGTCATCATGGTCCAAGCTCAAGCTCCGCTGACACCGCTCATCTTCTATTCAGATATTTTGTTCACCCTGCTTGACTTATTGGGAAGTGTTGCTGGGTTTGTAGAACATGATCCGACCATCGATATGTTCGAGGTCGCTAGTGCTTGAGGTTGTTCTTTGTCGGGCAAGAGACGGGTAAGTGCGATAGACAATCGAAACGTCATCATGAAGCTTGAGGAAACATTTGGCAAAAGGCTTCATCCTCTTCACGAGCGGGTCCTCGCGGTAGAAGAGCAGTGTTTATCCGGTCCAAAATGTGTTGAGGCTCGAGTTGCTAATGATGAGCCAAGACTTGTCCAGTGGTAGTGTAATCGTGATGGTTTATGGGCATCAGCGAAATGTGTCGTTCGATCGTCACTATTCGATCAAACGTCATCAACAATTACATCACGCCCAATCTTCCCCCAAAGCTATATCTTCCTGCCAGAGCCGCAGATCTGCTTTTGCCCACAATTTTTGAACCACCAAACAAAAGTCACAATCAATCATCATGTCTGAGGGTCAATTCAAGAAAGGTGGATCTCCCCAAGTTCTTTGGCGTGGAAGAAAGCAGCGACTGACAAGCGACAGATTTCACAATTCCCGTCGCTGACCAGAAGCCTCCGGGTCTTCAGTCTGAGCTGAAGGGTCCCACTCCTCAGAACGAGCATCTTCCCACTGAGGATGGCGGTTTCCAGCTCTACAAGGCTGCTGGCAAGCTTGACGGCAAGAAGGCCATCATCACTGGAGGTGACTCCGGTATTGGCCGTGCGATTGCCATCATGTACGCCATGGAGGGCGCCGACAGCTTGATCGCCTACCTCGAGGTAGAGGAGAAGGATGCACAAGAGACCAAGAAGAAGGTCGAGTCATATGGCCGCAAGTGCCACTTGCTCCAGTGCGACCTGAAGAAGAAGGAGGACTGTCAGAAGGTTGTCGACACCGCCCTCGAGAAGATGGGTGCTATCAACGTCCTTGTCAACAACGCTGCTTTCCAGAATATGGTTGAGGACATCAAGGACCTCAGCGAGGAGCAGTGGGAGTTCACCTTTGCCACCAACATCCACCCCTTCTTCTACCTCTCCAAGTACGCCCTGCCTCACATGAAGAGCGGTGACACCATCATCAACAACGCTTCCATCAACGCCTACATTGGTCGTCCCGATTTGCTGTAAGTACCGACTTTGCCCAAACTTAGCCTAAAACATCACCCAAACCCGACCACTATCTTTTAACCATTTGACTGACTCTATATCTCTAGCGACTACACCTCCACCAAGGGTGCCATCATCTCCTTCACTCGCGGTCTCTCCAACCAGTACGTCAGCCGTGGTATCCGCGTCAACGCAGTCGCTCCTGGCCCAGTCTGGACCCCCCTGATTCCCGCCACTATGAATCACAAGGCGCAAAGTGAATTCTCGGCTCCCATGGGCCGTCCCTCGCAGCCCTCTGAGATTGCCACTTGCTTCGTCTTCTTGGCCAACTCGGACAGTGCCTCGCTCTCCGGACAAACCCTCCACCCCAACGGTGGTACTGTTGTCAACGGTTAAGCGCTTACACGTCAAACCTCCATTACTCGAACAGAATGCGTCGAACAGAAGCAGATATGAGTAGGGAAGACGGCCTCAGCTTACGAAACTAGTCTTAATGAGTTTACGAGAATGAGACATTTTGTCATTGTCCTAATCAAGTTTTGATCTCGATCTATGTGATATGCTATTTTCGACCTGTAGTCACCTCAATTACCTATGACGACTTGATGTTATACAGTGCCTTCTACACTATCTGCTTGACACAAAGCAGAGTACCGACCACGGTTCCGAAACTCGTCGATATATGCTTCATCCTCAACATCACTGTACCACATCACAGGGTGCAGTCACCCGTCTCTTATCACGCTACAACAAGCCATCTTCTACCAAACTTTTGCGAGCCACACCCTCGAGCTATTGGCTGAAACCTGATCCATGCGTTCAAAGTCAAACTCCGCTCGACGATGAATGCTCTTTCTGATATAGTAACAGCATTGATTCCCGACTGAACCGTCAGCAATACTCATCAGCACTTCCAATCACTCTTTCTGTCATTACAAGATTTTGCCAGTCTGTGGTCATGGGAGTGCTTGTTCGTCCTCCTCGGGTTTTGGAATTCGCTATATATAGGTCCTGCGTAGTTCTGGCCATGCAATAGTGTTTCAGTCAAGTGATGCTAATCTTCTCATCGTCCTTTACAACCCCACCCCCCCTAGGCCAAGTAGCAGCCTCCTCTGATAACGAGACAGCCATCAGAGAATTGATATGATCCAATGGCCAGAACACGGTCAGATGATGATATCTCAAAAGAGTCGCGGATGGCTTTTGTTCTAGCAGATCTGTGACGTGGGTGCTCCTCCGGACGCGCAACTCTATGGATTACGTGACTGCAGAGATGCATAGTCTGATTCAGCGTGATGATGATGGAGCTGAGAGAGGTCCAGCGATGAGATCTCAGTGACAGTTACTTTCTTTCAAAAATGACTGTGCATCGATGCAGCCTGGACTGCAGTATCGACGATGTAGCCGGGGAGCAGATAGTTGGGTCAAGTCCGACAGGCAAGGAAGGAACCGAACGATGGTTATTTGCCTAGTGAGCAATTGATATTCAGATTCATGTCTCGACTTGCTTGTCCTCTAGTGTAAATTCATTGATGTAGAACATAGGAAATTTGCTATCATTAAACACATGGCGCTCTGCTACCTCTGCCTTCCCTCTATCCGACTCGAATACTGTCGACCGTGACGACACGTCATCCTCGCTTTGGATCTGTTGGCTCTATCCCAAACAGGCAAGCGTTCTGTTTACCGCTGTTCTGTTTGTTGGTATGACTTGTACTACTAGTAGCTGTGATTCTGGCTTAGTCGACTGCTGACTTATGATCGTGATGGCTGTGCGTATGTAGGATGTGATCCCTGATCACGGCAGGGCTCCCCAGTGAGGTGAAGTCACTTAGCTTGTGGCTCTGCTTGGTAACAGTGATGACTGCAACCCAGTTTGCATGCAAGAGATTGTCCGAGTCGTAACCTGGATTCTCTTGAAATCAAATATGCTCGATAACACATTGCTGTCAGAGTGGAGTGCCACTGGCATATGAGGTTGGATGAATCGTGCTGATGGCATGACTATAGGCATCAATGCTCACAGCGGTCGAGGGTTCTGTGGCCATCTTGAGTCCTGGCCTTTTTCCAAGTCCTGAGACACGACAGATACTTCGGTCCAGCCCTGTGAGTCTTCGTCCTCTGACTCTCCAAATGTACGGAACCCCTCACGTTGATGGGCTCTAGACAACGGGAGTCCCTTAAGCTGAATGTCTGGTACCATTGAAGGTGTCTTTCTGCCTCCACGACTGTTCTGCGAAGCTGAGACCGACTTTGCGCCTTCAAGGCACTTCTTGAACAGCGGTCGGAGGGTTGCAAAGCAAACAGCCGTGATACCAAGACCAGGCTCAATGGTACTGTAGAGAGCGAACTTGGCGCTCTGCTTGAAGAAGTTCTTTCCTGGACGAAGACCCTCAACGTAGCCGAAACGGATGAGTGAGACGATACTTCCTGCTGCTCCCAGCGCGAGTAAGAGGTATGCCCAGAATTTGGTGATGCGAGGCATATTGAGATTCCAGATGGTGACGATGGGGAGAAGAGCCATGATCCAGTCGGTAGCCGCGTTCAAAGCTGTATGCACATAGCTGGCAGGAATGGTGACATCGGCAATCGAAATGCACTTGTGTTGTACTGTGCGTAAGAGGAACTTCTGGGGATCTCCGCAACCAAATGTGACGATGCCAAAGTAGATGAATCCATAGATGGTGCTGATAGCCATGCAGATGTAGATGACCATTCTTTGCCACGGCTCGACTATAATGCGAAGAAAGAAGAACCCTAGTGAGATTTTCAGAAAGACTCCAGTAATGGCATATGATCCACTAAAGGCGATGATGTCCTACAGATTCGGAAATTAGGGTATGCATAACGTATAAAGACTATTCTGCTTACTGTTACAAGAGTTGAGAGACCCTCAACGTTGTTGTACTTTTGTGGTTGCATCTCCATCTGAGAGGCTTTTATAATGTATGTACATTGTACTGTGAAAGCCGCCTGTTGATTGTATTAGCCGGACCCAAATTGATTGATCAATGCATCGAAAACCTACAATGGCTAACATGATGGTCCAATCGTCCCATCCAAAAGATCTCATCATGACACTCCGAACATAGACACGCAGGACTACTGAGAACCATGCAACTGCCAGGATGGCTACAGTCCCACTAAACAATGATTGGGGAACAGAGCCCAGATGTGCCAATGAAGGAAATTCGCTTGCCATGATTATGGAAACCCGGGCAGAGCTAGCTGCGTTGTTGGTGGTTGTAGTGATATGATGTTTCCTTGTCGAATGCAGTCCAGAAGAAATGTTACAATCAAGTCTTTCGATCTATCATTTCCAGCTCCTCTTGTGTTGAAGGATGGCAGGTGCTCTGCACTTGGGTTACAGTCAAGAGGAAATGGCGATAGCGAGAAGTATTGAAAGTCGAAACAAGGGAAATAGGCAAAGCTGGGTCGTGCCTTCCCTACATATGTACAGCTATTTGCGCAGCATATCCACAGAGTTTGAACTTTCAGGCCCTGCTCAGCAGATGTAACAAGGGATCGACATGACAATGCCATGACTTGGGACAAGTTAGTCGGAACTCTACGGTGTTGACGCAGCGCCACGAGTCGCGGGTACTGGTGGACCTGAGCGCCACTCGAGTGGAAGTGAGGTTAACTCTAAATTTTGTTGGAGCATGAAACTCAGCTAGCATCGGCGCAGCGAACCTCGTATGGGCGGATCAGATGAGACAGCAGCTTCGAGGGGCCCCCTGGTTTGTGTCTCGCCTATGTTCATCTACCTGATGCACTCTGATCCCGAAGGTAACAGAAGCGTGAGAATTAGGCGATCACAGGACAAGGCAGAATCATATTCGAACTCTGAGGCTCTGCTGCAGCAGAAACATCTTCGAAACTTTTCCGAAGGGTTCACGTCCACCGGCCAAACAGCGAGACTTCCGTATTGGATTCGTAACGGCTTCCCTGACAGCAAACTGCCTGACTCTTGGGCAGATCTTATCCGAGTCAAGCAACACCGCACTTGAGTAACATTCCGCGAGGCTTCGACACCGTCAAGGACTTTGTACACGATTGAGCACGTAAGCATGTCGACGGCAGATGCCTTGTAACCCTGGTCTAGTCTGGGGGCGGGCGGCAGGTCAAGATACAGCTCCGTGCAGTTTAGTCAACAATGACTTATTGGCAGTCCATCTCATGAGCCCTGTGCGAATGCGACTTATGTGGGCACTTCTTACCAAACTCCACTCGATCCAATCTTGGTATCCTATGGATTCGGCATGGCGATTTCTTTTTAGACCCGGCCGTGGGTCAATAATGACATACCGAGACGTTTGCACTCCCAAAAGCGCTTGAAGGATCTTCTCGCCTTGTCATGGTCCTGCAGCAGCGCAATCATATCTCGGAGCGGCAAGTGAGCCACATGGTTCTGGTGAGATGGTTGAACTCTTGCCCTGGTCATTGATCGCCCACAGCAAGAACCCTTTTGGGAGATGATCTTCGTGCGTAAGGGCAGACCACACGCAAATCTGGAGACGAGCGACGATCATGCCCATGGCGCCGACCCGGGAGTTGGGTTACGAGCTGCATAGAAACAACAGAGAAGGAAGGATTCTGGAGGCTTGCGGTGCATGTGGATTGCAATCTTATGATGCGGAAGTGGATATCTTGAGCGATTGGCTCAAGATGAGAATACGAGGCCTCCGAACAAACAACACCACATCAGATGATATCCCAATTCAGATAGAGCTTGCAAGAGAGTTCAGATGTTTCAACAAGGTCTGAGCAGCATTCCACATCTGTCGTCTCAGCTTGGTCGTCAAAACTTGCTTGATATATGCTTGAGAAGTTTCGATTCTCTATCCTATGTGAACAACTCCTATGGTGGAGCGACTATCTCCGAACGAATCAACCCCTTTGACGGATTTAGACCCTCGAGTCAGCTCAGTTCCGATCCCAAGACCCAGCGCCATGATCAAAACTCCGGCAATGCAACATCAAAGACATTCACACGGTACTCAAAGCTTAGCCTTGACACTCTCGGAGCTCAGTGCCGAAGCCTCCTTGTTCAACTCCACTTTACCTGACCGTTCTGGTCCGCCTTCGCCGAAGAAAATGACTTCGATGGTCAGATCATCACGGTATCTGCGCGAGTATGGGCTGGGGAGAGTGAGCAGGGCAGACAGGGTGTCTTGATCCTTTCCGCCAAGAGCATTACGGGCGAGATGGGTTGCGGCGTTCTTGTCTTCAACAACGAAGCGCTGGAACTCAGGGTCATTGACACCCCACTGCTGTTGACGAATAGGGGCACGCTGACCAGTGGCATCCTCTCCATGAGCGGCGCCCTCGACATTGAGGGCGGATGCAGCCTTGTTAGAACTAAACCATGACTTGAGCCATGACTGGTTCTGCTGAGGAGCAGTGTGGGCTTGTTGGTCAAGCCACATACCGACAAGACCGATGACCTCCTCATTGGTGAGCATCTCCCAAAGCCCGTCTGTAGCCATAACGACAAAGTCGCCCTTTTCGGGCTGTACCTTTGTCGTGGTAACCACAGGCTCGGCAGTGACATAGGGAGGTGTCTTCAAATGCTTTGAGTATGAGCGGGTGAAGAAGTTCTTTCTTAAAAGGTCTTGAGTCTCTTTAGACCACTTGTAGACGGCGTCTCCAAAAGCACGGCTGGGTTCGAGACCGCCGAGAATACGGCCGTTGTGGGTAACATACGGCTCGTTGGGGTGTTCCTTACGCAGACGGGCGTTCTCAGACTCTGTTCCTCCAGTCTGATCGACGGAAAGGGCAGTTGCAGTCCACTTGCCACTGGCGGCACGACGGCCTAGAACAGCACGCGAGTCACCAGTACATGCGACACGGAGCTCCTTGGAACGACTGTCGTAGAAGGAGAGCAGAGCGCATGAGCCAGAAAGAGCGGGAGCGAGCAGTTCGGCGGCCAGCGATCTCGACTTTGCGTTCTGAACCTTCTTGACACTCTCGTTCGTGATCTCGTGGTCGAGCAATGTAAAGGCCTTCTTGATTGCAGCGTCGACGGCGTCAGAGGGAGGAGGCTTCAGAGACGAGTTTGCGGAGGCGGCAGAGTAAGTCGTGTTCAGCTCGCGAGCGACGTAAGAGATGAGGGTCTGGCGGAGTTTAGCAGACGTGGTCCAGCCACTATAGGTTGAGTATTAGCGGATTGCAGCACTATGGGAGATTGGGCAAATGTACGCGTGACCATCGAAGACACCCCAGAACATCCAGTCGCTACCTTCGCTCTGACCAGACACAGACTCGGGTACGTGGATGATCTTCTCAGCATGGTCGTCCTCGATGGGGTCGTTGCTGGGAATCTGGACAACGTCGTAGCGAACGACACCAGAGCCGCGGCCAACCAGGTAGGACTCCTGGTTAGTCCTCAGCTTCTGAGTGGCTTGGTCGGCCGTCAACATCTCAAGGACCTTACGACCGTAGTCGTCGGTCTCCTTGTGTAGAGGCTGGTTATCGGGGATGACGCTGGTGTAGAGAGCGCCTTGCTCGACGATCAAGGCGCGACGGACAGCATCGGCGACTTCTTCCGACACGGGACCAGTAGTAGCACCAGGAGCCGAGGGAGAAGCGTAGTTTGTAGGAGAGGCAGATTGGGCGGAGGCAGCAGTGGAGTTTGAGGACTGGCGATACTGGTAGATGGCAGCACCTCCAGCAGCAACGGCACCGACAGCCAGGGAAACGCGGCGGAGGCGCATAGACGAAGGGGCGGTAGAGGAGCGGGTGGCTAGCGAGCGGTGGAAGAGGACATTGCCAGAGACCTTTGATCTTGCTGCGTTCGGCCGGCGGACTGCACGCAAGTTCTGAACTACAGCACGACGCATCTGAACGAGAGAGCTGGTGTCGTAACGAGGGTCGATCGATATCTATCAATGCTCAGCACTCCGTACTTTGTTATCCCGGACATCGGGGGTGACCTGGACCGCCAAGCAATTCGATCGGCCGTTTGCGACTACGTCACCGATCTCTCTCTCGTCGGATAATCTTTGTCCAATCGTCATCTGATTGCAGACAAGAAATAGTTCCATACACACCACCATGTCGTCGAGAGCACTCAGGAAGGCCCAGCGCGAGCGCGAAGAGCAGGAGCAATTGCGAAAGCTCGAGGAAGAGCAGGAGGAAGATGAGGAGTCCGAAGAGGAAGCTGCTCCTGCTGCTCCTGCCAAACAGAGTCTCTTTGCTATGTTGAACGAGGATGGTGCCGACGAAGAAGACGATGCTGCTGAAGACGACGATATCGAGCAGGAGGCATCCGAAGACGAGCCCGAGAAACCCACGCAACCCATGCAACCTACCCAGCAAGCACCCAAACCGTCTAGCAAGTCTAAAAAGAAGAAGAAGAAGGCAAAGAAGGCCCAGTCTACCGCTGCCAAAGCCGACCCATCGCTCGACGATATCGACCTCGCCCTGAAGTCTCTCAGTACGAAAGGCTCTGGTACTGCCACACCCACCAACACTGCAGACCCTACTACTAGCGAGATTTGTCGACTACTTTCCGTTGACACATCCTCATTGCATGCTGCCAACGAGATGCGCAGACTGTTTGGTCGCGCTGCTTTGGAAGGTGACAACGACGATGATAACAACGCCGGTGGACGTAGGAGAAACCGAGGCGGCGGTCAACAGGCTGGCCTGGCTGCCGCTCTGGGTAGACGACCGGGGGGAAGAAGCGATGGTCTGGCCGCTCTCAGCCGTCGTCGTAACATCTTCATCCAGGGTAAGGAAGAGTGGCCTGTGGCTACGAGCGGCGGTCTTGGTATGGAAGTCATCGAGAAGAGATCAGACGGCACCGTCGAGTACGCCTTTGTCCACAGTCGCATCTACCAGGACGTTCAGTCTCAATTCGAGACTTGTGTGGCCTCGATGGATCCTCAGCGTATGGTGCTTTTGCTGCAACACAACCCTTACCACATCAGCACTCTGCTGCAGGTCTCGGAAATCGCAAAGCAAGAGCGTGACCATACCACTTCTGGTGATCTGTTGGAGCGCGCTCTCTTCTCTTTCGGTCGCGCTGTCCACTCGACTTTCTCAGCCAATCTCCAGCAAGGTAAAGCTCGTCTTGACTTCCGCCGGCCTGAGAATCGTGAGTTCTGGCTAGCTGCCTGCCGGTACATCTCCAATTTGGGTATGCGTTCGACCTGGCGAACTGTCTATGAGTGGTCGAAGCTGCTGCTGAGTCTCGATCCTGAGAACGATCCCTACTGCATCAGCCTCGTCATTGACCAGTATGCTCTGCGTGGACGTCAAGCTCAGAACTTCCTCGACCTTGTCAACAACCCCATCTTCACATCAAAGTGGAAGCACCTGCCTAATGTCCAACTCAGTCGTGCTCTAGCACTCGTCCGGGTCGGCGATGCAGCCAAGGGCAAGCAATCTCTCTATACTGCTGTCAGTCGCTTCCCCTGGGTCGCGGCTCGCCTTTTCCAAGAGCTCAACATCGATCCTCCACCTGGTGTCTGGGGCAAGTCTCCACGCACAGACAGCGAGAAGTTGCACTCTGAGGTCTATGCTACTCGTGCAAAGGACCTATGGAACACTCCAGAGGCTAGCGATTTGCTCGTCGAAGTCAGCTCGGCACTCAGTAGTGATATCGCCGAGCCTGGTGTCGTGGATCGAGATATTACTCTGAACGAAGGCAGACATATCTTGATGAGTGACCTACCACCCCTCATCGCATTGCTACCTCGCTCCATCACAGCAAAGGTCACATCAGCTTCCGACCCTCTGCCTCCACAAGATAACATTGCCTCGTACGCACCATCTGGTACCTCTCGAAATGCCACACAGCCTACATCAGGTGCATTGGGCGGGGCAGCTGAGAGCCTTCGCGAGCTCCAGGGCCTTTACCGCTTCTTCTCGGAGCTGTTCCCGTGGTTCAACCCTACTGGCGAAGGCGAGGAAAGACCTCAGCCGAACGAGGAGGAAATCGAGAGGCGGATTGCCGAGAGTGGTGTGTCTGAGGAAGTCATTGTTCAGCGCACGCAACGTCTCATGGAGCTGCAGCAGCGATTGATCTCCATTGGCCAGCCTGAAGCACAGGGCGAAGCTCCTGCAATCGAAGAAGAAGACGACGAGTAATGTACTATAGACTAGATGTTCCCAGAACCATGATTGAATGATCAAAAGTTTCTTTCAATGTCTCTTACATGCTCACATCGAGGAAATTAGAAGCTGACAAGATGCACAATATCTTTCACGACAGGGAGGCTTGCTTACGGAGAGTTATCACGGAGCACACTCTCCTAGGTACGGATCCGATCCGAAGATTGACTGTGCATCTTCACAGTGGTACCGGTGTGCAGCACGCTTGGAGACACGACCTTCTCGACACGGGTTTACAAGCTTCATAGACCTTTCCAGCAAATGAATGACTGTCACGATTATTCTGTCGAGAGATTTATCAGCACCGACCGGGCCATGATAACTGCCGCATCTTCAAAATCGGTTCCCGATTCCGACGTGATCCACATTACTCAGTGATTTGAGGCAGTGTTCTTCGGTCGGATAGCGCGTGGATGTTCACCGAGAGTACGCGGACGCGACCGGTCCCGATAGATTGATCAGCAAACAGGGCATACAGCGCACCGCAGCGGGTTTTTCAACCTCTTCGATCATGATGCTCGGCTAATATAAGCGTTTTTATACGAGTTGAAGTCGATCATTTTGCATCGCGAAAATCGACTGGAGTCTCCACTGAAAGTGTTTAGGCGTTCTCCACAACGCGCCCCATGGTTGTAGCAAGGCCAGTACCTGCTTGAATTGTGTTTGCAGACATAGCTTTACGAATTCGAATTGCTTGCTCTGTAGCATTACTGGAAGAAGAATTGTACCAAGACCTGTATAAGCAATGATGATGACGCAGACTGGACGTTGATTGAAAGCATGCCGAACATGCAGCCCTGCAAGCCACGGCCGTGGATCCGATCGTTTCACACTTGGCCGACCAATGGGATACATCCGGGCTCTCGTGCCGTCCACGAGGTCTCTTCAAAACTTTCCTGCAATGACGTTGTCTGCTATGAAAATGACATCGTTTATTGTTTGTACAGCACAGTCCGCGGCGAGAGACGGCACGCCCTTGCTCGTTCAGTGCTCGGCCGACGGTAAAACTGATCATGGGTCGCGTGGGAGGATTCTTGGATGATCGGTTTGGTTGCATTCCGGAGGGTTCGTGTCGTTGTCCCTGAGACGATATGACCTCAGTCGCGGGTCCTGGCGAGCTGATGGATGAGCCATCGCAAAAAAACAAGAAGAAGGATCGTCGGACTGATCTATATATCATCATCTCCATACTCGCTCCACCTCCTCCGCAACATCTCTTCGGTCCTTCTCCCACGTTTTCCGTTATCCCACAGCTTCAAACCCCAAACTTCTCCACGTTGGCCATAGCCCTGTAGTCGCCGACATGGGCATGTTCAGCAAGAAAGACAAAGAGGATGATGCCTCTTTCCGAAGTGGTGCGACGACACCGCCGACGAGTGCTCAACGAACTATGGACACTACAGAAAAAGGAATGGAAGATGATGGACCTACACACATTTACAATTTCAGAGTCATCGCCATGGTTCTGATCGTCTCTCTGGGCGGCCTGATTTTTGGTTACGACACAGGACAAATCTCTGGCTTCTTGGCCATGGATGACTTCTTGAACAGATTTGGTCAAGATGGAGCTTTCACTGCTGTCAGAGAAGGTACCATCGTCGGTCTGCTGTCTATTGGTACTCTGCTCGGTGCTCTCATCGCCGCACCCATCGCCGACAAGTTTGGACGTCGCATGTGTATTCTCGTCGGAAATGTCGTATTTTGGGTCGGTATGATTGTTCAAATGTCAGCAACGACGCATTGGTACCAGGTCGCCATTGGCCGTTGGGTTGCTGGTCTTGGTGTTGGAGCTCTCTCCGTTCTAACTCCTATGTACATGAGCGTAAGTGCCTCTTTTCGTCGTCTTGTAACCCAGAGTACTGATTTGGCGTGTAGGAAACCGCTCCCAAGAACATTCGTGGATCCATGGTTTCGTGTTACCAACTTTTCATTACCCTCGGTATCCTGCTCGCCGACGTCATCAACCTCGGAACTAAGACGATCAATGGACCTGCTTCATGGCGCATCACCATGGGTATCGGTTTCGTCTGGTCCGGCATCATGGCTGGCGGCATCTGGCTCCTTCCAGAGAGTCCTCGTTGGGACTACCGCAGGGGTAAGATCGAGCAGGCCAGACACACCATCGCCAACGTCTACGGAACTTCGCAGAATCACTCTGCTGTCAACCGCGAAATCCGTGAGATCAAGGCCAAATTCGACGTTGAGCAGGCAGGTGGTGATCATCCCTTCTGGGAAGTCTTCACTGGACCTCGTATGGCATATCGTATCTGCTTGGGTGCTGGTCTTCAAATGCTCCAGCAGTTGACTGGTGCCAACTTCTTCTTCTACTATGGTACGACCATTTTCGACTCGGTCGGTATCAGCGACAGTTTCGTCACGGCTACTATCTTGGGTGCTGTCAACTTCGTCTGCACCTTTGGTGGTCTCTGGGTCGTCGAGAATGTTGGTCGTCGCAAGGCTCTTATTTTCGGTGGCTTCTGGATGTTTGCAATGTTCATGGTCTTCGCCTCTGTCGGTCACTTCCAATTGAACGAGGGAGTCAACGAGAAGCAAGCTGGAACTGTCATGATTGTCTTCGCCTGTCTGTTCATTGCCGGATATGCAACCACTTGGGCACCCATCGTTTGGTGTATCGTTGGTGAGCTCTATCCTACTCGTTACCGTGCCAAGGCCATGGGTATCGCTACTTCGAGCAACTGGATCTGGAACTTCCTGATCGTGAGTTATCCTTTGTGACCTCACACAATAGTCACGAAAGCTAACCTTACTAGGCCTTCTTCACACGTTTCATCACAAACGATATTGACTACCGCTACGGCTATATCTTCGCTGCTTGCAACTTCGCCGGCGCCTTCGTGGCGTACTTCTTCCTCTGCGAACACCAAGGCCGTACCCTCGAGGAGATTGACACCATGTACATTCTCCACGTCAAGCCATGGAAGAGCTCAAGCTGGACACCCCCAGAGAACGAAGAGCTTGTTACTGCCGACGCTCTAGCTCTCACAGGTGGTGCTCGTGGTATCAAGAAGGCCGACGCTGCTGGTATGGAGAGTGAGCGCCGTGTTGAGAATATGCAGGTTCCTGCTGCTACCTCCACCCACGGTATCCATGATGTCTCGGGTACTGACTTTGTACCTGAGAGCACAAGGGCTGCTGACGGTCGTCCACCAAACATTGGACAGTAGATTCATTTATGCTGATTTGAAAGAAGAGAGACCTGGAGTTTCTTTCACTTTTCAAAGTTGTATTTATTATCATAATATTCCATGTATAAATATTTTGAACTATTCACATATCCCTACATCATCTGATCGTTACCTGCCATCTATCAGCTTGCCATTGCTGCACAAAGAGCTAGTACACTCACCCCCTTACTTCCCCTGCTCAGTGACAAGTTCAATATCCTCATTTTCACTCTGACTCATTCTCTTGAACAACCCCTTCGCAGTCTGTGCAAATGAAGAACTTGATTTCCTCTCCTTGTTCCGTGCCAAAGCTTGGTTTTTGCGATCGGCTGCTTGTCGTTGTCTTTCGGGGTCATTGGGGTATTGGTCTGCAAAGTCTTCGGGCAGATATGGTGTTTCTCCCTTGAACTCTGGGTAGACGCCGTTGATTGCGAAACCCGACATGGCGAGAAAGGGTTTATGGTGGATCTGAAGTTTTGGGTGGTAGGTATTGGTTATCCAGGAAACAAAAGTATGCGGTCAATATTAGTAACAAGGTCGGGTATTGGAAATGGTGGCTATATACGCAAATCAAGTCAAGCTTACGATCTGCATGGCCGTATGACGCTTGAGGCTATGTCAGAAATTGATCGAAGAATCCATTTGTTATGTTCCTAATAGTGGTTGATCTTCGTTGTGTTCGAATCCTTCGGCCGTAAGTTTATGTTCGTCACACGTCCACAGGATGCGTGTTGTTGATCATACCTCGGATGCTCCTTTCGTGTTACTACCACTACCACAACAAGTCGACATGTCAGTGAACTGTGATTGACGTGTCATCGGCCACAGGCTTCATGAAGTCAAGAACATAGAGAAGGAGCCATGTTGCAGTAAGTGACCTAATTTCGAGATGCTGCGCAGGACACCCTGACTCGATTGGCAGCGATCTACTCTGGACGTATTTGCATCAATATCGAGCTCATACTGCGATGATGCACGACTTAAAAGCTGTAGTTTTGATTGGGAAGTTCACTCAGTGTTGCGATTGCTCAAAGTTTTGTTGCGAGTGTCTAATTGGTGCACCTTTGTTAAAGTCGATACCACTTGGACAAGTGTCGCGCCTGGCTACAGCAGCAGTAAGATAGACCCTGACTCGGTGGAGTAGGCTATCTCTGCTTCTGTTACATATACTATCTGTAAAGCATTACATATCAGCAATCTCAAGCATAGACGTGGTACTTGTCAAACACAGGGCGCGACTCATCAAAAGCCAAGACCGCCCATTTATTGGCAAGTACGAGACGAATATATTCATCTTCACCAACCAGGAGTGCACCAAGTACATACATCACACTCGCTCGTCTTACTTGCTCATAGTCGTCTCTGCCATCCCGAGTTCATCCTTCAAGCCCACACATTGACAATGTCAGATCAAAATGATCAAGATTTGACAATCGTCATCGGTGCAGGCATAGTAGGCTCATCACTTGCATACTTCCTCTCGGAGTCCTCGCCCGAAGCCAACATCCTGGTCCTAGACCGCTCTCTCAGCACCATCGCTGGCTCAACTGGCTATGCTCCTGGCTTCATTGGCCAATACAACGAAAAGTCAGCCCTCACAAAGCTTGCCATTCAATCTGTAGCCGAGTACGCTAAACTCGACACTGGTTTCGCTCGCACAGGAGGCTTAGAATTAGCATCCACAGATTCAGGCATAAAGACTCTGCATTCTAGACTCGAGGCTAGCAAGAAGGCAGGACTTCTGGCAAAATTGCTTGATCAAGCAGAAATCGAGGCCCTCAAGTTTCCGATCACCACTCCTATCCCAGAGACCAAAGCGCTATTCTTTCCGGATGATGGCGTCGCAGAACCTAAGATATTGTGTTCAACATACCGTAGCAAGGCAGCGAAGAACGGTGTATGCTTCCGTGAAGCTTCCGTCTCAGAGCTTATCGTAGAGCACGGCGCTATCTCAAAAGTTCGTCTCGAAACAGGAGAGACCGTCTCATGCCGAAAAGTCGTTCTCGCGACTGGTATCTGGACTGCTTCCCTCCTTCGTGGCTCGTCTGCCATACCGTCTGTCCCCGTGGTTCCGGTCAGTCACCCCTACGTCTACTCGACAGATAGACAGCATGAAGTCCCAACCACGCCATTCATGAGGTGGCCAGAATCGCACGTCTACTCACGAGACCATGGATCTCGCTACGGGGTGGGAACCTACGACCACGCACCACAAAGAGTCGATTTCCCAGGGTCTACAGCCACAGTTCCTTGGTCGAACGAGCTTTTCGATCCTGCGATGACGCGAGCAGTTTCTGGTAGATTTGCAGCAGAAGCAGGATTTCGTGAGAAATACCCATTCGGTGTAGAGCAAATCGGAGGCGTGTTTTCTGTGACACCTGATAACATGCCTTTGCTTGGTCCTGTCGCTGAGATCGATGGACTGTGGATGGCGGTAGCGATATGGGTGACCCATGCCGCTGGATGTGCGAGATTGCTAGAAAATATGATACTAGGGAGTGGTTACGATAAGGGGGTTGCAGAAGCTCTAGATCCAGACAGATTCGTTGGAAGGAGTGCTGATGAGCTTGAGCACACTGCTTTGAGGCAGTATAACGATATCTATAGCACGGACAACTAGGCAGATATGAGGAAGAAAAACGATGCGAAAGAAGCATCTGTATTGAAGTGGATGTGTCTGGTTGGTGTGTGGCTATCTAAGTGAGACCGTTGGGACATGTCTGTCATGGCGTGCTGGCCCGAGTCCCTCATGAGATTGCAATATCTATGCTCATTATGAGAGCGAACGCGTGGCGAGTCCTGGCGCCCTCGCGTTGAGGACCTTGAGAAGGCAGTTATCTCAGCCTCTGCTATGTTTCCTCGTCGCAGCTGCTGCTTCTGCACAGCGTCCTGAGTCTACCAGGGGCCAGAGGAGTAGAGGCAGAGAGATCGAGGTTGAGAAGACGATGCTCTGACCAAAAGCCTCGAATCGGCCATAGAGTCAACTCATTCTCAACCTTTTTGCAGGTTTGGAATTCGGCTAAAGTTCAGTGCGTTCCGACACAGCTCATCGAACGCGAGTGTCGAGTGAAAGCCTCTCGGGTACCTTCATGTCGACAGAGCCTTTCATTAGATCTCTGAACGCGTTCAACTCATCCGAGGCAGCAGAAACTAAGTTGGGTTTTGTGCGATCGTCGATGCGAATACAGGCCTCGAGTACGAACGTACCACTCGTATCTAGAGGCTTGAGAGAATCCAATGTAGGTAGCGTAGGAAGAGGAGCCTGTTGAGGCACATCGCTTGCTCGCAGCAGACGGAACAGTGTCAACACCATGTTTTTGTGCACGAATCTGTGACCTTCGACAAGAAACTCATTCACAAACCTACGCTTATTAGAGACCAGACTAAGCATTAGACAAGAAGAAACTAGTTACCCGTTGTTCGCAGGATCGAGAAAGCTGCGCAGCGAATCGTTGTCTAACACGGTCTCGGTGGCCTGTCGTAGAACAAGCGTCTTGGTCTCTGGCTCTGGTGTCTCTTGAATCTTGATTCTCCAGGCGTTTACAGGTTGGACAACATTCTCATTGCTTCCAGGCTCGAGCAGGATTGGAGAGTCTTTTCCGAATTCGGACAGATCAAGCTGACGAATGAGATGTTGGAAAGTGAGAGTCTGAGGCTTGACAGGCTTATTAGGGAACTTCTTGTTAGGTTTGCTGTCCTGAGGCAAGCGCAGGGGTCTGTAGATCAGATGTCTCTCAAAGAGAGTCTGCGGCTGCATTGCAGCAATGCCGGCGAGGATCTTGAGAACTTGCTCATGGCGCTCGAGCGGCACCTGGCCGTACAACAGGAACTCATGCATTGCACGTGAGATGGGTCCTAGTGCAGGGGACAATTAAGCGAGCCAAGGTTTACACTCAGGAAAGAAGAGAATGCCTCCGGTCAAACTGACGGAGCTAGCCTGCGCGTCTGCTCAATCACCGTGTCACACTGATGTTGGAGCAGGTGTGACGAAGGTGGAAAGAAGACCGGGAGTCCGGCAAATCAGATTTTCTTCTTCAGAGGATGGCAGACTGTTCGTGGGCGGAATTAGTGATCCGATCCAGACGACAACAGGCACCAACGGATGAAGTGATGAGAGCTCGGCTTACCCCGTGGAGGAAACAACGGAGCTGGTGGAGAGGAAAGTCGGCCGAAGAGCAGACCGAGGAGAAAAACAATGGCGTGCTGGCGGGGGAGAGCGACCGAAGGTTCGGAGATAGTCGAGATAAGGGATGAATGTTGATGCTTTGTCAGAGGCGCTTGTCAAAGGCAGCACCTTCAGGCGGAAAAGACAGGCGTGGGTGGACAACGACTGGTTGAAAGTCAGGCCGGCGGGCATCGGGTATTCACAGCGGCCGATGTCGTCCTTTGTGCGGCGTGATACCAAGGCCATCTCACACCACCTAGGCACGCTCAACTCCGGATACATCATCAATTCTAGCAGCCCCGCTCTCGCTAGCACTTGTACAAATTTCTTCTCTTCCTTGTGAATTCGTGCCTGCCCATCTCTCTGCCACCACCTACCTTCCCTCGACGTTTCGACTCAATTTCACCAAATCCAACCACCACCACCAAAGTCCGACTCGTCAGTCTCGGCACGCCCAGCTCCACCCGCAGCTTCCAACTTCCGGCTTCACTCGACCACTTCCTTCCGCACCCGACGCGAAACTATACACGATCAACTTCATACACTTTCAAACACCACAACCACCAAAATGCAGGCTACCCGTATCCTCTTTGGCCGTCAGCCCATGATCCGCTTCCTCGGCAAGAGATCAATCCCTTCCAGTATGCAGCCCCGCGCCCATAGCTCCAGTCATGCCCTCTAACATGCAAGCAGAGATTGACCACACTCCTCACGCTCACCCCGCCGCACCCACCTCTGAGCTCCCCGACTCTTTCGCCTCATACAGACAGAAAGCCCAGCAGCACGGCCCTCTGGCCCGTCGCAACGCGGCTAGCCAATACGGCGGCTTCGTTGGCGGCAAGCCTGGAAAGTCCCTTGGTCCCGTCGAGCCCGCGTCCGGCGAGTTCTTCGACCGTAGCGACCTGCCCTCCCGTTTCGCCAGAACCTCCTGGAGTGCAGCCGAGATCGAGGCCATCGAGTCAGGCGGCGCCAGCATGTTCGCATAAGCGATCAATCTTCTCCCTTCGATGATGAACAAAAAGTCTTTTTAGCGATGTGCAAATGGGAAAAGGCGAGCGTCTGCAGGCAAGCGCTGGATATTCCCCTGCCTACCCGATCTATACCACTTTATCACGACTGATTACCACGGATGAGATACGATTTCGGCCAAACACCCAAGAGCTTGACAAAGCACATGAGCAGATACGCCACGGCGTGCTGGATATACCCGCGCCGATTGCTTGCTGGCGTTTCGCTGGTGAAGACCAGCGCCACGAGAAGTCCAGGAGACCATCAAGACATGTCGAGTCTTTGTTGTGTCAGCTATGTAGATAACCTGCCTGCATCTTGCAAGCTGCTTGGCCATGTTGGCTTGACCGATCGGAATCAGAGTAGCATCCGTTATGCAATCTTAAACCTGTCAATGACCCATTCAACAACGTGTTGACAAGCATGTGAAAGTGCTTCATGCCTAACTCTAGAATGTGTGATAATCAAGTAAATTCCCAAAACGTCCAAAATTAAGCACGTGCGACAGACGCGACGCAAACACGTCTTCCTGAGATGCCTCGCCTAGAATTATTTACGACCAGGCAGTGTCATGCTTTTTGCGCGAGTAGAAGCGTGCAGACCTCGATCACCAAACCGTAACTTCGCTCTGCCATACGCAACAATGCCGCCAACACTCAAACGCCTTGCTACAGAGGACGCAAGTGTTTCGCCTCCACCACTAAAACGCACAGCGCCTTCCGCTCCTACAACTACAAGTAATCATCAGAATCACTTCTCCACTATCCAATGAGGACTGACCAGCCGCCTCAGATTCGGCTGTAGCCAACTTCTTCAAACCAGCTTCCCAAAAGGCTCCGGAAATGCTGACCTGGAAAGTTATTGACAATACACTGCTGCACTGCAAGTACGACAAGGCCGATAACTTTTCCGCAGACAGGCCACGTAAAATTGCAGCCTTTGACTTCGTATGTCAAATCTTACATCAACCGCAGGACGAATTCTGACTCTCTTCAGGACTCGACTCTGGTCGATGCCAAATCTGGCAATCGCTTTGCTAGAGATGGTGATGATTGGAAGTGGTGGCACAGACAGGTACCTGCAAAGCTAAAGCAACTAGCTGAAGATGGGTAAGCATGTCGGTCACGTACAACCAAGTTCCTGGCTGACGAGAAACAGATATCTATTAGCAATCCTCAGCAATCAAGCTGGTATCAGCATGAACAGTGCTTCCAAAACAGTCAACTCGGACAAGAAGCGGCTGGCCGATTTCAAGCAGAGAGTCAAGGGCGTTCTCACCCAACTGGATCTGCCCATCGTCCTCTATGCAGCTACTGACAAGGACAAGTTTCGTAAACCACGTACGGGGATGTGGGACAAGCTGCTGGAAGCACAAGGACTTACTCCAGAAGGCGATGTGGACCTCGAGGCCTGTTACTTTGTTGGCGATGCAGGAGGTCGGACCGCTGGTGCGAGAGGCATCAAGGCAGACTTCTCTTGCTCCGACAGGTCTGTCTTGCTGCTTAATTCACATATACGTGCTGACCCTGTGGCAGAGATCTGGCCAGCAACATTGGCATCAAGTTCATGACTCCTGAGGAGTTCTTCCTTGGAGAGGATCCTCGTCCTTTCACGCGCACGTTTGATCCAACCGCGCACGTCTCACCAGCCTTGACAAGCAAGACGGAAGCGAGTAGGTCTTCAAGAATATCACGAATACGACGGCACTTGTGTTAACGACTCGCAGGTCCAGTCGTTTTCACCAGAAAGAATGACCTCGAGCTTGTGATCTTTTGTGGGAGCCCAGGAGCGGGAAAATCGACGTGGTATCAGAAACACTTGAACCCACTTGGGTATGAGCGTGTAAACCAGGACCTGCTCAAGTCGGTATGTTCGCTCTCCCACATGTTCTCCTGGGACTCGCGTTGACCAGACTCGCAGAGAGACAGGTGTCTTAAGGTGGCAAGAGAGTTTCTAGAGGATGGCAAGTCGGTGGCAGTTGGTACGTTCTTACTCCGTCGTGTCTACTACAAGCTTCGTACTGATAATACTATATCTAGACAACACCAATGCCGATGTGAAGGCTCGCGAATACTGGACCGATCTCGCAACATCGCTCGGAGTCCCAATCCGATGCGTACACTTCACAGCCCCCTCCAAGCTGTGCGAGCACAACGACGCGCTTAGGTCGATCGGTGGACAGCAAGTAGGGGTACGTACGCACGCTTTGTGAACTGCAAGATACCGCGAAGATCATGCAGCGCTTACTGACACTTCGGATCTGTGAGCAGATGAACCCAGAATCGAGGACCATGCTACCCAGACAAGCTTTCACAGGATTCGCTGGTAGATATCAGCCGCCTGGCCTAAACGAAGGCTTCGTCGATATAACGAATGTCGATTTCGAGGTGCGTTTGTATATCACTCGGTAGAAACATGAGAGGCACAACGAGCATCACTTGCTGACTACATGTAAACTGAACAGTTCTCTGGTACCGAGGAGCAGAAGACCGCATGGTCGAAGTTCTGGGTTTGAGACATTGCGGAGAATCTCAACCGGTCTTCGCGTCTGTGGCCAGAACATCCCGCTCGAACGACGAACACGACGAGGCGTTGATGGAAAGTCTGGGCGAACTATAGCCATCCACAAAGTGGTATGGTCTAGAGAGGAAGGTCAGAAATGGCTATCGTCTCGAGATGCCATATCTTCAGCTCGCTGTGGAATTTGCGTTTCTCCGGGCTGTTATCATCAATTGCAAGGACTACCCTGATGTGCTTTTTATGGGCGTCGTTCGATGGTGGAAATTGATGCGCCTGAGGCATTCAACCCTATTCCAGACCGATTCGAAAAGGCCGACATGGCGTTATTCCGTAGCGGACACGACAGAGTTCAACCCCACGAATGAGACGGCTTGGACAGGACCCTCCAAATCAGTAAATAGATTTTCGAGATGCAGAAAGGATGGGAGGAAGATAATAAGGGCAAGGCGCGAAGGTTTGTCTGTTGGGGATGCGGCTTACGGTTGGCGAAAGATAATCTGATGATGAGCGAGAGCGGCTCGAGATGCTCTTGTGCCCAGTAAACCGGAACCGAGGGCCGATTAGATATTCAACTCCCTCCATATGTCTATCGAGAATCGGAACTCTGTTCGTGTATACAATGATACAAAGGTCCCTTGCCTTTTGGCCGGCAAAAGACGAGAAACATGGGTGAGGAGAGAGACCTGCATTGGTTCATGTTTTGCGGCAAGGCAAGACAGCCTCGGCAAGGAACATGGACAGGGTTACCCCTTGCAGTTTTGCAAAGTGAGAGAAACGGCACGACACCCGTGCATTCATCCGCCATTTATCCCGTTGAACTATTGCATACTCTATCACGACAAGGATGCACAAAGTCTGGGACCTCGAGAAGGCTCTTGTCTGGTTCAATCTCTCCCGGGTTGAACGGGAGAAAAAGCGAAGAGGAGAGGCCACCTCAGCTGCTGCGCCTGCTGCCTCGCTTACCTAGCTCTAGTCCTTGTTCAACAACGCTGGTGAGGAGTTTGTCTGCGGATGGTGGAATCCTCTGGCACTATGCGTCTAGTGAGCACCTTCTTCTTTGGAGACTCGTGCCGAATTCGCAAGCAATAGTCGGCTTCCTGGCAATGCTTGAAAAGCTGAAGGATGATCGTAACGCGAACGGCTTGCAGTCCCACGGTCAATAGTGGATTCTTGAAAAAGTTCCGAGGGCTGAACAATTGTACTGACGAACGCCGCAGAGGACGGACAGCAAGAAGCGAGGGGAGAGAGGCAGTCGAGTCTGTCGACCGCTTCCGAGCCCCCACCCACAGCAGAGACAAGCTGGACCTAACTCGCACGAATTAATTGCGTACTTCTTTGCGCATTTTTGTCTTGGCTCTTCTCATCGGCTATTTGCGCCCTTTGTGCTGCGTCCTTTCTTCTTTGTTCTACAGATTGCGATCAAACAGTTTGTGCAGTTTGCTTGTCACTTCTCGATACCAGCAAGTAGATAGTCGATTTGAGTTGTCCCTTCTGTCACCATGCATATGCTTTCTACTGGTACCTGATGTACATTTGAAGCGCGCACAAATCCACACGATCGGGTTGAGCTTGCTGCCCTCGCACGTTGCAGAGAGTTTAGTCCTCAACGGATCGTTAATGATGGTTCACGCCGGCGAAGAACCGACGTTGGTTCGCGTGGGTCATAGGAATCGTGATGCTTCTCACCTTGCCGCATTCATGCCCTTCTGCCGGCGCGAATATTCCCCGTGACCGCGGCTTCAAAGCGACATGTCGGTCCTTGGACATGCCTTGTTAGCGCCAGTAGACACCCATGTCGCTGGCTGTCAAGAAGGCGGTTCGGCTGCGGACCTGCGGCTTTTCCACCTTCCGTCGGAGGCTTCACCTCTTACGTTCTTCATGACTCGGATAAAAACTTCGCAACCATGTTAGGAGGTCTGCTGGCTGTTGATTTCAGGCTTTGCTGTGTTTTCAATTTCATCTTGGGCCGATACAGTACTCTGCATGCGTCGTCAGCAACTTACTGCGTCTATCGGTGTTTCATCAATCGGTCTGCTGGGCGGTGTTGGGCGTCACCTCCCAGGTTGCTGGGTGCTGTCGTGAAGGTTCCTCGCTTCCCGTGCCTGATCAGTACAGATGCACTACTTTCTCTGGTTCCAGTGGAGTGCCGCAAGGTCGGCCGCCCCGCCCGAGGTAGAAATGCCCACGCGACTATGCTAGCTGCTCTCGAAGAACAAAAACCGACCTTAGGACACAGCGGCCGCTCAGATGTGAAACAGGAGAGGAAAAAGAACAGTTCTGCGACCTCAGTCTATGAAATGACGTCGAGGTACAATGCAGCTAGAGCCGCTGTATCTGCAAGGACGAACAATCAAGAGCTGGGTGGGTATCACAAACAAGCAGACGACAAGGGCAGAAAGGCGGGAGAAGGCGCGCTTGCAGCGGGAAGCCGCCCCGACCTGCGTCAAAGCCAGGTTGACTTTGTTCGGGTGCCAAAGAAGTGTCTCTACGTTATCCACTGCCGAAGCACTTTTGCGTGCGACGTGACTGGTTAGAAATATTCATTTTTTGACCCGACTTTCTGCCAAATGGTTTGGTGCCTGTTCCCTTCGATTGCTCCACCGAGCGTCTGTCGGATTTGTAACGCTGTACCTTTTGGCACACGAGCCTGGACGTGCATGCCTTCGTCATGAGCGGTCCCAGCTCATAGTGGCCGTCGGTCTGGCCGTTTATGCGTGCATGTTTGGCTTGCAAACGAAGAAAAATGACGGAATACCAGGACTTTTGTGTGTTTGGTCGAAGCAACAGAGCGAAGCGGAGAGAGGCAGGGCGAGGATGCTATGCCAGACCCTGCAATGAAAGCTGTTTACAGGCAGAGGAGCAGCCGACAGCTCAGAGCAAGGGTCTACAGATATTTAGTGAATGACTGAGAGAACGACCTGCTACCAACACCTGACATAGGGCATTCGCGCGTGACTACTGGTGGCCACAACTCCAAAGCGGCAGTTGTGGAAGGTCGTTGAATGATGGGGCGTACAACAATCTATTCCGAAGGATTTGACGGTTCTCGAGCAGCGAGGTTGTACCTGTGTGTCGCCTGTAGTGCCGTTACATGACAGGCAGAGGGCACACACAAACTATAGACAAGGGACCTTTGTCTTGTGTATCTCGTGCACCAGGAAGAGCAGGTGGAAAGTTTCGACCACAGTATGCAAGCAATTGACAGTGAACTCGACAGCATCGGCTACAGCTGCAGGTGGCTGGGTTGCTTGCAACAAGGGTGGTGGTTTTCCCGCTAGGCGCTTGTCTGGTGGAGGATGAGGAGGGGCCACATGTCTGCTCCGCGCTCTAGGGCCTAAACAGTCATGGTGACTGCAGCGAAGGTTCAAGCATCAAAATGCCATGGGACCCGCACGCTAGGCCCCAATCTCTATTTTGCAGTTCCGACTGATCTTGATCGCCTGCCTCTGTCTCGCTCTCGTCTCCAGGCCACTGCACTGCGCTTGTCGCCGTTTTAGTTTGAGACATCCTCTTCACGAACACCTTTCGCACATCTCTCTCCCTCCTCCATCTCCTCCCTCTGCTCCAACAACTATCCAAGTGGACGGTTGAGGTGTCAGTTTTGACGTGCAGCCAACGCTCCGGCTTTTCTGCATCCGCCCTCTGCTCCATCGAACGTGGCTGCTTGACTCTGCCATCACTTTCTGGATCTTTTCCGGCTCCTCACTCAGACATTCAATCATCTCACACAACACACCATTATGCCATTTGAATCCGGTTTATAGTCAGGACGCCGTCGTCCAAATTTTCCGATAAAAAATCATGCAACGCGTCAATATGCGACCATCTATGTTGCCCAAGTTGATCGTCGCTCAAACGCCTACAGCCGCAACGATCGGCGAAATGACAGACTCTCCCTACTCAACTATCTCAATGCACTCTCGCAACTCATCTGGCGCATCTGACAACTACTCACCACTGACACAAACTTTCTCATTCCATGAACACACGCACAATTCAAGTTCCAGCTCCTCATCCTTGGGCACGACTCCTCCCAAATATGAACCAAGCATCGAATCACTCAACAACCGCATTTCCAGGACAACTCTGCATGATCTGGTGGAGGATCCTCACGAGAGAGAAGACGAGTTCGACCTCTGTGATGATGCATTCGAGGTCAACTGCCAATGTGGTCTCGAGAAGTCCCGTTCTAACACTGATATGTACTATCTGAGCGAAGCCGAGATGGACCCTCGCCTCTACCAATCTGCATCCGCGTTAGAGCGCCCCAGTCTGGATTACTCTCTGGCAGACGGACCGAGCGAATTCAGCAGCGATAATGAAGCTCCTCTGAAGGTGTTCAAATCGAGGTCCAGGCAGAATTCTGGGGACTCCCCCGTCACTGGTCTGGCATCCCGTATGGGCAGTCGTTTATCATCTTTTTCGTCGAAACGCCGTGACAGGACTCCTACCTCTCCTCCGACTACTGCTGTGCATCGTCTTAGCACGAAGAGCGCTCCCGTGTCTCGTGTGCCGTCACGTGCTCCATCCTTTCACATGTCTTCGGTCGCGAAGCCCGTTCTCACTCCTCTTGACGTTGAGGCGGAGACCACTCCGACACCAACCCCTACACAGATTGCCATCGAGACATCAAATCCTCTGGACATTTGCGCGCCCCGTCCGGACGAGCCTATTGATCGCAAAGCTCTGGCTTCTACACCTCTCCTGCCCGTTCCAATCCAGGAACCTGAACAGAGCGATGAAGATGTCATTCAGTCACCACTTCAGTGCCCCACCGTGGTTGACAACGCTCAGCTCGCTCGCCTGTCTATGATCGGCCCCTCGTTGTCGAGTCCAGTCTTGCCGGAGATGTCGATGGTTTTACCTGCTCTCTCTGCACATGCTTCCACTACTTCGCTTGGTGCCATGCACTCCAGCCAAGTCATGTCCACTCCAGATATATCTTCCATGCACATAGTCAGTCCTCAAGACAAGTGGGCAAATAAGCTTGGACATGCCAACTTCAGCGTCTTCCCTGAACCGTATCTGCCAGCAACCTACAACATTCATGCTTGCAGAAAACTTTTCGAGGACTGGGAATCGGCTCGCAGACAATTTATGCATCAAGCAGCACGAACCAGTGAGCACTATGGACCCACTTCGCAGGTGTATAAGTACACTGAGAAGAAATGGGCAGAGATCGACGCAGAATGGAAGCGAAACCACGAGTTGGTGGTTGCCAAAACAGCTGCGAACGGGGAAACACCTGTCTTCCAGCCTCTTGCAGAACCAGCGCCTCTGACTGATCTGCCTGCCTTGGACGACCCCCTCAAGTTTCCAAGACTTGATGGATCTGACATTGTCGGACCTATGGTCAAGTACGCAAAAATCAAGCAAAAGTCCTCCTCGAAGAAGTCTGCCTTTCTCAAATTCTTCAACAACGTACGAACACCAAGCAACACACTCGGTCGCACACCAACCGGCCTCAGCGTGTGATGACAACAACAACATCACACGAACAATTCTCATGTAACATATTCACCATACGTTTTTATCACGAATTTTACGACGCAACATGACGACGCCATCTATCTTGCATCTCGGCGCGTTCTTTCGGCGCCACGTCATTCCTTCTATCGAAGGCACAACGATTTTCTTTTGTCACCAAAAGTGCAACGATTGCAGCAGGGGAAGAAGTTTCCATTGAAGAGGTGCAGAGAGCTGGGAAGTTAGGAGGAGAAGCATAGAGGGTGATCCCAGAGTAGAGCAGAGGACACCTGCTGATCTTAGAGTTGTCTCTGCTGACCAGCATTTGCGGCGGCTCATCAGCCATGTTATCACGATAGTGTTTTCGTTGATCTCTTTTCCTCTGTCATCGCTCTCAGCGACAAAATCGGCGGCTACACCCTGCATCCGAAATGGACAACAGGGATAAGCGCAGTCATTCTTTGGAGGTAGTTTAGCAGCTCTTATTTAGCTCATGCCATCCAAGATCTTCAACAAAAAGCACCAGTTCCGTCAACTCAGTCGTGGTAGCGTTCATCGCATGTGGTAGTGGACAAGAAAGGAGGTGCAAGATTTGGTGGAGAAGGACAGAGAAGGTGTTGGAAACAAAGGCGGCAAGTGATTACGCATGCGGGAACGAGAAGGGGAAGCGGGATGGTGGGAAAGACGCAATCGTCAACAGCCTCATGATGGAAGCGTCGAAACATGTCCTCGATGCTTCTTGCATATCTTGCCGTCACGAGTGAGTCCAGCAGTCGGTGTATTATTGATCACATGCAGGGCTTCAGCGGCTTCGATAAACGTCATTCGTGGTAAAGAAGCGAGCGTCAGCGGGCCATCTGAGGGGTCCTTTCGCTATCTAATCGTTGCCAAACCCGAGCGCTCTACACACGCACTCCACCCTCTCGTTGTCGCGCACACTTTGAAGCGGTTCCTGCCTGGATTGTGCTATTGTTCAACATTCATATTGGCTCCAAAGCCTTCGTCAAGTCCGCATGCGACAAGGTCACGGCGCAACCCGTCGCCATCACCAGCAACCACTCAACACTTGAGACCATCATGAGCCTTCTCGACGACATGGCCATCGAGACGCCCGAGATCACAGTAGACAACATGTCCGAAGACGAAGCACTCAGCAGCGACCTGCCCGACTTCGACGTTGACGGCCAAGGCACCATTCCCGAGGAAGACGACTTCGACTCGACCTCGATGGTCATCATGTCTGATGATGCTGGACAAGTCTACGCTCCACCTGACCGCATTGCCGCTCGCTTCTACCGCGACCCCAAACCTCGTCACTTCAAGTCGTCAGCCGCCTCGTCCCGTCGCAACTCGTTGTCCTCGATCCAATCGCATACCTCGACTCGTTCGTTACGCCGCACTTCGTCATGCCAGAGCAACTACATCGCACAACATTTGCGCAGAGCATCCATCATTGAGGCTCGCAAAGCACGCCTTGCCGACCGCGCCGCTCATGCCGAAAAGGTCCGTCTACGAGCCGCCATGGCCAAGGCAGCTCCCAGGGGCGACGCCAGTGCGAGCGAAGGGCGAGCACTAGCTGCTCAGCTGGCTCGTGAGAAGAAGCTAGCAAAGGTCGCTGCTGCATGTGCAGAAGAGGTCCAGAGAGCAAAACAGAAGGCTCAGGAAATCAAGACCAAGAAACTCGAGGAAGAGAAGCAGGCTCGCTTGGACATGGAAGAGAAAATGGCCGATGCCGATAGGAGAAGGGCAGAGTACAAACGCAACATGACCTCTCGCAAATCCCGTAGGGCCAGCGAGCAAGAAAAGAAGCTGGCAGACGTATCTGAAGGCGATGACGACACAAGTCCAGCGCTGAATCAAGAGGAGATGGCTGCAAGGAGGATACAACGGGCATGGCGTGTGCGCCAGCGAAGGTTGATTGTGAGGGCTTATACCGACTTTCATCTCAGTCTGGAAGGCATCCGGCATCATTCGTTCGAGCACGTTGGCTCTTTGCTTTCCGGCATGCCCATCATCCAGGCCACCACAAAAGTCCTTCGTCTCCTCAACCTGCAAGACAAAGAAGATTCGCCATCCCCGCAAGCTACCCGCACATTCCTTAGTGCCTATCTAGTCATCCTCCATCCTGCCTCTGTCTTGAGCAAAAATGGCGCCCAAGAGCAGCATCTCAACCTCAAGGCCCGTGACTTGATCACCTTATTCGAGTCCGTCATGTCTACGCTTTCTCTATCAAATCGCTTTCAAGCTCCTGTCGCCATGCTTCAAGATTTGTCGCAGGCTTACACAACTTATGTGTCTGCTTTTGATGCCTGGAGAGCTCAAGACTCTTCCGCCCTGGTCGAGACTATGATCGCTTCGTTCGTCGAGTTGGACGCCATTTGGCAGACGGTCAAAGACGACACTCGAGGTGCAGTTGCTGAGGATTACCGCCAAGGTATTCGTGACAACCAGGTCATGTTCCTCAGCAAGATCAGAAAGTTGGCTGGTCCTGAACGTGCCGATCTCCTCATCAAGAAAGCTATTAGAGAGAGCCGGAGAAGGCGCGTCAAGAGGAGGTCTGCCGCTGAGGTCCGTCCTCGTGCGGCCGCCGATATCGAAGATGCCGAACCTGATTCCTCGGAGACTCTCCCTATAGTTGCTCCACCTCTACCGCAGAACTCCGTTCAGACTGGAACTGCTTCTCAAGACGATGTTCGTTCGAATCTTGCCCGCTTGTTCTCGCCGATTCCAAGCAATCGCATCTTGACACACGAACTCGCTATCGACAAAGACTTCCGCATCTCCTCGGGGGCTCATTCTGGTATTCGCGACGCTATCAATCGTGAGCTTTGTAATGGCATGCGCGAAGGTGTTGAGCGCGGCATGGGCACTCCATGGACCGTAGCTATGGCCCAGGAGATCAGGGCCAAGCTCGTCCATATTGTGAAGCCAGGTAACTCCATGCACAACTTCATCATTGAAGCCCTGGATACCGATTTGATTTATCGCCAATGCGAGCAAGGCATCTTCTCATATGCCAACTTTTTCTCCTTTATGGCTAACATCCTGCCCAAATTGTGTGCACCATTCCGTGATGCGCAGATAAAGACTTTGGCAGATGATCTTGTATCCAATAACGATGAGGACATGGGTACCATGATCGAAAAGCTCTTCCGCCTTTTGCACTTCATCGACCTGCTGTCACTCGATTACTCCAACTTCCTCTTGATGAATGCAGCTCCGGTCCTTATTCGAGAGTCGGCCGGATACGAGTCGCGTATGTTCGCAGCGGATCTGGCTTCAGGGGCAATCACATTAGCTTGCACAGATCGCTGGTGGCGCAACGCAAGTGTGAATCTGCTGACTGAAGCTGATCGCCGGGACCCAGAGCAGGTTCGTAACCCTGCAGACAGACCTACCGCTCATCATGTTTACACCCGCGGGCTGGTCGATATCGCCTTTGGACAGGGTCCGCTTAACATGACCGACGTACCCGAAACTCTTGCCCTCGATGTAGAGCGACTGTGTGCTATTCGACAGAAGGCTCTACACATGACCACGATTGGTTCCGTTCTGTTAGTAGCCAAGAACATGCTCAAGCGAGATGTACGCAGCCCCTGGAAAGCCGAAGCGTCTCGTCTCTGGGATCTCCTCAGCAAAGAGCCGCCCTCCGAGAATACTTCTGAGGATGCTCTTGCAAGCCTCTCCTCTCGCGCTTTTGGCGTGCTCGAGAGCGCACACAACTTGCCGCCATCAACCAAATCTGCATTGCAATCTGCCGCCTCCCGTGTCATCACGCAAGCCTCCTCCCAACGTTTCACAGACCCCGTGGCCAAAGTTTTGTATTCTAGGCTACGTAGTCATGTCCTCTCACGCGTCGTCGCTAGAACTTCTAGCGAGAGGGTGCGAACAGCCAGTGGTGCTTCAGAGGCATTAGCAACGGCCGGACTGCCAGAGTTTGTGACCCAAGTTGGTGAGATGGTCGAGACACTGAGGAAAGTGGCCGAAGTCGACTGGGCATCTCACAGTGTCTGGTATGAGCAAGTGGCCAGAGAAGTTAGTGAAGCCGGCGATGCATGATGTCCGCATAGACTGATCGCATCTCCTTCTTCCTTGTTTTGGTGCTTTCCCTTTTCTGTCTATCTCTGGGTGCTTAGGGTCAACGATGTACCTTCTCTTTCTTATGGTTGGTATAGGTGTGTCATTGGGAGATACACATCATGGCGTTTGGTTTTCCGGGACAGAGGTTTCCTTGGCACTTTACGAAGATTGATACCACATTCGCGCTGTTTTTGGCATTTCCATTCATCACTCTTGCAAATTATCAACGTTGCAATCATTTTTTCGGAACCATTCATTTCCACTATATCACTTTTCTCGACGTGAGTTCTTGATGTTTTGGAACATTGTGCGATTCTTTCACTCTTTCATCTGACCATTTTCGCCTTGTTCAGCTGATTGCAGCTTCTGTGTATGCTTCCTCGGTGGGATTTCCTTTCCTCTAATCCATCGATGGAAGATATCGATCGAGAGCGAGAGTAACATTGAAGAGGCGATTGAGTGTTGTAATATTGACAGTGATGGTAATGGATATACTGGAGCCTACGAGGCTTGCTAAGCATGCATGTTACAAGACTGCCGGCAGCTTGACATGCATGATGAAGGGCTTGTAGTCAGGGCTCTTTTACCTGATACGTACAGCTATGTATGATTAGTGTAGGGTGTTTATGCAGATATATGCCGCTTTCTATGCAGTTGCCAAGCACATCCACCTGGAGCTCTGCCCCCAAAAACTGAGAAGGCGTTTTGAATCGTTCATCAAACCTCGAACCTGAACACTGTTCAGCATCGTCACTGAAGACAGAGAGTGTATCGCGAATTAATACGAAGGTCTCTATCACAACGCGCCAGCATCTATACAGCAATTTTGTGTCACTCGACCTCATAAATCTTGACTTTGCTCTTGGTATACACACATGAAGAGGAACACATTCCTCAATTAGGTAGGTATGTGTCTCAGGATGCTATCAATACGAGAAAAATGGCCTTGATGTCCGGATTTCTGTCATCGACCTGCTCTATTCAGTAAAAGCGATTTTCGCAAAACGGAAAACACCTTTCTCGAGCCAGGATATTTTTCAATCACTAGTAAGAGAGTGGCATGGAACTCTCTTGATTCTGTGAGTGAAACGAGCCAAAGATTCTCAAATCCGTCTCAACCAAAGTGTGGTGTCACTCAGTATACCCCTTGCTTCACAGCATACAGATTCCGGCCCACCCTCGTCCATTCTTCGAGCAGCCATTCCTCCAGCCAGTACGCAAGGTCACGTCAAGATGTAATCGCTATACACGTCTTCTCGCGTCAAGGGCGTGTACGGTGGCTGAACAGGTAGTTGATGGAGGGATGCATGTTTTTCCTCGCTCGTGCGGTCACCTTTTACACAACAGCGTCAATTTGCGACCGACTTCAGAGTTGCAGACAAGTGCAGACTGTCACCGTCCCAAGCGATACGCTGAACTGTGAGAGATGATGCACGGCTTACTCTTCTCGGTACTTTTCAGCACTCTGGCGTCGGCGCTTCCGCAGGTTGCGTTCCCGTTCAATTCGCAAGTTCCAGCTGTCGCACGAGCAAATGAAGCATACGACTTCCAACTCGCCACTACGACGTTCGTCTCCAGTGATGGCAGCACATTGGTCTATAGCTTATCGGGTGCGCCTGCTTGGTTAAATCTGGAGAGCGTCACACGGACATTATATGGCAAGCCTGGCCAAGGAAACACTGGACCGAATGTCTTCAAGATCGTTGCGACAGACAATGGAGGGTCGGCGGAGATGGATTGCACCTTAGTGGTTGCGAGCAACAATGTACCGGTTCTGAAGGGTAACATCTCAACGGACCTCGCGAGGTCAGGACCTCTATCAGGGCCATCAACCTTGATTCTACAGCCCTCAACAGCCTTCGCGATCACATTCTCGAACGATACTTTTGGCAACTCCGGCGCCATCAATTCCTACTACGCTACAATGGCCGATCGAACACCGCTCCCATCCTGGCTCAAATTCGATAGCGGTACTCTCACATTCTGGGGCATGACGCCTCTGTTGGTGACTGGCTCTCAGACTTATGGTGTGGACTTCATCGCATCAGATGTGGCTGGATTTGCGGGTGCAGCGACAACCTTCAGCCTGCTCATCAGCAGTAATCAGCTAGCGTTTAGTCCACAGACAGAGAACGTTACTGTTACACCAGGAAAGATAATGATCCTGGGGCCCTTCGTGGACCAACTACTCATCAACGGCGTCAAGATCACAGGCAGCCAAACGCAACACGCGGTTGCAAAGGCGCCCGACTGGCTTACTTTTAACAACATCACGCTTGAATTGACAGGAACACCGCCCCAAGGTTTCGAGCCGCAAAGCATAGCTATCACCGTGACAGATACATACGGGGATACAGCAGTGAAGAACGTCTTTCTCCGCACAGCGAATACCTCGCTATTTGACGACGAGGTCGGAAACTTGACAGCAACAGCTGGAGAATCGTTCCAATACACATTCTCTTCGTTATTAGTAACGAGGAATGACATTGACATTGACTTCACTGTCGACGTCGGCTCTGCCTCCTCGTGGTTGAAATATGACGAGGTCAAACAAGAGCTGCAGGGCACTCCCCCTACTGCGACCAAAGCTTCAGCAAGCAAAGTCACTGTAATCGCCTCGTCTCTATCTGCGACAGAGTCTCAGATCTTCTACGTCAATGTGAATGCAGCAACGGTCGTGATCACCAGTCGCACAACATCGAGTACGACGCCGAGCCCTACTTCAGCTCCTTCTTCGTCTGCCACTTCTTCGCCTGCCAAATCTGAAAGGAGGAGCATGACAGCAGGTATCATAGTGGGTATCGTGATTGGCTGTCTAGCGGTATTGGCTCTATTCTTCGCCATTGCCATGTTGTGCTCTCGACGTAAAAGGAAGCAACCTCGCAAAAAGATAGAGAAAGGCGATATCAGGCCAATTTTACCATATGGTGATCAAGAACCTATGGTAACAGACAACAATCAAGATGAGGAAAAATACATCGGATCACCTGTCAAACACTCTCCGGACGAACCACCACAATTAGATGTCGATCTACCGACAGCACTTCAACCACCAATGAAGCCGAGATACTTCCTTGGCGGGAGAGACGCTCGTCAGAGCAAGTTGTCCGTAGTCAGTTCACTTGGAGATGGGGAAGCAGCGATACAAGCAGATTCAAACATTCCTGTCTGGGGAAGAGAGTCGGGCGCAACACATACACCGCATCACAGTTATTCTGCAGCTACGGAATTGGCCAGACAAAATAGTCGTGACTCTCGTCAACGATTATCAGAATTTGGCAGACTATCTCCTAGCAAACGAGCTTCGAGGTTGATCAAGAGCTGGCATCCAGGCTTGGGTATCAACACACGGGGAACAGTGATACACCGCCCAAACAGAAGGAGCCGGTTGAGTAGCACCTTCTCCATCACGAGAGATCGAAGCAGCCGAGGCTCGTTCAATACACATGGAACTAGCATCCTGTCCACCAAGCCATCAGATTACCCTGGGTCGACGTCAAACAGAAACTCGTTGTTCATGCCTGCTGTACTACTCACGGATACGGATAAGCGACGATCTTTGACGGAAGCCGAGAAGCGACGTAGTATCCGCATAGTCAGTCGAAGCGAAAGTGCCGTAGACCGCAGACCTCTCGCCGAGAAGCGACAATCATTCATCCGCAATCGAGCGAGCAGCGGTGTGATGAGCCCAGTATTATTCGCTTCCTCACGACGCTCCTCAAACATGGGTCTCTACAGCAATCTTGGCTCTATAAAAGGTAGTCCCAGCCTGCGCCGCCAAACGACATCCTCATCCTTCCTCAAACCTCCAGCTCGAAATCCACGCCGCTTGGTCTCTGGTCCACATGTCTTCCCTCCAGGTCTTCCCCGAGCCATCACGCCATCTCCAATACGAGGCGCTAACAACAATAGTCCTACTTTGCCTCCAGCGACCACAGCAGATAATTGGGCAACCACGGATAGCAGTAGCGATATCTCTCGCTCCAACTCTGACGCAAAAGCAGCAGCCCAATACGCTTCGTACGCAGTAGAAATGGAACTTCCACGTCATGAACGCACCTGGGTACGACCAGGCGAGGCATCACCCACCCCACCACCATCCAGTGTTCTCCGCGCCCCGAGCAACACTCGAGAAGCCGCAAGAAGAAAATGGGCAGAAAGACTGAACCGAAACAGTTCTGGAAATCTGGCTTCGCGCTCGCCATCGCCTTTACGGATCACATTGAGTGGTGTTAGTGCGTCAGGTATCAAGGGACGCAAACAGCGACTAAAGGAGAAATTCGACGATGACAAGGAGAACAAGGGCGAAGACCGTCTGAGTAAATTGGTCAGTAATGACAGTTTTAGCGATGCTAGACAAATGCGAGGAAGGAAGAGCTTGGTACAGGTAGAAGTTGGGAGTAGGATACGTAGCTCTCGAGCTGATTTAGAAGAGGTGGTTGGGAAAGATAAGGTGAACACTGCTGGGGATGGAGAGTGGGAAGATGAGACCACTGAGGATGCTGCACAGTCTAGCAGTAAACCTGCCGGTGTGCTGGTAAATTCGGTGTCTAATGCTAGTGTAAGGTTCTTGTAGTGAGTGTGATGGAAGTATACATCCATACCTTCCAACTAATCAAGAGTGGTCTATGCCTGTTTTACACAAAGCAGACGATGCAAACTTCTAATATTCTTCCTCGCAGATGCTTGTCAATTCTTTCTCTTCTCTAAACTACAACCGAAGAGATAATAAAGCATCTCAAGTCACATCTCATGCTCTGCACTTCACTCACTTGTCCAGTTGACGGGTGCAAGGCATCAAGGTCACAGGTACCTGTCCTGTGGTACCTCATACATCGTCTCTCTGATCAATGTATGCCTCCGGCAAGCGACTCTACCTCCCATCCGTGAATATCTGCTAGTCGTCCTCCTCGTTGAGATACTCGACTACTCCTGGTTTCGACATCGACCGGATGCGCGCTGTGGTCGTCGCGTACACTGCATTTGAGCAAACGACATCGAATCCATCTTGTTCCTATAGCTCTTTCTAGAACAAGCAGTGTCTTTCTGTGCAGAATGTAGCTGTGTGAACTTCTGTCTGATGAGGGTCGCTCTTCCTGTTGGAACGGATTGACTGGTCGATCATGTGATAGTGAGGTAGAGTGAGAACATCTGCGCTTTGTGGTCACTTGGAGGATGATGATGATGTAGTCTGTGGGAAGTGCAGTACATTTTATTTTGGTATAGGTTTTGTATGATTATGTAAATGAGAAGAGTGTTTAATATATGGATGCCAAATGATTGTCGATGCTGTCGATGAAGCGTTGTAGCTGAGATGTATTAAATGAGATGAGATGTATCATGCCAGGTTGCTTTCTTATGGGAGGAGTTTTTCGTCGTCGTCCTTCTTGTCATGTTCGCCTTCGTTTTCTGTCTCTTGCCCCTCATCACCATCCTTTTCTTGCTTTGTCTTGTCCTTCTTGTTGTCTTCAGGATCAGTACTGTCAGGTGCAGCTGGAGCACGAGTAGTCTCTGACACACTGCCAGTTTGCGTCGGCAACTCTGTACCGCTGGGGAAAGTGATGTATGGAAGATCGGGGTCCGATGACATACTAACGGCATACTTGGAGAGACTTGCAGCATAGGATGCCAGACCGGAAGCATACAGTGCCTTGCCAGAAGCGGCAATATGTCTGTGTTCCTTGGTGGAAGTCATAACATGTGTGACGGTCCTTGATGATTGTCCAGTACCTTCTGCCTCCTTGGTGGTTCTGGAGATGCCCTTGGCGATGTCTATTGAGCTGGTCGGCTCGACGTCTGTAGTCGATTCGTGGTGTCTGGTTCCGGTAGACTCAGAATCTGTGATCGATTTGTGGTGTTTGAATTTGGAGGTTCCATCTTCATCGTGATGGGAACGACTGGATGAAGTCTCTTCAACATCTTTGGCCGATTCGGTGGTGGTGTGATCTTTGTATGAGTGCAAACCAGTAGCAGAGGCAGAGGAAAATGTCGCATATTCACCATCATGGCCACCCTCGTCCTCAGATTCAGGCTCAGATACGTCAGGATCTCCCTTCTTCGTACTGTTCGATGCTGTTTCTGAGTCATACCCGGTGTCGCTTTCTAAGCATGTGACCATGACACTGTTGTAATCCCCTTTCTTGTGCGGGTGCTTTCCTTTTCCTTTTCCTTTTCCTTTTCCTTTTTCTGGCCCGCCGGCACTTTTTGCCAAATCTCTGCGGTGCAGATATCCGGTGTTGCCGTGGTCGTTGTTGACGTTCGTACAATTGCCAAGCTCAACTGCTGAGGCGAAGACTTCCGTGTTGCAATGTTTGTCTGTATAGACGTGCAGCGTACAATTCACACCGACATCGGATTCATCTCCGCTGTCTGAATCATCATCCTTGTTCTTCTTGTGGATCTTGTGCTTGTGGTGGCTTTTCGGCTTCAGCCTGTAAGAATGGAAATTTCTGTGGAGCTTCTGGCAATGGTCCTGCGTGAATGTCTTGTGGCCTGTTCTGTGTCTTTTACAGCCGTCTTTTTTTTAAAGCGATAGAAGCTTATCTTGACCTGATCTTCCTTGTCTTTCTTTTTCTCTTTTTTGCTCTTCTTACCGCCTTCATCATCGATGGCCTGTCCCTCATCATCATCTGGGAGCGGTTTCTTCCCATCGGCATTACCCATGGCGACGTTATCATTGTCGAAATCGATTTCACTCTCGAAAGTGTCCAGCGGGTTGTGTTCACCGTCATTGTCATCAGAGTCGGATGTTGCGACGTGCTCGGGATCGTTCTCATCAAAGTCGGTGGCGGTATCAGAATCGACGAGGTCGTTGTCAAGTGTGACATTGCCGGGGGTAAAATTGAGCTTGTTGATTACAGAGGTCTGGAGAGTGGTGGACTCCAATGCCTTTGGAGGGACTGCTGGAGATGGAGTGCCAGGGTCCTGTGAGATCTGTGCAAGAGCACGATGTAATGCCAAGCATCCGAACAACGATGGGAGTAACTTCATGACTGAATGTTTCTCCTTGAAAGTTCCTTCGTTGTGCAAGAAAAGAGATGAGGAAGGAGGTGAAGAGAAAAAGTAGTACTCATGCTCGGAGTATCCTCGAGCTTTTAACATCAAGCAGACTAAGAACTTCCAGCATTCCATCGTAGCCTACATGGCCAAATCATGGGTATACAGATGTCGCATTATGGCATGATCCAGTATTGTCAAAGTCAATTGCCAAAGTCAACATCGTGGTTGTCGAGGACCTACAAGTTCAAAACCATCACACCCAGAGGACGACTCCGCACCCTCAAGATCACCACGACCTACCTGTTGACGATTCGCGTACAATGATGATCAGACAACCGTGCGATTTGCGTACCTGTACGATTATTCCATGTAGAAATCCCAAAAAAGAAAAAAAGAAATGTCAAAGAATTGGATGTTTTGAGCATCGCATTCTTCTGGATCATCTGTTTCCCGAGGAACGGATGGATGCAGTGCTGGTCAGGCTTCTCTTGCTCGAGACGCGAAAATTGGAATGTGCAGCAAGACAGTAAGTCAAGCAAGGACGTCGGAGCACGAACATCAAACGCATGCATACCTCAGATGAAGTGAGGTTTGAGTAACGCTTCCAAGAGTCTTGTCAGTTACGGCCAAGAACTTCCCCTCGCCCGCCATACCAACCTCTCCGCCTTTCCAACGGAGTCTGCAAAATACATAGGGTGCGAGTGGAGGCTGGTTGCGACATACGTCTCATTGTTCGTCTCGCATGTTGATGCACAAGAAATCGCATCACGGGCCTTTGCGGAGAAAGAGAGGTTGGGGATGCGGGTTGCTATGGTCTAGGCGATACATTGGCGTACACTCGCATGCGGAAACAACACCAGCGCCCAGCCAAGAGATTTGCGATACGAACCCATGAACTTTTTTATGCCCGGGGAAGAGAGCAAGACACCAAAGTCAAAAAGATGCAAGCCAAGTCGTGATGGTTGGGGCTCTCAGAGTTCCTGGGCGTCGGCCCGTGTTTTGGTATGACCATTCTTTGCAGTAGTGCTCCCGCGCGCCTCTGCGTCCGTAAAAAAAGGTCTCGGCATTGAAAAAGAGGTCAAGCCATTGATACCAAGACTTTTGGTCAGAAAATACCTCGTCTCGGAACAGCATAGAAGCCAAGGCATGGCGAAAGGACGATTGCAACGAACAAGGCTGACAAGCAATCAAATGATCTGGAGGGTTTGCTTGGAACGAGAAAGAGTCGGTCCGGGGATTTGTCTGCTATTGCTTGTAATCGAGGTGTCTTGTACACTTCGCGGCTGCCGATGTTTGAAGTTCAATCAATCATTTGGCTTTTGGTGCTGCTTAATCTGGTTAAACGACTTAGAGTTGTGTGAATGTGATGAGAAGAGCGGTTTTGTTGGATCATCTGGGACATACCACCAAATACAGACCGTACCTATGTATCACAAACCGTTCGGTCTGGCCGACGTGTTGCAAAGTGCTCGGTGCTCTCTAGACGTATCGTCTGCAAGAGACCCATCGTGTCATGTTTCGGGTGCCTCTTGGTGGTTCGTGTGTCGAGCGATCAACACTTTGCTGACCATCGAGCATGAAACTACGAAGTAAGGCCGCGAGCAGCCCGCAAATAACTCCACGGGGCCCATGTCGTTCTAGCTGCCCTCTCCACGGGGCCCATCCACACTTCTATCGACTTGCGGGACAAGTCAATTCTTTTCGTAACACAAAGTCCTTCGCGGAGAGACAAGTTCGGTCGGCTCGTTCAGCACTGGTCAGCTTGCGAGACGCCGACTCGCCGTCGCCGATAAAGGGACGGCGAAAATTTTTCGTGATGTTTCATTTTTCCTGGTCGATACGATGTCCAATCGGCAAAGGATCAAGGGCTACTCGTCACGTTTTGCTGATCTCAATTGGATCAAGTGGGCACTTGGGCGTTGCTGACCACAGTTTTGGCTGTTTTTTTTTAATCAGGGCTGCTTTTGTTTATCGAAAAGGAAATTGTTAGAAAAACTGCCGAAACAATCACAAGACACAGGCGCAATCACAAAGCATGCTGGAACAGATGTAGTTTTTTGAAATATTTTTGTTTGGGGGTATTACTCTGCGAATCTACAGGGCAGAGGGGTGTGTTATAGACACTTTGTATGTAGAAGAAAAAGGAAAAGTAAGATTAATAAAAACTCCGGCGCATGAATTGAGCATCAAAGCATGATCTAATCCTCCTCTTCATCCTCGATCTTAGCGGCAAGGGTCCAGCGGTCACCACCAGTGGCATCATCCTTCTCGTGAACGAGAGCGACCTTGGAAAGGGCGGCGATGATGTTCTCCATCTTGGTGTCGTGCATGTTGCGGTTCTTGCGACCGAGGTTGTTGAGCCAGGTGATCTGGTTAAGAAGGAAGTAGACAATGGCGATGATGATGGTAACACCAATGGAGTAAGCCCAGACGACAACGACAGTGACAATGTCGGTCCAGCCATCGAGACGCTCGTTGGGGTAGAAAGCGGAAGGAGGGGAGGTGTTGTGAGGGTCACCGGACATCCAACCGAAGAGACAGAAGATAGTGGCAAGGGCGTCGACACCGAGGATAGCGAGGATGAGCTGCCAGTTGGGGAAAGTCTTGCCACCACGGGTGACGAAGATGAGCCAGTTCTCAGTAAGGGCAATTTCGAGGAAGAGGATCTCCTGGACGGAACCGAAGTTCTGGACGATACCACCCTCACGGAGGAAGAGGGTACCGCGAACGATCCAAGTACCGGTGGCGAGAAGGACACCGAGGATGACGGAGATGATCCAGATCTTGGGAAGCTGCCACTCGACGGGACGCTGCTCAGAGTGAGCGTTATCGTAGGCAATGGCGACGGTGGCCAAATCAGCGAAGAGAGCGAGGAAGACAATAAGATCGGTGCGGATAGTCTCGTTGATGATGATCATAGAGAGAGTAAGGTAAAGCTCCAAGTGCAAGCAGAGAGCGATACGGTACTGAATGTAGGACTTCATACGCTGGAAAATCTGGCGGGCAGTCTTGATGGCGTAGACGATGGTGGAGAGACCGGGAGCAAGGAAGACGATATCGGCGGCAGCCTGGGCAGCCTCAGTGGAACCCTCGACAGCGATACCACAGTCAGACTTCTTGAGCGAAGGAGCGTCGTTGACACCGTCACCAGTCATGGCAGTCAAATGACCACGCTGTTGGAGCATCTCGACGACCTGGTACTTGTGCTCGGGGAAGACCTCAGCGAAACCATCAGCCTTCTCGACGAGATCGTGCTGGGCAGTACCGGAGAGACCACCGTGGATAAGCTTGGTAGAGTTGTAAACCTTGGTACCGAGGGCAAGCATCTTGCAAGTCTCCTTGGCAATAGCGATAGCGTCACCAGTAAGCATCTTGACGGGAACACCGAGTTGCTGGGCCTCAATGATGGTCTGGGCAGTGTCCTCACGGGGAGGGTCGAACATAGAAAGCATACCAAGAAGGATCCAGGGCTCGTCGTTCTTCTTGTAAGCAACACCGAGAGAGCGGAAACCACGGCGAGCAAACTCGGTGGCCTTGTCCTTGAAGAGGTCGGAGGTCTCCTTGTCGCAGTCGGTCAGGTTGAGAACAGCCTTGGGGGCACCCTTGGCGCAAGTGTAGGTGTCACCACGGAGAGTGCAGATAGCAGTAATACGCTTGGAGACGGGGTCGAAGGGAGTGAATTTCTCGGTCTTCCACTCATCCTTGAGGATCTCACGAGCCTTGGGGTAACGCTTGAGGGTAAGAATGGTAACCTTGTCGATGGGGTCGAGGGACTTGATGTTGTGGGAAGAAGCGAGAGCGGCGACAGCCATCATCCAGTTGACGTCCTGGCCCTCGGCGACGAAAGGCTCACGAATGGAAAGCTGGTTGGCAGTAAGAGTACCGGTCTTGTCGGAGCAGAGAATATCAACACCGGCAAGGGACTCAATAGCGGTAAGCTTCTGGACAATAGCCTGCTGCTCAGCGAGGTAGGCAGCACCGACGGCGAGAGTGGTGGTGGTAACGACGGGAAGACCGACGGGGACACCAACAATCAGGAGGATAAGAGCGTAACGGAGAAGGGTGTTCTCAGACCATTCGGGGGTAGCGATGCCAAGGTTGCGGAAGAAACCACCGATCCAGGCAAGCATGATGAAGAACATGACGAGGACGAGAAGAGCCGTACCAATGGAGTCCATGATGGCCTTGAAGTGACCTTGGTCCTTGGCGCCAGCGACGAGAGTAGCAGTGCGACCGACGAAAGAGTGCTTGGCAGAAGCGACGATGACAGCGTAAGCCTTTCCGCGCTTGCAACCAGTGGTGTAGTAGACGACATCGCCCATGTACTTGTCGACAGCGAGAGATTCACCGGTAATGGCAGACTGATCGGTGGCGACGATGGGGTGGCCTTGGTGAGCAATGCCGGTACCCTCACCCTCCTCACCTTCCTCAGAGCCAGCGGGGTCCTCCTCGGGGTTCAAGGCGTGCTGCTCGCGGAGCTCCTTGTACTTGGCGAAGTCTTCGGGTTGATCGTATTCACAGATAAGACGGGCGTCACCGGGGCAGGTCATACCCTCCTCGATGATGACGATATCACCGGGGACGAGCTCACGGGCGAGGATGTTTTGCTCTTGACCGTTGCGGATAGCGGTACATCTCATGGCGATATCACCCTTGAGAGAGGCGACGACATCGGCAGCCTGCTTCTCCTGGTACCAACCGACAATGGCGTTGAGCACAAGAATACCGATGATGACACCGAAATCGATCCAATCACGCAGACCTGCTGCGAGAAGGACAGCAAGTTCCATAACTGCACGCTATTGGTTAGCCATTGTGTTTTGATTTTTGTGGATTTGGCTTGCGGAATTTGCGGGGGAAGTGGCCTCGGGTGGAGCTAGTGCAAGCCGCACCCAAGCCAGATCGACAGGCAAAAGCAAAAGCCAAGGCGAGAAAGCAAGACGTACCATAAAGAATAGGGCCAGTAAAGAATGACAAGAATTTAATAAACATGTTCTCCTTATCGGAGGAGATTTCGTTGAAGCCAAAGCGCTTGCGACGAGCCTCGACGTCGTGGTTCGAGATACCTTGTCTGATGTCGGCCTCAAGCCAGTCATCGGGGACGACGGTGTCGTTGCCGGCGGCGCCAGAGCTGCTCTTCTTCCAGAATTGCCAGCTCTTCTTGCCCTTGCCGGCAGCGGCAGCATCGCCGTTGGCGGCAGCCTCCTCGGCTGCGCGCTCCTTGGGGTCACGGTAGGTGGAGATGTACTTTTGGAGAGCAGTGTACTCGTCGAGGTCCTCGATGGCACCGGGGGCGGTCGACCACTTGCGAGAGGCGGCGCGGTCGTTGTTGGGAGCACCGTTCTCGAGGTCCTTGTCGCTGAAGGACACACGAGGGGGGTTGGTTTCCGACATGTTGCTGATGCTGCACTGGCAGACCGCGGTCGATGGGTGAAGGAGTGGGGTTGGTCGACTGGGTGAGCACCTGCGTGAGCGGAAGAAAGAATCTGGGATGAGGACGGGCGAGCTCTTTTGAAGGAAGGCTGAACAGCGTCCGCTTGTATTTTCCGTCGTGGCCGATTCTGCCGCTGGTGGTCAAAGCTCGCAATTCGCTGGGTGGGCTGGACGGCGTGCCTCAGTGAAGGTAATTTGGCGATTCACTGGAGCGTTGGCCGACTTGGTTTGGTGAGGCATTTTTGGCCCGAACATCAACAAGCTCCCAAGACCAAGCGCACGCTCGCTCCAACAAGCTCCACCCCAATCCCAGGCCGATCCAAGCGCACCGACGTAATCCCACCCAGCCGTGCTAACCGGACCCTCGTTAGCTGTGCGACTGGCCCGCCTTATGCCCAAACCGCCCTACTGCCTCGTCAATACCGTTGACTGTGCCCGCATCGGGCAAGGCGCACCGCTGTGTCTGTCAAATTGTTCAATTTGCTACATCCTGCCTCGAACATCCATCGCATTCACGCACACGACAAGCTACCTAGTCCATCATCACCATGCTGCGAGACGTCGCCTATCGTCTTCTGTGCATATTCCGTGACATAATTATGCCGCCCTCTCCCCCAACCTCTCCATTTGCTCACCATCTTGATTCGCTGTCACGTCTGCCGTGACTAGCCATGCTGCATGCAACTTCCAGTCAAAGGCGTCTCTGCCCCTGCTCTGCGACCATCATGACGTCCCCACCAAAAAGCAGTTCGCCGACGGTTTGTCCCCCAATTTGCTCTCTACGCTTCAACTCTCCTTCTTTGGGGTAAGATAATACCATTGCCGGTCATTCACCCGTTTATCGAACGGCCATCAAATCGTTACTCATATCACATATCTATCTCAATCCGATGGCCCCCAGGAGGTAATTGCTGAGCCTGGCTCGCCTTACGTCGGCCACGTTCCTGTCACGCATCTCCAAACCATCTCTATCTCGCTACTGACCGCTCTGTGACAATTGATGTTTGCAACTGGTAAGCTAGAACATCTTCCATACATTCAGCGTCGTGTTCGAAGTGTCGGGCCCTATCACCGGCTGCTCCCGCAGGCGGAAATTAGCTTTTTGCTGCCAAACCCGAACTGGACGCAAGGCTGTCATGGCAACCGGCTCGTCCTGCAAGTGCCCTTCTCTCTCTCCAACCTTTGCGTGGGCCGACAAGACTGGGCCCCCAACATTATTCTGACGCTAGCACTTCTTTGAAACAGATCTCTCGACAACGAACAGCTTCAAACTCTCGCACCCATGGCAAGCAAGCCATGTGCTGAGAGCTGAGGGCCCAGCCGAGTCTGTCATACCCTCCCAAGCTCGCCAAATTCACAACATTCTACGTTTGCCTCATTCTTCGTTGGCCGTTGCTAGACACTTCCGACGGACCTTCCGATACGTGCAAGACAGCCATCCCCAAAACCATTCCGCTTTAGCCATCGCTGCCCGTCTATGCCCGGCCAAAGCCTTTTCGTCATGCTTGTAGAGTAGTACCCTTGGCCGCGGATATCCTCCGTTCGTGTCTTTGGAAACTAGCGAAAAATGTCGCACATGAGCGCATTTTCCTGTCTGCCACCTGTCGGCTTTCGGCATCGTGAGAACGACAAAGATGCCGGCTTTCGTGCAAAGCTCGCAAGCCAGTCGGGCGGGATGTGCCCTTCTCGCACCAAATCCTTCTTCGGGTTCTCCATCGAGTCTTCTAACGGGCCGAATGCATGCTTCCGACCAATCAGAGACAAACAGTAGTAAATCTGGACCTCACCTCCTCTAGAGTGACCATCGAAGCTCATTGCTATCGAAATCGAGTCAGACGTTGAACCCTACTTTCTGCCAATCGCTTGACATGAGTTCTCATCCATACAGATCCCTCACCGTAATGTAGAATTTCCCAGGTCGTTCGTTTGGTAGAGAGTCAACTCAAGTAGCAGAGTCGCAATTTGCAACGTCCGCACAGACTATCGGCATGGCACCTGCGTATCATCAACGCCCAGCTATGTCCAATTCGCACTCGTGACGGACATTCAAAACAATCAGACCAACATGGAACTCTTTACTCCACGACCGTTGGTTAGGAGAGATAATCGAAATGGTACTCAGTATCACGATGGTATAGCTCGACGTTTACAAGCTCATGACCTGCCCCCCTGGATGCTTCCCCTGGTGAGATCTGAAATGACAGGTGGATGCTTCTCCGGAGATCTTGAGTGGAGTCACTCATCAAACAACTCATCTAGCGAAAGGAAGATCATCGAAGACCTGAGTCGCATCGCAACAGACTCGACTTGGTATTGAATCTCGTGTTTGTTTACCGCTCTTGTGAGAGGCTCATCGCATGACGTCTTCGTTGACCGTGTCCTCCAGGTTGATTCCTCGCTTCTCCATGTTCTTGTCTCTGGGGTCGGTGCCAGGACTCGCTCACCGTCTTTGGTTGAAATAAGATTAAAGCCCGCCAAGGGCAGAGGCCTACAGCGCACGATCTTCTCATGTCAGTCAAAGGACACGCGAGCCAGAGCAACAATGTTTTGTTTACTTGGACTTGCAAGACACAATAATGCGAGAACGTTGGTTGTCCCCTTGGCCACGAGGAGCTGATGTGTCGAAGGCTTTCTTCTGGTCTTCCAGAAATATCAAACGCGGGACACGTATAAAGCCTCGTACATCTCCTCCTAACAATGGGTCAGTCATCCACCTCCTTCTACATATCTTGCATGAAACCGTACCCCGCTCCCCATAATGATCTTCTTACGCACAGTTGTCGTTCATTGTGGTTATGCTTGCTCAAGAAACGTGCACCTGTCATACACTTCGACCTCGTTTCTCTGGTGGTGCATGGGGGACATTACTGTACTCCGCATGCCGCAATCACAATTCCTTCTCCGTGCTGGGTTTCCTCTCCACAGAGTGCAACCACGATATCATATCGACATTGACCATGCGCTGTTTTGACCATCTGATCTTATCTGCTGTGCCCAAGACCCTGACAAGTATCATAAGTACTGCTTTAGTTTTTGACTAACAGGGTCATTCATATGTTACTGCTACCGACATGTCACTGCCATATATATCACACCTGCATGACACTGCTGAGCACACTCATATTTTCATATTACTATTGATCGATGCCCTTCTGTACCTGCATAAGGCGCTCATATCCATCAATCGCCCTTACGGAAGGCGCTCTTAGCCCATCAACGATCGCGCACAAGAGATGGTCCTGGTAGGAAGCGGAACACAGAATAAAACTGCGTCATGCTGGAGCTCCAAAGAGAGGGCAACAATCCTTCGGTTGAGGTCCCACTCACAAAATCCTGGAGGCAGCCCCGTATACAGCCAATAGTTCGTCAAACGAATTTGGTTTGGGAACATCGGGCGAGATTCTGCCCCGTTCTCGCATCCGATGAAAGTCAGGCCCAAAAATGCGAGCGAGCCAATGGGACAAGAAAACTGTCAGCTGTGCCCTTTCTATTGATCGTCGGACGCATCGCCAGCCACCAAATTGGAATCAACAAGAAAATCGATGTTCTGCTTTTCGCTTGGCTTCCATCGCCCACTTATAGCACTTTAACGAAAACTTAACTATTCTTGTAAGAGACAGACTATTGAGTGATTAGCCGCGTTGAACCGATGGTTCCGCCGGTCCAACGCCGGGATTAAAACCGTGTGGTCGTTTTGTTGTTGTTTTTGCTTTTCGCAGGGAAGGCGACATTTGGCGGCCAATGTGTGACAAGAACAACAACCGATGAGTCCGAACTTCCGACCATACCAAGGACACGAAAGAGGCCTTGCCACTGATGATGATAATAATCGCTCGGGCCGGCGCATCCTTCGGGCCCTCTTCTTTCCACTTGGTGTTTATTGCGAGATTCGGGTTTTGGCCGACTACTCGCAACGTCTCGCATTTCTGTTTGTGCTTGCCGAAAGTCACCGAGAAATCACCCGTATCTTCAGTATCAAGATGTCGTCTGCTGAGGCAAGATGCAAGTCCATTTTTGGGAAAGCTGTCCCTATTGGATTTCGACGTCTTGCCTCTTCCCAAATGAAGGTAGGTGGTCTGACTCTCTGTGCTTGTTGTCGCTACTGTCCTTGTTTATTGTAAACACAACATCGTCAAAGGCAGTGCAATGATCTTCTCGAATGGACGCTGTTATTGACTCATCTGAATGATGCGACCGGACTCTGGATGTAGCAGTGCCTCCGTTTTGCCGAGACATATACCACTTGCGAATGTCCAACTCTACGACGATCGATTTGGCAGTCACAGCATGGCTTCATGCCTTTGCTGACTTCAGTAGCGACAAACGATGACAGAGTGTCAATGCTTGCTTGCTGTCAGTCACATCGCTTGGATGTATTGCCTTGAGATATGCTATCTTCGAGATGCCCTTGTTCAACCATCTGAACATCCATCGTAGCTCTGGGCCGGACTACAAAGCGGCATCGACAGCTGCAATAACAAGCAGCTGGAGTGCTTGCGTCGCGTCAAAATCTACTATACCATCACAAGTCTCACTGACGGTAGTGGACACAACCAAATAGCAGGTAAGACGGCGGGGCTTTTCGAGGCATTATGTCTCTCGATGGCCAGATGCTGGTGCTTTGCAAGGCGTTGGACTGTATGCAAGAAATGCTCATACCAAGTACAACTGCGTCGTTGACCAATTTCGAGCGGTATTCGGGAAGGTCAACTGAAGGTAAGTCAACTGCGAAGCCTCGTTTCCTTCCAGGACAGGAGCAGGTGCCACTTATATAGTGCTGGCAAAACAAGCCCTTCACCACATCCACACTGTTTGTTGTGACACCTCCAAGACGATTTCACAACAACAAAATACGTACCTTTTACACCTACTTAGATGATACAGCAGGTCTTGGAACTATGATAACCCACCCTTACCAGAACAGCCATTCGGGTAGATGGGGGGACGGCTCGTATGGAACATGCACCTTCCTTCGACTGTCGATCACGCCATGGATTTCGACATCCTTTGCTCCCGCAACCGTTTCCGTCAGAACCAACAAGACGCCATCTGAGATACACGAGTTCCAGCCATGCGGCGAATCGGAAATGCGCAAAAGGAAAGACGATGATGCTTTTTGGACAGTGCAGCTTTGCTCGAAAAGTAAGGTGAATCAAACAGCCAACCAACCCCGCCCTGGGGAAGCCCAAAGATCCGCGGCATACCCCTCATGTGGGCATGTTTTTTTCGTGAGGAGAAAAGATATACGCATCATCATCTTTTGCATCCTGGTTTCTCGTTTCCTTCTTTTTGTATCCTATCACGAATAGTGTCTTATCTACGCTAGCAACTCGCGACGTTCCTGTGGGAAAAAAAGAAAAAGCCATCATTAAAGCTGGTCAAAAGATAGCAGAAAGCCTGTTATAGTCATGGCGTCGGAGCTACCCTTCAAGGTGCGATCGCAAGCTACAAGCCCGATGCTGACTAGTTGTTGACTGTTGGTTAGTTGAACAACAAGGATATATTCCGCGAAAACTCTTTGGTTAATGGAGAGTGGCTCGAAGCACAATCTAAGAAGCGCTTTGATGTCGTCGGTATGTTGATGCAGCTACCAGGGTGATGCCCTCAACCATGATAATTGAGAGACTGAGATAGAACGACAGATCCTGGCACTGGTGAGACGTGGGCTACTGCTCCCGATAATGGTCCAGAGGACGTAGACAACACTGTCAAAGCTGCTCATGCTGCCTTCGAGTCCTACCGTAAAGTCAACCCTAGAACCAGAGCTCAATGGCTACTGAAGTGGGACGGCCTCATCAGAGAACACCGAGACGACATTGCAAAGATCGTGACCTACGAGACTGGTAAGCCTATTGCTGAGAGCCAGGCTGAGCTCGACTATGCCTTGGGTTTCACTTGGTGGTTTGCAGGCGAAGCCGAAAGAATTCAAGGAACCGTCTCTGTGCCTGCAGCACCTGGTCGTCGTGTGTTCACCATCAAGCAACCTATCGGTGTTGCTGTGGCACTGACACCATGGAACTTTCCAATCGCCATGATTCTCCGTAAAGCTGGAGCGGCTCTTGCAGCAGGTTGCACTATGATCGTCAAGCCATCACCCGAGACTCCTTTCTCGGTCTTGACTCTGGGCTACCTTGCCCTTCAAGCAGGCTTCCCACCCGGTGTCTTCAACGTCTTGACTACTAGTCTTGACAACACTCCGTCACTGTCTGAGGCTTTGTGTCGACACGAGCTCGTCAAGAAGGTCACATTCACAGGTAGCACCCGTGTAGGCAAACTAGTCGCCAAAATCTGCGCCGACGGACTCAAAAAAGTCACCCTAGAGCTAGGAGGAAACTGCCCATTCATCGTCTTTGAAGACGCCGACCTCGAACAAGCCACCAATGGTATGTTTGCTCCACAACCTCACACGACACCCCCCAAAACAGAACACACTAACCAAATTTTCAAATAAACAGCACTCATGGCACTAAAATGGCGCCACGCAGGTCAAGCCTGCATAACAGCAAATCGCGTCTACGTCCACAAACCAATCTACGGAAAATTCTCCCAACTCATGCTCACAAAGACAAAATCCCTCATCATGGGGCACGGCAGCTCCCCCACCACAACCCTCGGCCCCGTAACCACCTCCCGCGCCCTCGATAAAGCAGAATCCCAAGTCACCGACGCCTTATCCCATGGCGGTAAACTGTTACTCGGCAGCGGAGAGCGTAAAAAGAACTCTGGGGGTTACTTTTTCGAGCCGGCGATTATTGGGGATGCTAATGCTGAGATGTTGATTGCGGAGGAAGAAACTTTTGCTCCTGTGTTGGCGCTTTTCCCTTTTGAGACGGAGGAAGAGGTTGTGAAGAGGGCTAACGATACCTCGATGGGATTGGCGAGTTATTACTTTACGAAGAATGTGGATAGGACTTGGAGGTTGTTTGAGAATCTGGAGGCTGGCATGATTGGTATCAATACTGGTGAGTACTCTGAATGTCTGGAGAAACACAAAGAGTGTATTGCTGACTTGAGACAGGTAACTCTTCCGCTGCCGAGAGTCCGTTTGGAGGTATCAAGGAGAGTGGTTATGGAAAGGAGTCCGGTAAGGATGTCGCAGTCAATGAGTATTTGATTACGAAGACGGGCACCTTTACTCTGGACGGCCAGTACTAGGAATACATTGATAGGTTACTATACATTATCCTTGGCGATGCTTCTTCTGGAAGGTGCGATTTTACTCGCGACTGTGACCGTGATGTGGGTCAGATGTTGTGGCGGCAGAGAGCGCTCATGAGATCGTGACTGTTCTCGCGTCTCCAATGTTCAGAAGATTGTGCACTTCCTTAGCTCACTTCACTAATTGTTCCATTCATGCTCTTCACGGCCTTGCAACTCCCCTATGTTTCATTGAAGTAGTGCAGAATATCAAACTCTAACGCTATCGCCGAGAGAGCAGAACAGTAAGAGGAGGAAAGTGGTTACTGACCTGATGTCTTTCTCTTGCTCGAAGAAGTCCTCAAATTGCTTGAAGACGATCCCAACAGCCTTGCGAGTCTCGCAAAAGATGAGAACTTTTGAGCGCTGAAAGCCATCGGGAAGGGGATGATCAATCAACCACTTGGGGATGTTGTTCATCTCCTCTGCGGCGACATTCTTCCAGTCTCCGTCTGAAGTGAGGAACTGGTCGCGAGACTTGCCCATGCGAACAAGATTAAAAATGACGGAAGTCTGCCTGAGCAGCATCTTCACATAAGGGACGAGACACAGGGTCAAGTGGCTTGTGATAGTCTGTTGAGCTCCGTTTCGAGAGTGCTCTGAGAATGTCCAGGCCTCGTCTGTCATTGGACGCTTTACGAGACAGATGTCGTATCTGACAAGGACCACTCGTCATCACCGGAATTCCTTTTCCAACCTTGTAGCGACACGTCTCTGGCGGTCTGCTTGGCCGTTTGACGATCGGCGAGCATCTCGCTCGCTTTGATATCAGCGTACGACTGCGTCTTCAGAACAGCGACAAGCGCAGGTTGAGCTAGCAAGGTAGCGACCTTCAGGGCCAGAGACCACATGGATCGTCTGGACATGACAGAAGCACCTTTGGGATCGCCTTGCTTCCTTCCTTGAAGCGTACCGTTGATGAGCGTCTCTTGCTTAGGACCATATGTCAGAGACGAGATGTTTGAGGGTACGATCGAGGTCGTCGAAGCATCAGCGATGCGACGACTGAACATGAACTCGCGCGTGGTTGGCCGGACTGCGAAGGGATGGAACGCAAATTGGCCAAACGATGTATCCTGCAATGCCGCAAGACGTCCATTACGTCCGAATGCTCTATCGCAGGCTTCAGGCACCAACTGACTCTGTGGCATGACAAGGGTATGGATGTAAGCATTTTCTGAGCGTATCAACAACGAGCTGACAGCAGAGAGAACCGAAGTGTACTGCTTGAGAGCCAGCTTGTCAGAGCAAGATTTGGATAAGGTCGGAGGTGCATCAGGACGAGCAGGCTTTCGCCTCACCACACCTAGAGTACCAAAGTAGCCTCTTCCAAAGAGTTCATCAGGTTCAGCTTCAGATGTAGAGGTCCAAGGTGACTGGTCGTCTTGCTGAGCCATGGTGAGCTCCATGCTGGCATCTCCGCATGGCGCTTCGCTGCAGTACATGTGGATGGTAACACTTGGGTCAATTGTGAATGGTTGTTGTGTGGAAGAGGATTGGAGGACGTTGTCAGCAGCAGGGTCAGCACATAGCAAGACAGACTGATCGAGCAGGAAGCGATTGAAGGCTCGCAAAGCCAAAATCTCGGCGTGACTATCGTGCACGACATTGCCGTTCAGACCTTGGATCTTATCACGAGGCAGACACTTCATGCCAGTAGCCAACGCAGCGCATGTTAGGGCACCATGTCTGCTCTCAAGCACGATGCCGGCCAAGGGTACCCATTCTCTGCGGCCAGCTTTCAGTCCCGAAGACGGCAGTCGCGGCTTGCGATGTGCTGGCAGAGCATCAAAGGCAGCAAGGACACAGTCTGCTATTGCGTCTGCATGGACAAAGTCATTCCCAGCCATTTGAATTATGTCGTCAATGTGAAAGAATTATTGAATTTCCTTTTTCGAAATCCATTTGGAAGTCGCGTCTCCTCGTGTTGCGAACGTGTCAGTGATGTCATGAGCTGCAGGTACAAGCACCAAAGTGGAAGTAATTATTGATCTCCATCTGCAAAGCCCCATCACGCTCTTTATCTCACACACCTGATGCGATAGATGCCTCCGTTCGTCCCGCGCAAAAGGCGCTCGCCTTCGCCCGAAGCTCCTCCTGCCAAACGAAGAGAAACTGCCCGTGGCAAGAAGGCTCCAGTCGACAAGAAGCCACCAGTTGACAAGAAAGCGCAACTCGAAAAGAAGCCAGCCAAAGCGAAGAGCAGCGTCTTCGAGGCCGTCGACACCCTCACTACCAAAGCGACTGCTGAAGAGGCGAAGAACTTCTTTGCGAGCGTTGGCCAAGGCGATAGCGACGATGATGAAGAAGACGCTTCATCATCTGAGGATGACGACGACTTTGAAGATGTGCCCATGAAGGAAGCACCGAAAGAGCAGGACGAAGATGAGGACATGGACTGGGAGAACGCTATCCCAGCTCAGGAAGACACCGTCAACGACGACAGCGCCATCCAAGACGTCAACATTTCCATCAACGAGGACGGCAGTGTCCAAGCCGTTGCTGCTGCTGAGCAACAAGCAAAGGCCAAGAAGGGCCCCTCTAAAAGAGAACGCCAGGCTCGCATCCGAGCACATTGCATACACGTCCAGACGCTACTCTTCCACAACGCCGTCCGTAACTCATGGCTCAACGATGCCGAGCTTCACAAGATCCTGCTTGACAGTCTCAGCCAAGGCCTCAAGGATGAGATCGATCGCTGGAAGATCAACATGGGCTTGAAGGAACCACCTCCGAAGAAGAAGCAAAAGGGCAAAGCCAAGGGAAACAGCAAAGCCAGAGACTGGGGACAAGACGCCGATAGACTCGAGCCCGGCGTGCCCAACCTCAGCAGTGGAGACCCTCTACTTAGACTGCTCAAGGTCTTGACCGCCTACTGGAGGAAGCGTTTCAACGTCACAGCTCCTGGTATCCGCAAGCAAGGCTATCTACCTCAAAGACTCATCACCTACGAGATCAAAGCCTGGGACAAGAACAAGTCCAACTTCGAACGACATGGTGAGCGTATTGAGAACATCGACGAGTTCCGCAAGTGTGCAAAGGCATGTCGAGGTTCGCGAGATGTCGGTGCTCAACTCTTTACCGCTCTGATTAGAGCTATTGGCATCGAGTCCAGGATGGTGGCCAGCTTGCAGCCTGCAGGTTTTGGCTGGACAAAAGTCGAGGATGGCGAGATTAAGAAGCCGCCTCCAACTTCCTCCCAGAATCCTGTCGAGATCTCTGACGACGACAGTGTGACCGCCGAATCTCCCAAAGCCAAAGCAAAGCCGAAGCCGAGGAAGCCGCTCAAGATTGAGAAGCCTGCTCGAAAGTCCACTCGCAAAGCGGAAAATGAAACGGTCAAAGATGAGTCTAGTTCACTCTCTAGCGCTGCATCAGACGCCGCCGACGACGACGATGATGATGATGCATCAGTGATTGACATCACACCCGGAATTCCGCCAAAGAACACCAAAAAGTATGATCGCGACCTTGCATACCCTCATTACTGGACAGAAGTTCTCTCGCCTGTGTCAAATACCTACATCCCTGTCGACTCCATTGTCTTGTCGACTGTTGCTAGTACGCAAGAGTTACTTTCTACTTTCGAGCCTCGAGGCAAGCGTGCCGACCAAGCCAGACAGGTCATCTGCTATGTTATCGCACACAATCCTGACACCACTGCGAAAGATGTCACAATCCGCTACTTGAAAAAGCATCAACTACCTGGCCGTACGAAGGGCTTCCGAATGCCTGTGGAAAAGATCCCAGTGTTGAACAAGCGCGGTAAAGTCATCAAGACCGAAGACTACGACTTCTTCAAGCGCATCATGTCACCATTCGTTCGTCCACAAAATAAGCGTACGGCAGCAGACGATGTTGAAGAGTCCACTGATCTCAAGCCCTTCAAGCCAGCGACCGAGAAGGCCAAAGTTGCCACCGAGTCTTTGCAGTGGTACAAGCAGAGCGCCGAATTTGTGCTCGAGCGTCATCTGCGTCGTGAAGAAGCTATTCTGCCAGATTCAAAGCAAGTCAGAACTTTCACTTTTGGCAAGGGCGACAAGGAAAAGACAGAGCCCGTCTACAGGCGAGCAGATGTCGTGAATTGCAAGACCGTTGAATCATGGCACAAAGAAGGTCGCCAGATCCAGATGGGTGAACAGCCACTCAAGATGGTTCCTGTTCGCGCAGTGACTCTCATGCGTAAGCGTGAGATGGAAGAGGCTGAACGTGAGACGGGCGAAAAGCTCAAGCAAGGTCTCTACGGCATTGACCAGACTGAATGGATCATCCCACCTCCCATCAAAGATGGTGTCATTCCTAAGAACGCATACAACAACATTGATGTGTATGTGCCTTCCATGGTACCCAAAGGCGCTGTTCACATTCCTCTTCGAAGTACCGCCAGAATCTGCAGAAAACTCAACATCGACTACGCCGAAGCTTGTACAGGTTTCGAGTTCGGCAAGCAGCGTGCGGTTCCTGTAATCACTGGCGTAGTCGTGGCTGCTGAAAACGAAGATGCTGTCATCGATGCCTGGGAGATTGAGGAAGCAGAACGTAAACGTAAAGAGGACGTCAAGAGACAGGCTACTAACCTGCATCTGTGGCGGAAGTTCCTCATGGGCTTGCGTATTGTTGAACGTATAAGAACAGATTACGCTGGTCGATCGAATGAAGCTGAAGAAATCAATCCCTTCGTCAACCGCGACAAGCAAAAGAAGAAGAAGGCACCCAGAGATGAGATGACTATGGGTGGCGGCTTCGTGGTCTCCGGCGATGAGGACGAGGACGAGAAAGTCGAAGAGACGAAGGAAGAAGACACCAATCTCAGTCTTGGTGGCGGTGGTGGTTTCATGCCCGAAGACGAAGACGAAGATGAAGACGACACCAAAGCAGAAGACATCGAGATGGGCGGTGGTTTTCTGCTCGACGACGACGAAGCAGAGGAAGAAAAGAAGCCAGTCACCAGCTCGCACTTTGCACCAATGTCTCTCGCGTCAGCAGCTCACCGTCAAGCTCAATCCTCAGACGCAGAACCTGTAAAGGAGGAGAATGAAAGCGAGGAAGAACTAGAGGACGACGAACCTCCACCTCAACGTCGTAAACCTCGTACATCTGCCGCTGCCAAACCCACTACCAAATCAAAAGCAGCCCCAAAACCCAAGGCCAAAGCAGCACCAAAAGCAAAATCTGCACCCAAGCGTCCAGCAAGAAGATCGAAAGCCATCATCTCTGAATCGGAAGACGAAGCCGAAGACGAAGAAGACGAAGCAGCACAATCCTCAGACCTCTCGGATCTCACCGATGCATCTGAAGATGACGCCGCCCCTGTCATCAAGGAACGTAACTCATCACCCAAAGTCATCATCTCCCCACGCAAACCCATCAAGAAAGAGATTAAGAGTCCTTATTTCTCACATACCGAGGATGATGGCGAGGGTGAGGAGATGGAAGAGGATGAGAGTGAGGAAGAGGTTGTGAAGCCGAGAGCGACTACTAGACGTACCAGAGGGATGAATTAGTGTACAAGGAAAGTTTTAGGGATGTGGGAAGGAGGGAATAAAAGGAGGGAGGAGATACTTGCTTTTTTTCTGTCACGAGGTCATGAGGATGAGATACCCATGCTTATGCTTCTCTTTTTCTATATAATTAATGTGGAGCTGTCTTGCTGCCGGGTCGGTGAATCCCACAACACGCCCAACCTGGCATGGAAAGATGCCGGCAGAATGCAGTTCCTTTGGATGGTCGCCGATTGATGCATGTGTCCAGAGATCTGACAATCTGCAGTTGGCAGGCAGAACTCTCTTACAAGTAGGCAACGGACAAGTGTAGCAAGCTGTCCCGTCCATCGCACTTCTTTTGTACCAGCCCAGAAGTTCCTTGGTCGTAGCTTCTCTTAACTGTCTGGCGTTCCGGGTGATATTTATGATATCGCATAACGGGGCCCGGCTAGTCGATACAGCGGCGGTCTGGTCTGCAAGCGGTGGTAAGATGCTACTATACCAAGAACTGACGACAACTGGACTGTCTTTGCCAGTTTGGTAGTCGAGGTCGAAATCTGAACTAGAAGATACGGAAGCGTTACCGAAGTCTAACTCGATTATTTGTCTCCTTACTCTTTTTGCATATTTACTCCCTGCCGTAGATACTGCATCGTAATGCACAAGGTCGTATTCTACCATCCGGACGTGTTTCTCTAGCCGGTAGCCTAGAGATATACCTAGTTCCTAATGTGTACGTTTCCGGGCTAACCGGTACATGGATAGTATGTGAAGGATGGTATGCTCATGTGACAGCAGCAACCCAGAAAGTGATTCCTCACCAGCCAAATCCGCAATATCTCATAGCTATAAAAAACCAACCCCAACCACCACTCCAAGGACTCTTTTTCTACCAGACAAGCAGCAAGTACCTGCCAGTGGAGAAAAGGTCACATTTGGCTTTCAGAGATATCACTCAAGATTTATGAACGCCAACCATGTTGATATGCTTTGTGTGAGAGGCGGCGGAAAAAGTTGATCTTTGAGCGGAAGAGGCAAGGAGAGGAGAAACATCAGGTCCCTTACCACTTCCTTCCTCCCTCTCAAAAGTTCTGCTCTTTTCAACAAGAGTATCTGAAAACTGACACTCATGCACCACTTCAATGATATTCCATGGGGGTTAATTCAGACACTTGGGGAGCTTGGAAATAAGGAGTAAGTGATCCGATATCTCCTCACCAGTGTACGAAAAGTAAGTTGCTTTCCATCACACTCCTGCAACTAAAAGTCACGACAGTGGAGAGGAAGAGAGAAGGAGAGAAATAATCAGAGTGAAAAGAAAATGTAACACCTATGCCACAAAAGATGAAAATTTGTACATCTATAGAAAAAAATCCCGGGTATCGGAATAGAGAGAGAGAGAAACCCCTTCTTTTGTTAAAAACCAAAATAACGCCTTGCCGTTTATGTGTTCGTCATTTATGCATCAGCAGACTTCTTGGCCATCTCGAGGACACCCTCGAAAGTCTTGTTGCCACCGATGAAGCCGGAAGCGTGGACAAAGACACCACCAGGGACGCCGGAAACCTTGCTCAACTCCTCATCTCTGACACCCTTCCAGGCATCGGGCATATCCTTGCGGTTCTCGAAGCTGCCAGACTCGCGGCTGACGGAGCGAATGCGCCATTTGCTGTCGGCCTCGCCGTTTTCGGCAAACAAGACGTAAAGAACAGAGCCCTCGGTGGAGGTCTCCTTCTCGAGAGCGTAGAGGTGGTCGGCCCAGGGGCAGCCCTCGGGACGGTGGGGAACGACCATGATGCGGCCCTTGTCGTCGTACTTGAAGCGGTCGCCAAAGGCTTGCTTGACGACAGCGCGGGCGGGCAACCACGAGTGGAACTTATCCATGACCTCAGAGATGAACTGATCACCGCAGAACTGGGAGGCCTTGAGGAAGCGCTCGTCTTCTTCGGCTTGTGCGGCAGAAGGGTCCTTTGTGGCAGTGTCGGAGGTGAGGGGAACGGAGACGCCGCCCTCGAGGGTGACGCCCTCTGTGCTGAGGGAGTGCTTTGCTACGGCGACGGGCGAAGGATGTGAGTAGTTGAGGCGGTTGACGACGGAAGCGATGCTGAAACCACGGTCGGAGAACTTCTTCTCAATACCAGCCTTGCGGAGGGCGTTGGGGTCGTAGGCAGAGACACCGTTGTCGTTGGCGTCAAAGGCCTCGACAAAGTCGTCGTACAGCTTCTGGTAGAGGAGCTCGGCATCGGCAGAGTCCTTGGTGAGACCGGTGCAAGTGCAGATGATGTCCTTGCCGTAGTGCATGTAGACGAGACCGGCGGACGAGAGCTTGGTAGAATGGTCGGGGAAAGTGGTGGTGAACTCGCGCTGGTGGTGATCGTAGCGCTTGGCTGCGTCATCGTAGACACCACCGACATCAACAACAGTGTGGCAGGGAGCGAGCTTTTCGGGGTCGCGGGTGCGGACGAGGGTGCTGTTGGAGTACTCGGGGAGGAGGCGCAACAGGTAGACGGCGAGGGCCTCGTCGGCGTGGAAGTGGCCACTGTGGGTTCCGATAACAGGGCCTGACATCTTGACTCTTTTGGCTGCTGACATGTATTGACGGGAGAGATTGGAGGTGAATGCGATTGACGGCTTGTGGATTGATGTGATTGCTCGAAGGGAGGATGAAAAAGTCACTTGTGGCAGGAACATCAACAGTGGAGCTTGAACATTTTCAAATTGCGGAGCTCGCTGACCACCGCCGCCCTTGCCTCCATCATGCGGCTCTGCGGGTATGGCCGCTCTGTTTTATCAAGGCACTTTGATCCACTTGCTCAACCTCTTCTTTTCTCATGAGCTTGTGAGGTGCATTCTAGCTTGACCGCTGATACATCTCTCATCATGTGTTGAGCGACCGACAACTGTCTGACAGGAGTTGGGCTTCAGGATCATGTCTCGGCTTCGTGAGTAATGTGATCCGGTCTCAGTCGCTGTCCTGGAGACCCTGATCGTTGTCATAGCTCGACACGTGCTGTTCCCACGACGTCGCAGATCCCGGATCCGACCCACCTCTCTAATCTACTCTTCTATGTCCTCTCTATCCAATCGGCTTCAAGAGAAATGTCTGTAGACCCTGAGCCTGACGCTGTGTAGACGTACACCCTGAGGACTTCTTTTCCGTGAATTCTCCAAATGTCAATGTGTTGCGGGGAAGCTTCTTGGGAGTCTCAACAATCGATTCCGTCCCTTTAGTGAGCTGCTCGTCTCAGGTGGTTGGGACTGGAGGCTGGTGACGCGGTAAGAGATACTTGATCTCGAAACATGCTTTTACTAGTACTGCTGATTATCGCTGCTTACGGTGCTTTCTGCGAGCATTTCTTGGACGTGTTCAGGGTGCTTTTTGCACCTGCAGACCCTGATGTTTTGGCACCAGGAGGTACTACACTGTACACAAATCACAATATGACGTGCGCCGTGTCGCGTTGGTCGTGTCAAGTAGAGGTTTCCTTTTGCACACATCAAGTGTGGGCTTCATTTCAGAACATGAGGAGGTTGGACATCCGGGATAGCACGGCATCCGCTTTGCTTTTGATACAAGGTCCTGGTAGGAATCTGCTCTCTCTGACGTCTTCCATTATGCATGTTGCTATCCAATAGACACTTCCGGAGCTGATATGCAAGCTATGCAAGAGGGCCATGCATTTCCCCAAATTGTCTAGGTAAGCAGTAGGTGGGAATCGATATCTCCCAGTCAGGTTATCCAAGCCGAACAGGCGTCGTATGTTGTCGAGACACGAACGCCTGTCTGAACCTTCTCCTGCATGAGTTTGACCGACTGCAACAACACAATCGCAGACGTATCAATTCACCGAGTCTCCAGCGCTGTCAGCGCCATGTGGCTGTCGATGCTTCTCGACAAACTTCAGCTTGCATCTCAGCCAGCCGCTGTACCTCAGCATGCTGTCGTCCAGACTTTGCGAACCACTGGCCGTTGACCTAGATGCGCACCACGGGCCGGTTGTTGCCAAGAATCACAGTCCTCCGGAAAAGCACCCGTCTCTCGATTCCGCTCTGCTCCGTTTAACCATTTGAATTATTGCTCAACAACAATATTGGACCTGAATATTGGAACGACCAGAAGAAAATGGAATCTGTGCGAAGTCTTGACACAGAACACGGCCGTTGAGCACAGAGTGGTTGGCTGCTTCCTTCGTGCAATGATCACCCAACCTCCTGAGAAAGTTCTCTCAAGGAAAGTGTCCGAATTTCTCTTCGTCAGTCGTGATCAGAGCTTCACCAATCACTATTCGTTTGCTGTCAAAACAACACTCGAAGTCTCAGGTCTTGGGTCCGCCTGTGGCCACGTTGTGAATATTGAACTCAAATTCAAGGACCGCTTTGAATCTCGAGACGACCAATGTTTCCCAACCATCAATCTAGAGCATTGGGTGTCAACTCCGCCCTGCAAGTGAGATAAATATCGTTTGACAGCAGTACGGCGGCAACTCCTGCGCGGCTGCGCCTAATAGAATGACATGCTACCGCTCATTCTGAACAAGGCAAACACATGAAACGAATTCCGACTCTTTCCGACTTATATCTATGGATAGCGAGACCAAGAAACGGCAGGCCAATTGGAAGTCTTGATGCCCAGCGTGAGGTTGATATTAGTAAACAGATGCAACGTCGTGTTGAAACTTGCATGTGGTGCGAATACGATCATACGGCGTTTTCACCTCGTCTCGTGCCTTGTAGGCGCAGTAGACAACAGTTGTCACTTGATTTGGGGCAAAGGCAGGTAGCTCTACGGCGCTCAGACCGGTGTGATAGCCGTGGTATTGCTCCTTCACGTGCAGCGATGCCCGGCTAAATCGCGAGTCGACAAAGAGATCTCTCGGGATGTCAAGTCGGCAGCGCGCTCGCCTTGTGCTGTAACCCCGTGGCGGCAAGCTTGGGCATCAAGCGCCGGCCATACAGCGGAGGACACTGGCATACATTGCACTAAAGGAGAAACATTGCTTCCCTGATGTGTGGTTTAGCGACTTTTGTCGCCATGGAGGGCAGTTCTAGGAGAGACGGCAGGGTGCAAGCTCTCGGGAATATCTCGAGGGCACGGAGATGGCGCACATAAGAAGCGGGCTAACTAGTTATGCTTGTTCTGGCGCAAGGACGACGGCCGCCGGCGCGGCACCACGAATTCTGTCGTGCAAACTGATGGGCTCATGCGAGTCAAGGGCAGATATCAAGGGCTTGTCGCAGCGCTGATCTACAACGAAGCCACAAGTATGCCCTTGCGACTTCGTTATTGGCCGCTTCTTGGATTTTGTCATTTCTTTGATCCTGCAGACCTGAGTTCGAGATCCTTTAGTCAGGCAGCTCATGGTGGCAGGGACCGTGTTGGGGACCATGAGTCAAAGGTCCAGGATTTGCTGTCCGGCGCACTTGCTTTTCGCTTAAGCATTCGATGCAGGTCATCCCTTTAGGTTCAAACTGACTGACAAAGTTGAACGGATCGCTTGGTCTTGCTCAGGGCTGGGACATGGCTGGACGATGATCCATTCGATGAGAGATCTCACCAGCAGGTAGGACATGACTCTCCTTACCCACGGGCAGGATTGTGACTGCGACGGATTCTGTCACCATCGAGCGCTCGAGCAAGCGACATCTACATCGAAGAATCGGTACCAGACCGACTTGTAGGCGGATGCGGTCGGATAGACGAGTTGCTCGTGCCGAACTGCTTCGGACGTTGTCGCAAGAAAATCGCGCGGTCGCTTTATCCGGAGCCAAGCGCGGCTCAACTTGACCTACTGCAAGCGCAGTCACGCAAAGCGATCACAGAGGTCTTTCAGTTTACATCCCTGCGGCGAAGAAAGTGCATCTGCACAAAGCGAAAAGGATCGAAGTACATGGGTTTCCTGCAAAGCGGGACAAGGGTGTATCGAAGGACAAGATCTGCTTCCAATCTGCTCAAGGTAGGAACAAAAACAGCAAGACGACAAGAGCAAATAGTGGCAGAGCCAAAGTCAAAGCAGAGACGCAGCGACACGGGCACTCGTTTGGGAAAGGCGTGAGGGAGCATGAGGGCTTGGTCGTATGACGTTGTCGTAAGCCGCCGACTAGGCAAATCGCTATGGCGCGCTTCCGGAAGCCGTGCTTTGGACGTTGAATTCCCTCGAGCTCATCCTTCGATTAGTGAAAGGTTCCCATTCGAAGGCAGAGCGCGAGGGTCAATCGCGAGTTCTTGTGTAGTTTGTCATCAGCAGCAGAGGCCTCGAATTCTTCTTTTTCCGCCCACTCTAGAGCAACAGTTGGACGTCAACAAGCGACCCGCTTTCTCTCCTTGTACAGCACTGCTAGAACAAGACCCTTCGTGTGCTTGACAGATTTTCGATCCACACTCCATCCGCTCGGGTTCCTGGTCCACACGGATCTAATCCATCAGCCCGTGCACCGATCACAGTGCTATCGGCATCATCATCAGTAGTGAGCAACGGCAGCATCAATCGCGCCAGAGCGACTTCTCACAGAGGCAGAGATAACCCTTGAACATCCTTGAACGCGCCTCAGCTGCAGGAAACAGTACCTGGTCAATTGCAAGCTTTTCACCTTTTGCGACACGCTTGGCAGTTTGCATCTGGCAGCGAAAGGAAACGGACTTTTCGGCGTTGAACAGATTTTTCGGCCGGCCGTTTGTTCCTCGACGCACCGCAGCATTGGAGTAACGCATTGCCCTCGAGCTGCCCACTTCCAATACTCGACCTTTGATTGCACTGGCCTGCTCTTTCCGCTTCGGAAGCTCGGTCTGGCTTGAGACCTAACATCCAGTCGCTCTTGCCTACTCAATCTTGCTGTTGTCTGCAACTGTCCTGCTCCACAACCGCGTCCTCGTGCCCGCCAAATGCTCTCGCGGTGAGCCCCATTATTTCCCCAAACCACGACATCATTGAGACGTCTTTTACCATGGAGAACCAATACCCCTCCACCACCTACATGCCTCCGCCCACGAGCTTTGCGCCCTTCCCGAGCTACTCGTCGCATCACCAGCAGCAGTCGCAACACCCTCAGCAACACTCGCAGCACCCTCAACACCCTCAACCCCAGCAGCACCAGGCTCAACAGCACCAGCAACATCAACAGCAGCAGCAGGGTCCGCCGCAGCAAGAGCCATCGCGCGACAACCACAACAACCATGGCCAGACTCTGCCCCCCTTGCACACCCAAACCGCAAATTTTGGTCAGCTGCCATCCTTGTACAACGGCTCTGCTAGTCACCCTCAGACTCCCACTTCCGTCCACACGCCTACCACTTCCTCAATGGGCGCCAGCAGTCTCCATGCCTTCTCGCAGCAACAGCAGCAGCACCAATCGTCGCCGGCGACGACTGGTTCCATGCTGCCTCCGACGTCAACCTACATCCCTTACACGACTTCCCAATCGACTCTGCCTCCTGCTTCAACCGTGACAAGTGCTGCACAAACTCCGGCTCAAGCTCGTCTGCCCGACTTGCGTCCCCTTCAGCCTCAGGCTTCGTACAATGGTCTGTCAACCCTGCCTAGCTTTGGCGCATCTGGTTTGGTAGCTGCGCAACCGTATATGCAGAACCACGAGTCGGAACCTACCCACGTCGTTGGATCACAGGGAAGACGTGGTATCCTGCCAAGTGCACCCGGTCGTGCGGCTGCTCCCACACCAGGCACCGCTGCTGCTGCTACGAGCAAGTCGATGATCCCAGCCAAGGATGCTGATGGAAAGTTCCCTTGCCCACACTGCACAAAGACATACCTTCACGCAAAGCATCTGAAGAGACATCTTTTGCGCCGTAAGTTGTCGCGTCCATTTGCCGAGAAACAGAAGATTGACCATAGACAGATACTGGAGACCGACCTTACATGTGCCATCTTTGCAAAGACACTTTCTCTCGTAGTGACATCCTGAAGCGTCATTTCCAGAAGTGCTCGATCCGCCGCGGTAACCCTACAGGAGCCAACCACCTCGCCCATCAGCGCAGAAACACAAACGGCTCTAACCGCATGTCCATCAGCAGCACCGAGCCAGTCGCCCTCGCAGGCCTCGCCGAGGCAGCTGGGGCTCCCTACGCTAACGGAACCGTCATGAACGGCGTCACCAATAGTCCTACAGTCAATGGCGAGGGTTCCTCGTACGCATCCAGCGTGGCTTCCATTTCCAACCGCTCATCTCGTGCTAACAGCCTGATTCATCCGGGCGCCATGACCAGTGATGGCAGAGGTAGCATCGTAGGTACGTATAAGCATGGTAAGCTTGGTCGTGCCCAATACTTAACCACATTCGCAGGTTACCCCAACGGTGTCCCCTACAGCGGCATGCGCCCTCATTCGGCCTCGAACCCCATGCCCCCAAGCTACAACTTCCAGATGGCCAATGGCGGCCAGTTCTACCCCTCGAACGTCAAGACCGAAGAGCAGGCTCCCAGCGGCTACACTCACCAGCCCCCTCCGATCCCCGAAAACCGCCAACCCAACGGCGTCCCTGATTGGTCCATGTTCGCACCTCAGCATGCTCACGATGGCTTCATGACACAGTCTCATCCAAGCCAACCACAGATGCCCGTCAAGACTGAGGGCGGCATGGAGGGTCACAGCTACAACTCGTCGAACGAGCATAGCAGCGAGCAGCAGTTCTTTGGTGGACTCTACTCACATCCGTCGGGCTTCGGCGAAGATTCAGGTGCGCACCACCTGTCTGGTTTCCCAAACTGGAATATGGATCTCGTGCAAAGCGATCCATTGCAGGCCAAGGCCAATGCATTGCTGACGTACGTCCTTTCAAACAGAACATCCTCAAGCGATGACGCTTGCGACGAGATGAAGAAGTGCTTGACTGTCGACAACATCAAGCACTTCATAGAGAAGTTCACAAGCTTCCAGGGTCATTGGCCTATCATCCACATGCCTACTTTCGAAATCCTCAAAGCCAACCATGGCCTCATCCTGACCATCATCTGTATTGGTGCTGTCTACTCCGAAAAACGCGACCTATACCAAGTGCGAAGAATGATGGAGCTCGTCAAAGACGCCGTCAAGAACGGTTCAAGAATTCACAATATTATCACGGGCGTCGTTCAAGAAGGTAGCCAACCTCTAGGCTCTCTCGAGTCCGATATTGAAGAGCTCCAGGCTTTGTACATGCTCAAGGTATTGTTTTGCTGGCATGGAACTCCAAGCCAACGCGCGAATGCCAGAAAAGACTTTGACAGTGTTGTTGAAATTGCTCGAAGAATGGTCATCTCCCCTGCGGGACCCGGTCAACCTGCATTCAGCATCCTTCACCAACCCGGGCCCATCTCTAACGAAGCTCTTTCTACGTGGAACTGGTCTTCCTGGATCGCCCAAGAAAGACGAAGCAGAGTCGCCTTCACCCTTTTCTTGCTGGACGCCGCCCTTGTCATGTATTTCAACAACGAGCCAAAGTTTGATCCATTTGAGTTCCGTCTGCCGCTCCCTTGCGATGATGCTGCTTGGGAAGCAAAAACTGAACAAGAGTGTCGTGACGCACTTGGTTTGAACGGTCCTGCAAGACAGGCTCATAACGTTTGCGGTAGTCAGCGACCTCGCCAGCCAGACATGAGAAGTGCTATGCGAGGATTGATGGAGGCGAACTACACATTCTCATCGCGATCGACCAACGTCTACTCCAAGTTCATTCTCATACATGCGCTCCTCGTGCAGATCTGCAAATCTCAGCGCTCAAGCTTTTTGCAGAACATCACAGGGCAGTTTGGACACGGTGCTACAACAAGTGGACCCGGCACGCCACTTGGACAGAATGAGTGGATTGCCTCAGACGGCAGCAGCAATGTTGGCACCCCAAGTGACACACCACAGATCCAGAACGCCCAGATCCAGCCTATTCTCAAGTCTATTCAGCTTGCCATGAGCAAGTGGAAGACAATCTGGGACATGGATATAGCTGTGCAGTATCCACACAATGGTATTGGAAATCGTCGCTTCGGTTTCTCCCGAGATGGCATTCACTTCTTCTATCTTGGTCAATCGCTTTTGCGCTCGACAAAGGCCTCGGAGTGGACAGCGCCGCCTGATCTTCGATTCTTACAGATCATGGGCTTGCTCAAGAAGATCAAAGGCTTTGTCTCAAACGAAAACTCTCAAGGTGGTCTGGATACTGGCTCTGTTGGCGACATTGACGACACTTACGGTGTGGGTGACCTGACCCTTGATATGAAACTGCTATTCAAGCCTATGGGAGAGGCAGACAGCCCTATAGCTGGCGTTCGCACGGATATGATACGATGAAACCTCAACGATGCATCTCTGGAATAAGCATATTTTCACTGGATTGTGAAAGCCAGTGACCATGGAACATACCTTTCTCTTCTTCTCTATGAAGTTTGCACGATGTACAACAACAGTCAAACAGCTTTCTCATCTCGACTCAACAACGCGGTCGACGATTTTATCTCATGCACAAAAGTTCGGGAGTAGGACAGCAGCCTGTCTCTACGTCCCAATTCACGCATTCCTTACGCTTTTCATTTCGGTAACCTCGGCGTTGGTGCATGGAAGGACATCGGACGTCCCAAACAAAACACAAATAAACTAGATAGACAGATCGGTGAAGGAGACTTGACACATTGACTGACACGAAAGGTTTTATGAGACTCGGATTCTTGCTCTTTTCCTTTCATTTTCTCTCCTCGCTATGATCGGACTCTCGATCATCCCACGCATTTACAACGGAGTCGAGGTTATTCTCATTGCGAGCAAACACGAACGGTACGACGATGGGGTGCAAAGATTTGGCAAAAGACTCTTCTTCTAAAAGCAAGGTTGGAGTCGGTGCCCCTCTGGGAAGACTTTCTTCTTAAACAGACTTGCTGTCTCCTCCCTTTTATACATGTAGATTTCAATTAAGAACGTCCAAGGTCCCACGACCGGCTTCTTTTACAAAAATGCAAAGACATTACCCAAAAAAAAAGAATATTTATTAGATGACTTCTTTCGAATGGGGCCATTGACTGAAAGCTTTACACTTTCAGCAGAAGGTCTAGCTCTGGAAAACAACCTTGCATCTCTACATGATCGTTCTGCTGTTGGAGTTTTCGTTTGGACAAGGTGAGGAAGGCAAGTGTTTTCTTCACGTCCTTCTCTCTCATCTTTGTATTTCTCCTTCAACTGCTGGATCTTAGAACCCCTAATCCTGTTTAAATTCTCTATTTACTCTCCACAACTTCTAACAATCCCTTGAGATAATCACTGGAGTAAGTGTAGAGTACCAATCTCATCTACTGCTGTGGGGGAACTGTAGAATTGGTGGAGAATTTGGAAGAAAAGTTGTTGATCTGGTGGCTTCATCTCCCTGGTCTCTCAGGCCTTCAGGACGGAAAAATTTGGGGGGTCGCCAAGTCTTTTCCAAATCTACCAGGTGGTACTTGCTGCGTGAGTGTCGATTGTTAGAGAGTGCTTGCAGTGGTGAGGTGTAAAATTTTATAGATGTCAAAGATTGCAGGTATGGCTTGTGATATTCGTGCCGTCACCTGGATAGGAACGTTCTCCACGTATGGGAGGTGATCGAGGTGCACATCTTTCCACTGAGGTGGTTTGATTCTTTTGGTTGATAGAGCTATTCCGAAAAAGAACAAAACAAAGAGGGTAAAACAAGAAGAGAGAGAGCCCAGGAACTTAGGAAAGAAGCATCAGAAACATAAAGCCTCCAGTCGACACCCTCAAAGGACAACGGCATAGAGGAATCCATCATGACTGCCCTCTCCTACAGTCTGCAGCACCGTAGCACTAACCCTCTCATCCTTACCCGCGTTCTCGATAACAGTCTTTGCTCCCTCCACATGATGCTGTTTATCAGTCGCCTCGTCCTGACTAGCAATCAAGCCCCCCTGGACAACATTATCCACAATAACCACAGCACCTCTTCTACATCCCTTCACAGCAGCATCAAAGTAATTCCAGTTGTTTTCTTTATCAGCATCCACATATACCATGTCGAATTTGTCCAGCTTGCCGGCTTCAATGTCCGCGAGTACGGTGGGAAGGGTTTCGATGGCTGGACCTTCGATGACAGTGATACGACCCGCCATGCCGGCATTATCGATATTCTCTCTCGCAACCTCTGCATGCTTATGATCAAACTCCAACGTCGTGATCTTCAACTCCTCATTCACACTCGCCAACCAAATACTCGCAAAAGCACCCAGCGTACCCACTTCAAGACAATGTCTCGCATTAACCGCTTTTGCCTGTAAAGCCAGAAACTTTGCAAAAGCTCGAGAAGAGTAAATGGGGGGTAGGTCTTGGTTGTTGGAGTTTTCGAGGGTGGAGTGGAGGATGGAGTGGTTTGGGGCCGAAGGGGGTTGGAGGTGGGAGAGGGTGTAGATGTCTGTGGCTAGCCATTTTGGTCCGGGGGCTGGACGGCGGGTTCCTCGTGGTGGGACGGAGGCTTGTTGTTGGAGTTTGTCTGTCATGTTTCTTTGGATTGATGAATGTGATTGATGGTGACGGTAGAGTATATCGAATATGGTTGCAGGGTTTGACAGTGTAGGTCAGGTTGAGAGTATGGAAGAACGTGAGAGAGACAGAGCTGACTGGTTACAGAAAGAGCTCGATGACTTTAAAGATCAACCGTGCCTTCCCTACATTCTTTTATATCCCAACCGACCTCAATCACATGGAAGTAGCAAGGCAGCATAGTCAGATTATCTTACGATAGCCTACGAGTGATGCCCAAGATTTCGTGTTGAAGGCATGCATGTGAAACTCGTATGCTAACTCCGAATATCTCGGCCGAATCTTACGATGATCTGACAACTATTTCTAGTATGATCGATTCCGCCCAACGTATCAGAATCAGAAACAACCTTTCTGCTCCCAGAGGATACGATATTAGCCTACGAGTGATGCCTAAAATTTCGTGTTGAAGGCATGCATGTGAAACTCGTACGATGGAGCTCTGCTAACTCCGAATATCTCGGCCTATGAGGTCCGAGATACTGAGTTGACCACCAACTCAATTCTGTGTGCACTCGATATTAAACGAGATTAAAATCGTGGAAAGGCGTGTGACATCGCTAGCTCTGGTGCGCCTGGTTTGTTCAATAGAGAGAGGTGGGGTGGAGTAGTCGTCGAGGCAAGCAAAGCCAATAGATCTGACTGCTGATGATTGAGGAAGAGAAGACAGGACGAGCTTTACAGAACTATGCACTTTGTGATTTAGCGCCTTTGATTGGTCCCGTTATAATTGCTGAATTGTTCGAAAGTAACCCCCTCTGATGTACAGCAAGTATTCGTGTTTCTGTTCGTGGTATCCGGTATCGTACCTGACGTCTCGTATCATGCATGTCGTATCTACATATCCCACTCCACAAACTTCTTGGTGATCTTCTTGATCTCCTTCTCGATGTTTGTCTTCTTTTCAGGCAGCAGACCCACGCCGCCCTCATCATCTTCATTCTTCTTTGCAGCCTTGTCCTTCAAGCCCTTGATGCAGCAGCCGATCATGGCATGCACGGTGTATACTGCATCATTGCCAGCGTTGTGAGTGTTCCAAGACTCAAGATCGAGTGCATACATGATGTGAGAAAGGCCACGAGCGTTAGGCTCACCAGTCAATGCGCGCCACATCAGAGCAGTGTCCTGAGTGGCCTGCAGGTTCGCCAAGTTGCTGGGATCGTAGCCGAGCTTGCGAAGGTACGCAATGTCCTGCTTGGTATCGTGGCCGACGAAGATGATGTTACGCCTCTCCTCTTCTTCCTCGTTGGTGTCCTGTGCGCTGTAAGGGTGCTTAAAACAAGAAGCGATTGCGCGAGGGACGTCCTTGAGGTCGACGAACTCGCTGTCGCCGAATTCGAACTTGTCGGGGCAACCACGAACAAACTCGGAGTTGGTGTAGTGCTTGTACTCGCTGACACGGAAGTGACGGGCACGAATGAATTTGTGCCAGTCCTTGCCAGCTTCGCCATGAGACAGACCCTTCAGGTCACGAGTGTCCAGTGTAGCAAAACCGATCTCGGTGATGATATTGTGGTTCTTCTCGTACGACTCGACATCTACAGCAATGTAGATGACATCAGAGTCAGGAATGGCCTCCGAAGGAAGGGAAAGACCGAGTGAGACTTGAGTGCGTTCGACCTGACGGTACATGTTATGCTGTTGGATGACACGAGCTTCCTGCTTTGCTTCCTTTCCCGCCTTGCTCTTGCCTTTGTTCTTGCCTGCATCCACAGCGGCCTCCATGTCGCGTCTGAAGTAGGAGAGGTGCTCTGGTTCGGTTTCGCCGGCCTTGAGAGCGCCGAAGTGAGGAACAGAGCTGTTGAGACGCTCAAAGTCATCCTTACTTGAAGATTGGCCTAGGAAGTGAGGTCTGAGCAGCTTGTGGTCACTGTACTCGAAGGGAAAGACCAGGCTACCTTCGGCATTGTTGGGCATGCGAACGAGGTAGCTAGGGAAAGCGCCGTCAATCTCCTTGAGAAGCTGGTTGAATTGCTCCAGAGGAACAAAGATGATGGGTCTCTCCGAATGGTAGAAAGGTGAGTAGATGTACCACCTAAACAGATGTTAGTCTTTGATCGGCGGGCGATCGTGATGTATGTTTTCGTCACACAACATAAAGACCAGTGTAGTTGATGAATATCGGCCGGTTTGAAGAAGACGAGCACTCGAGTGGCAGGAACCATGAGTGATTCGTGGTAGGAAGCTTGCTATTCGAACAACAAAAGGTTCGTGTTGAGTGAGGGATAGTCGGGGGGGTCATGGTAGCAAAAGAAGAAAAGAAGTGCACTTACAAGTCCCAGTCGCGATCCCAGAATTTACCACCAGCAAAGAATTGGATGGAAACAGGCTCGCCTTGTGATTTCTTCATGAACTTGTAGGGAAACTTCAATACGGCGTTGATAGGCACGAATTTCATGCCCAAGGGCGAAGTGTCACAGAAGTTGTGCTTGTGTGCTGCGCCGATGGCAGACCCGAGGGTGTCAGGCGAAGTGCCTAGCAATGTGGCAAAGCGCTCTGCTTTGGAAGTCATTTTGATGGTGTAAGCGTGGTTGTGTGATGAAGAGAGTTGGAGAGGGACAAACACGCCTGGTTGAAGCTGCGTGTTGTGGAAGGCTCGCGCGGTAGATGAAGCGCGTGAGCCAACGGGGATTTGAAAGTCTACAAAGCGGGCTCGGAGTGAGGACAATTCTACTATTCGTCAAGTTCGTGAAAAAGTGCGCTTGTTGTGACAGGTTCGTAAGGTGGGACTTGGAAGTGAAGACGAAGCGCGACGCCTCCACCGAATCCAAGCACAGCCAAACAACCACTAGACATGAAATCTTTGTGTGTTTGATGCATGCTTGACGTTAATGCCGCGGTTAATCTGTGTTTGCAAATTACGATGTCATCTTGTCACGCGGTTTCTGGCCTTGAGGTGGTATAATTTGGTGATGCAATGATGGGTATATACAATATGCGGCTGAACGCAACAAAAAGACAAGTGAAATGCGCCTTGAGAAACATGTACAGTGGTTTACTCGAAGAAGCCTCCCTCGCTGTCCTCGTCCTCGTCTTGTTCCCGCATGACTTGGTCCTCGTCGACCTTCTTCGCAGGCTTCTGTGCTTTCTTTTCCTTCTCTTTTTGAGCCTTCTTGTCTTTCTTGGCTCTGGCATTCGAGGCCTTCTGGCCGATTGTGTCGTCGTTGTTGAGTTGTGCGGGTGCAGATTTGAGCAGCTTGCCGTTTCTCAGTGCGTCGAGTTTGCCCTCTTCCATGCACTTCTCGACAACCAGCCACATGTCCGGGTCTCCTTGCTTCTCAACTTCGATCTCATTGCCATCAGCGTCCTTCTTTCCCTTTGTCGGCCACAATGCTGAGTAGACCATGTCCAGAGGGTGGTACATGGAATAATTCAAGTCGACCTTGGCTTCGTGTATTTGCTCTTCGAGATCGGCCTCGCCTTCCTTTGCTCTTCTTTCCAGCTTCTTGAGGCGACGCTCTGCTTTCCGTCGCTCAAAGAAGCGAACCATGTGATATTTGCCAATCAGGTCTTTCTTGCGCTGCTGGTTCTCGGCTTGAGCGAGCTCCCACTCGCATGACTTCAGCTCTCGCTCGTGGTTGAGGCGAACATCGGCAGGCAAGTTCTCCTTGTGTTGTAGTAGACGATTCAAACTGCGGATTCGCGACTTGATAGGGTTGACGGGGTTGGCCTTGGGTTCGAGTTTACGGTGAGGATGCGGGTTGACCTTGCGCTTCTTCTCCTGGCCAGGGACTTGCTCTCGGCGGGAGGGATGTACTTCGCTATGAGGACGCTTGGTTGCCATGTTTGCTGTGTACGGGTGGAAAGCAGGATGATGATGGAGATTATTTTTTCGGACGATCAAGAAAGTCCCTTTGGACGGAAATGGCAAAGTCTAGCCGGCTCCATTTTGTGGGGTAGCCCAAGCCATCTTGGCAATCACCTTCCATCCCCCCTCCATCCCTCCTTCTACCACGAACCGCTGCTGGTCCATCTTTGTCTGGATGCAGAATATTCGTGTCAGATCTATCATTTAGTACGGACAACGCGGCCAGATCATGCCGTCTCACAGCTTGAATGCCCACATGCTTGAGAAGGGCGGTCTATACCTTGTGCTTTAGGTACCTGGAGTACTCATCACTGCTTTGACCTGTAAGGTGATATGTAGCAATGGAGTATTTCAAGATAACAGGTGATTGCTACTACGTATGTGGTAGAATTCATTGGCTCATTACAAGGTAAGTCTATGCATATGCACATCAAAAATGATCAACAATCGTCAAACACCACGCAATCCATCTGCGTGGGTGATATGGATCTTCCAGGAACAGATGAGAGGCATTAGAACCTTCTACTCTTCTCCGTGTCACGGGGCTGTATGGTTTTGTCGATACACGCGTCTTGTGATATCTTGACCAGCACACGGAACAGTCGCTTCGATGGTTCACAATCCCTGCTTCTGTATGAACCGCATCCTGGTCTGGTTCTGTGAAATGGTCAGCTCTCCAGTTCCTACATCTAACAGTTGGCGTCGATCATCTGGTCAAGGCTGCTCTGTTGACCGTACGCTAGCCAGCAAATTCGTCGAAGTTTTTGACGACGAGGACGACGAGTCGGTGCCACCTTCGCCAGAGTCACTCTTATCAACGCTCTCTCCGCAACATGTTCATAATCCTGATGATCCTCTACCTATTGCAGACATGTTCTCTGTCATGACTCTGGAGGAAGGGCCATTAGAGGACCAGAAGCCGAAAGAAACTCACGAAAACAATCTGCAAAGTCTAGGAGTTGAGCCACCATCGCTAGAAGCACCGAATGAAGTCGACAACCACAACGAATTCATACACGAAGAGGCTATAGGTAAGAATATCTGGTATGAATGGGGTATCACGTTCTGACGCTCCACGTCAAGAACATGAATTCCTCTGCAGCTCACATACCTCGCTGAGGACAGCATCTGAGATCTAAATCAACATGATCTAGGCTGATAATGTATACAGATGCTAGTCACCACGACCCGTCTCACTCACCTCAAGACACAGCTAAAGATCGGATTCGGTTGCTACATGAGCGCAACATGTCTCCAGAAGAGTATCAAAAGGCCAATAAGCACCTCGAGGCCAGCTTCGGGAACCTCACACTAATCATGAATCGCTTTGAAAAGGGTCGCAAAGTCACCAGTTCACAATTCAACACCTGCTTCAATATACACGGAGAGAGCAATGATATGTTGCCCAAGAATTGTCCAAATTGTCTGGGATTCCTCGAAGATCAGGAGCGGTGGTACCTCGAGGCCTGCTTCGAGATCAGAGCCGTGATGAAGGAGCTAGAGCAGCACGTGAGAGACTATGTTACCAAGCCTGAGCTCATCCAGGAGCATGCATCCGATGGCACAAGACATTTCAATCCCGATGGCATTGCTTTCTGTGAGCTCAATATACAGAGGCTAGATATTGCTCAAGGTATGCTACAGACATTGTATGTCGATGCTGAGCTGGGCGAGGGTTGGCCACGAACAGGCAAGTCTGGAGACATTAGTCATGACTTTAGTCAAGTAAAGAAGACCGAGCCAGACGAAGTAAAGAATAAAGCGCCAGGCGACCCGAAGACGTCAAAAGACGGCCAAGATAACGAGGCCGACGAGACCACCTCTCATCGGGCTCAAGGGAAGACGAAAAAGAGCAAGACGAAAAAGACCAGGAAGTCGAAGAAGCCAAAACGCTGAAAGTGTTGATCAGCTCAAGCGCTGACGCCACCACATAGAGTATCACAATCAATCCAAGAAGATACGTATCAGTGGACACGCGTGCGAGCGACGGAAAAGGAGTGTCAACCATGCTGGGGAAGAACGCAAGTCGAACCTGCCCAGACCTCGAAACAATCATGCATGCATAACAAGGCAACAGACAGCCACATGACCTGAGATGGTCGATATTTGTAACCACTATCCCGAACAGCCGGTAAAATAATCAAAATTCCTTTCGTTGCGAGTGCAAGAAGTCTGGTCAGTAACGAGAATGTCGGAGTTTCGTAGCGATTTACTGTCGAAAGGGGAGATCTTGTCTCACGGCCGAAGGATTCATGGAAGCATATAAAGTGAATCGCTGAAGTGCAAACAAGGCTTCCAGCGTATGTGCACGCGTGCCTGTGAAATTGTAGAGTATCCGATTGAAAGACCGCAATTTTGGCCGAGAACCTCGCGAACATCGCAATGTTGCGCATGCCACAAGGCTCTTTCAGCTCTACGCGTCTGGTCTTGACAGGGCGACGATCGATGTTATAGCACGATCGAACGCAGAGGCTGACAACGGCGTCGTTATAGTTTTGGACACAGGGGCCACTCACAAACCCCTTTGGTTTACGCTGTCTAAAACGAGTCAAACTGCCGAACACCGTTGGGCGCGTCGGAGCTGGAAAGGATTGATAATTTGAGTACACTAACAGGTGGGCGTGAGATCTGAAGTCCTCTCGACACAGCAAGGATATGAGAGATGGCTTGCATTTGTTGACTGAATTGGGCAAAGAGTGTAGTCAAGTCGAGACGGACATTTTACTGAGTTGGTTGCAGCAGGGCTGGAGGTCGAGAAGCAGGAGGTGGAGGACCAGACGCCACAGGCGGGACCGAATGACGAGCTATCGGAGTTTTGACAATCACCGTCAATCAAATGCATCGACATGCTTCCCGCAACCTTCACGACTCGACTGTGAGTGCAACCAAATTGGCCATGTTAGAGGCTTCACACTGGAACACTGACTGTCAGAAAAAGAATGAGAGGTTGTAGAATATCGAGGCTCAATTTGGCAAGCGAAATAGAAGGCGATCACCCCGTGCCCGCGACATGGAAGGAGCAGCAAGCTGTCGGACTAGAGGAAGTGGCGCGCCAGAGTTCAAGCCAGGCGGAAGTACTGTTAGGTAGGCTTTGGCCTTCATTGGACTCTCTACAGTCGCACTTTCCAGTCGGCCTCAACAAAATAGCACGAGAGCGTGAGGAAGCACGATTGAGGAATTGGAAAGTCGTATATGCTCGGCGACGGGTGTGTAGAGAAATAGAAAGAGGCGTTCTTTGATCTTGTCGTAGCAATTGTCTTGCAGCAGGTCAGAGGACCCCTGCAGACATCAGTCTAGTATTTTGGGGCGGGCGCACAGACTCGCAGCCGCAAGTAAACGTTCTCACGAAGACAGAGACGTGAACCTGACGAAGAGAGCGGTGGGCCTCTCTGTAGCTCCAACCTGTCTCGCTCGCCTCAGCGAAGCCGTCGCCATCGTCATTCCTTCACGTACACACGGCAAAGTCGACTTCTGTATTCTTCTGCGACGACGGTCCAGCGACGATCGACAAAAGGCAGCCTCTCCGGGACGCATCCACCCATCGTACATGCTTGGATTTTGCGCCAGTAAGACAGCACAGTCAGCACCCCCTCGACACTCGACACGACACGACGAGCACAGCGATTCGCATTCTTTCATTCCATCTATTTACCGGACCTTAATCTTGGATAGCTCCTGGCCAATAGACCTAAATCCGGCTACTCACCTAGCGTCATCTGCCTACTGTCGACCTGGTGTTACTCCACCACCCTCGTGACACGCGCCGTCCCAAGACCACTCGCCCACGCCCCTCTTCGACTATCACAGCTCCGACTCTGCAAACTTCCCATCCGTGTATGCTCGACAACACGACCTTCCCCATCTTTGTTCCCGGCCCTCGTGCCGTCGCTGCCATCTACGACTCGGCTTGATCCACAGAAACCGCCGCCATGGATCCCAATGCCTTCATGATGGGAGGTGGTATGCAGATGCAGCAGCAAAGACCACAGCCCCTGAACGACCACAACCCCAACGAGCTCTTGGCCAGGATCGTGCAGGAACTGAGCAAGAACCCCATACAAACCGGCTGGCAGGCCGGCCTTGATCTTCGCACTCGTGCTGCCTGTATCTTGAATCTGTGAGTCCTATACGACCTTGGCTTGTGCCCGATGGACATGTGACTGACTCGTACACAACCAGGGTGAAAGCACTGCGCGTGCTGAACAACCAAGAGAATGTAAATGGCGCCGTCAACATCGCCATGCGCTTCGAGCGGCAGATCATCACCAACAGCCCCTCAGAGGTACGCCGTTGCTTCTTGTTACGCTTTTCCAACTTGCAAACGCTAAAACATGATGCAGGAAGAATGGATGGCCGGCATCAAGTCGAAGTTGGGCGAGATCAGCGTTGCCCATCAAGCACACAGAGAAAAGATCCGAATTTTGCAGCAGCAACAGCAGCAGCAGCAACAAGCCATGGCCATGCAAATGCAACCTAGCCGTTCACAGCAAGGTGAATTGGCTCCTCAAGTGCCCATGGCGCCACAGATGATGGGTCAGATGAACATGCAACCACAGATGCAACAGCAGCAACAAATGCAGCAAGGGCAGCAACAACAACAAATGCAACAACAGCAGCAGCAGCAGCAGCAAGGACAGGGCTTCTCTGCCGAGGAACAAAAGCAAATCTCGAATCTGGCCCGCAACATGATCAATCAAGTACCGGAAGATCAACGGAACATGATGCGTCAGCGTTTGATGTCGGCCATTCCCCCTCAGCAGAGAGAGCATTACCAGCGCCAAGGTGTTGATCCTGTCGTCAAACACTTCCAGAGTATCGCCATCAAGAAGTTTGTCCAAGAGAAGCAAAGGAGGGCACAACAAGCTGGTGGTCCGATCGACTTTTCATCCTTTGCTGGTCAGCAGGCAGACGCCATGAAGATGGCCGATCAAGGCCAACTTGTCGTCCCAGCCAGTAACAACAACATGGGCATGGATCCGGCACCTGCTAACATGGCCAATATGGGCCAGATGAACATGCAGCCGGCCTTGCAGAACAATCAACAGCAAATTCAGAACATGATGGCTCAGCGACAACAACAAACTCATGCTCAGATGCGCAATAATCAGATGCAGCAACAGGCGCATGCTCAAGCCCAGGCTCGTAATGCTGCACAGCAACAAGCGCAGCAACAGATGCTCAGAGGACAACCCGGCGGTCTCAACACCACCCAACCCCCTCAACAGAGTCCTGCCATGTCAATGCTCAATCGACCCATGGCTCCACCTGGCCAACCCGCTCAAACACCTTCACAACCCCGCGCCCAGGCTGCTCCTCAGCTCAACCAGCAGATGAATCCTCAGATGATGGCTCAATTCAGCCAGCAGATTGCGAACAATCCCAATCCTTTCCCCACATCAAAACCAGATCTACAACTACCAGCAAATATGCAGTTCCCGCCAGGCGTACGAGAGAAGATTCAAGGCATGCCCCCTGAAAAACAGCTTGAGATTATCCAGAAGATCCGCAATACACAGCAGCAGCAACAACAACAGTCTGCAAACCAAGTCCACGCCGCGCAGCAGATGATGATGAACAATATGACTCCTGGAGTACCTATGACTCAACAAGGCTTGCAAACTGGCGCCATGGGTATGCCTTCGCAAGCGCCTCTAAACCCTCAGCAACAAATGGCTATGGGCATGTCTGGAGCCACCAACCATCAACAAGTTCAGCAGAGGCTCATGATGCAGCGGCAACGCGAGATGGATGCTAAAGACTTCCCACCGAAATTGATGAATGACACTTGCGCAGTGCCACCAAACGTCAAGACCTGGGGTCAGCTGAAAGAGTTCGTGCAACAAAACCAGCAAAGCCTTCCTCCAGGCGTCATGGACAAGGTCCGTAAAATGCAGTTGTTCGTCATTCAAAAGCAACAAGAGGTTGCGGCGAACAACGCAAACGGAATGCCTGGAAATCAGATGCCCGGCCAGCCTCCTACCGCTCCTGGTCTCAATCAAGCCCCTCCCGCTCAAATGGTTCCTCAAGCACCCCAGATGGGCGCGAATCCGGGAATGCCTAACATGAACCAGCATCCCCAGAACACTTTCAACCTGGACAACATGCCTCTGCCTCCAGTCACGGACCAAGAGTTGCAAGTTTTCAAGGCGAGGTACACCAATACACAGGGATGGTCAACTGAGCAGCTGCGAGTTACTATTGGGAAGATGAAGTTACAGTCACAGTTAGCCAAGCAGCAGCAGCAGCAGCAGAATCCTGCTATGGTCCAGCAACAACAACAGATGATTGCAATGCGACAAATGCAGCAGCAGTCGGGCACACCAGGTATGCCGGCCCAGAAACCTATGGCTCCTACAGTGCCTCAAATGGGTCCTCAGTCAGCCCCCATGCAGCCTCAGCGATCTCAACAGCAGATGGCGATGATGCAGCAGCAGCAGAACATGCCCACCAATCAGAAGGGACAGAAGCGACCAGGAGCTAACGACGATGTTATCGAGATCCCTAATCCAAACCAGTCACCTCAAAGGCCTGCAGCAGTCAACGGGCAGCAGCAGAAGAACCAGAAGCCAACTATGCAGCTTGATCCCGAACAGCTCAAGAACTTGCACCCTGATAAGATCAAGAACATGCCTCCGGAGCAGCGTGCTGTCATGCAGCAGTCAATGCAACAACTGCAACAGAAGATGCAAATGGAGGCCTTGAAGAGGGCTCAATCTTCCACAAGCCAGCCTCAGAAGGTGGTAGATGGTCAACAGCAGGGCGAACAAGCTCAACAAGTCCCTTCGGTACCGCAGACTCAGCAAGCCAAGATCCAAGGCGGTCCATCATCTGCGCAAGCTTCGAATATGAAGGTACAGCAACAAAGAGCCAGGTTGGCTGCTATAACACAAGAGACACAAGCGAATTACCGCAAAGGTCCTCCTCAGGAAGTCACCGAAGCCAGCTTGAACGAGGTGGTTACGAAACTGCGCGGCTGTCGAGACATGATTGTAAAGCTGGATAAGATGCTGCCTACTGCCATGACATTCGTCAACGACCGAATCGTTCACACGATCTGCCTCGAGAGAGCCAAGCTCCTCGGAGAGATGAGCTTGGATGGTAGTATCAACTCGTACATCTCACTGTCGACACAGCAGATCGGCGAGGCCGAAGGCAGAATTCGTGCCTTCATCATGCAATGTTTGACGCACATACAGAAGTTGAAGACGACCTCTTCGCCTGAGCAATTGCAGCAAAACGTGGATCAAGCGAAGCCTCCGCAAGCGCACATGGCAGCTACAGCAGCCATGGCACAAGCGGGATCAAAAGGTGGTGATCGATCGAAACCACCTCCAGCGCCCACATCAGCCGTGCCTCCCCCATTTCCTGCCAGCCACGCATCGCCACACGGTCTTCCCGTCTATGATGGTAGCTTCCAAGGACTCACACCCGACAAGCTCCAGCTTCCAGCCAACAAACGCAGAAAGACCGGTCAACCTGGCAGCTCAGCTTCTACACCTGCGAATGCAGGTACGACTCCTGGTAGCATGCCCAGCCCGAACATCAAGATGCAAAGCCCCGATGACAAGAGGCGTCAAGTTCAACCCAAGGTTGAGCCACCGAGAGGTCCGGAGAAGAAGTACAAGTGCGCTGATGAGTACTGTGAATTCTATGTCATTGGGTTCGAGAAGGAAGAAGAGCTCCAGATGCACACGGCGGAAGCACACAAGGGGATCGAGAACCCTCTTGAATACCTCCTTGAGAACGCGGCTGCTGCATTCGAGCTCGACGTGTACGGTAATGAGAGGGCAATGCCGAACGACAACAACGCATTGCCTGTCACCGCTAAGCTCTCTACACTTGGTCCGAACACAGTCAAGCGGGAGACGCTCAAGGTTGATGGACAAACGCCTGGCAAGAACATCAAGGCAGGCACGCCCTCTCCATTTATCAAGCCAGGAACACCTCCGACCATTGCTCGTACACCGCAAGGCTTGAAGAGAGCTACGGAAGATCACGAGCCAGCTTCGTCATCGCCCAAGAAAAAGACCATGCTCGACACTATGATGGAGAAGGCTGGTGTCACAATGCCGCCAACTGAGAAGCGAGCGGTTCGAGATGAGAACCGCAGGCAGACTTCGACACCTCCAAACATGTGGAGCAGCAATGATGCAGATGATAACTTTATGAGATCGGTCCGCGAGACCCTCAATGGTCTCGACGAAGTTGCACAATACCCAGATATGGACTGGACCATGGATCACTCGCCTGACATGACACCTTCAAGTTCCAACTCTGGAACCTCGGCCGCGACTTCCAACTTCACAGATATCAGCGAGCACGACCGTGTTAAGATCATGTTCGAGAGCGATCCTTTCGGACTTGGCTCTGGCATACAATTTGATCTCAGCGACGATCTCGGCATGGGTATCATGGGCATCCAATCTACATTCGACAATAAAAAGGATGATCAAAACAAGGCCACACCACCACCTAACTGCAGTTGGGATGCCATGTTTGGCGCCAACGCAGGTATGGACAGAAACGATACAAACTGGGACAAGGATCCCATGGGCAACAGCATCTTCGAAGGCGTTACCTTTTTCGACGTTTAGAATATTCTGGAAGAGGAGATTGGGAGGAAGAAGGACACACCCACACGCTCACAACACATTGATGCATTTTCAAGCGCGGAGTTTTGGCTGCCTGGCCCAAAAGAAGGAACAGTGCCAGGCAGGGGATCTGTCGTTTCTTGATTTATTTTTCTTATTCGTTTTGGCTTATTATACCTTTTTGCAAGGCTCTCATTTGCTTTTTTCCTCGAAGAATACGATGTGCAGTGGTTTTTGACTAGGTATATACCCCCAATGAAGCGTGCTTTCTTCTTTGCTACTTATGGTGCTTGTTCTTTTCTCCCCGGGCTTCTTCCTGGATTTCTGCCGTAGAGATGCACAGTACTTTTCGCAGTAGAGCGTTGTCCATCTGGAGCAACCATGCCTGTCCGCTCCCATGGAGGAAGCTTCTCGTTTGAGAATATGATTGTGACTACCCATAGCCTCAGTCTGCTGTCTCAACACTCGCAATGATCTGATATATATTCTCAGGGGTAATGAGCCTTGTACTCCTTCTCCGATATGCCCTCTCTGCTAACCTTTTCCACGATCGTCGACCTCCTGGTTAAACTGTAGAGGTGCACAGTGCTTTTTGTAGTGCTACATCTTCAGTCTGGAGCAGTCTATTCTGTTCGTTCTTATGGATATGCTTGTTGCTGGAAAAATGTTTGCGCCTTTTCATAGTTTCGTAATGTGGCCTCGACCCTCGCAGAAGTTGTGTCATATATTGGTGGGGGCACTGTGCCTAGTGATCGTTCTTGGGTGTGCCCTTGACGGTTACTCCAATGTACTGTGTTTTCCTGAGATCTCTCTGTTGCGAAGTTATTGCTGTCGAGAAGCAAGGTCTTTCCTTGCAAAGGGGAAGTGTCCTTTGAGAGCACCGCGCTATGAGACTCAAGCATCCCGACGGCAAGAAGCAATAGCAGGAAAGATGGTCACGGCTTGGATCGTCCCAGAAACGTGAACTTTCCGGTGGACGATGTTTCTTTGAGCCTGTGCAAGGCGCTTCCCTCCTTCCTTGTTTGTTTGTTCCATCGAGAACTTTCCCGTTCTGTCAACAACAGCATCGAATTGGTGTCATTTTACGCGGCCAGCCTTTCAAGCTGTCATCGTAAGCCTTTCCAAATTTATGTACACACCGACCACGCAACTGACAACATCGAGACGTTGGTCATCATGGCAGACTCCCACAACACCATCGACCCGATCGGTGATGTCGATTACAAGACTCCCTCCTGTGCTCTCCTCGCCAAACTCATCACCATTAAAGAAGAGTTCACCCAAGAGCACGCCTATCAAGCCGCCTACGAGACCGATGTAACTACACACCCCACGAGAAGTAGTCACCAAACACACGCTGACCTGCGCAGACCTTATGGCCCGATCTCGAGTTCGACCATCATGATATCTACGACGTAGCTCAAATTCTTCGCCAGGACGGTATTGTTCTCGAACTTCGATTGCTTCGCCTATTCTTCGTCGCTTGGGACTACTTCCCCCTTGGTCAGGCAAAGCTGATCCGCGACATGGTACTCGATCAGCTTGGTCCCGTCCAGAAGCCAGATGTGACCGTCAATAACAATGAGCTCGCCATTGCTGCACGCGCAAAGCCAGATGCTGTTGAGAAGAAGTCCGACTGTGCCAACGACGAGACCTGGAGCACCCCAAAACAGACACCATGCACAAAGACAGTAGAGTCCGGTACCGCTTCTTTTACCGCGAAGAAGAATGGCAGTCCCAACAAGCAAAAACTCACGCCTACCCGTCACAACCGCTCTCAAGCCCTCTCACCCAGAAGCCCCTTCAAACTCCTCTTCAAGACTCAGAAGAAGTGGGCTCGTCAGCGCCAACTCAAGGCACTAGTCTCGCAGTCCAAGAAGCCGAAGGATAAGCAAGTCAGGCGCGAAAGCATGAAGATCAAGTTGTCAAAGGACGATCGTCTTGAGGAGGAATTGAAGATGGAGCCTGTTACGGTGTCTGCGGCTGAGAAGAAAGCACTTACACGTCAGAAGCTCGAACGTAAGCGTAAGCTCGAAGCACTTACCTTCAAGGCGAAAAAGCGTACTTAGTGAGTAGTTGAGTGTCGGCCTACACGGGGTGTATTGGTTGTAGTTGTACAAGCTTAGCGTTGAGGTCAGCATATCCCTCTTCTCCTTGAGTACAGCATAGCATAGCCTCAGAGTACAGGACATACTGGCAGGAAAACGCACAGATGACAGTAATCTGAAATCTTCACCTCCTCTTCCATACATTTACACCAGTACCCTTTGTAGTGCATCGAGACCATTCACATCGCTACCCAGTGTTTCCAGAATGCAAGCTCGTAGTAATAAGAGACGTGATTCATAAGTTTGACTACATACCTATAGCTCTCACCTTCTGAAGTCACCATTGGTCATGACATCCTCGTACTCGAGATCAGGCTGGAACTCCTCGTAAAGAGCGTCAGGGTCGCTGGCCATCTTGTAGGTGTAAGCAGCAGACTCATCAGGTACGATGACCTTCTCGATGCCACTTGCACAAGCTGCCTCTGCAAGCAATTGCACCTCGCAACTCCTCTCCATGAGTGTGTAGAGGTATGCGGCCTCGTCAACAGTGTTGCCCACGGTCAACAAACCATGATTTCTCAAGATCATGCCCTTGCCTTTTGGTCCCAAAGCATTGGCAAGCTTAAGACCTTCCTCCTCGTTGAACACAATCCCGCCAAACTCCTTGTAGACAGCCTGAGCCTCTCCATAGAAGTAGCAAACATCCTGATTCAACATCTCCAACGGCCTAGCAAAAGTGCTCCATGCCTTTCCATACGGCGAATGCGTATGACACGCAGCAACAACATCAGGCCTAGCCTTATGCACCGCGCTATGAATCAAAANCCCCGCCGCATTAGCCGGCCTAGACATATTGCCTCCAATCGCCACACCCTCATAATCCACCAAAATCATATCTGACGCCTTTAGCAGACCAAAATGCTTTCCCAAAGGGTTTGTCCAAAAGGTGTGGATGTTTTCGGGATCGCGTACGGAAATGTGGCCACTCATGCCTTCGGTGTAGCCTTTTCTGGCAAAGACGCGGAAGGCGCCGGCCATGTGTTGAAGCATGTCGCGACGGTGGGCGTCGAAGGAGATGTATTTGGGGATTCCGGGGAGGCAGACGCCTTGGGAGATTGCTTCCAAGGGTGTCTTTTCTTTCTTTTCGACTTCGAGGCCGGGGTTTGTGGGTTTGGTGGGCTTGATTGCCATGGTTGTTGTGGGCTCGGGAGCAGAGACGGCGGAGGGTGCCATTGTTGCGATTGTATGGTGTGGTATGCTTGTACTTGTAGCAGAAGATGTGCAGAAGATGTCTAGCAGTCTGTAGTGTGGAATGACTTGTAGGATATGGAGGGCAGAAGATGGAAATTGAAAGAGTCGGGGGAATTGCGAGGTGTGTCGCGCCTACCTCTAGATATGCCTACTGTTGTCGGTCGTGGCTCACCTTCTCGGCCATCGCTTTCCTCTTTGTCTGCGAAACCGCTGGCCTATCGATGCCCCGCCCACCGAGGGCCGATCAGGGTGCTTATCCTTATCCGCCACTTGGCTTCGCATGTGGTTGACTTATTGGGTATCTGTACCCCCCTTGTAGAATATCGAGTATGGATACCCCTCCAGCGACACTTGCATAAGGCACAGTATCTTCCAAGATTCAGTTCAATGTCATTCGGACTCAAAGGTTCAACTGATATGCCATTGTAAATAAGGATTTCAAGACTTGATTACACAGAACCATAGTCGGATGTGTACGTTCTCACAAATAGGCTGTTCCTTCCACCAACGGTATGGTACAATATCTGGGATGCACGAAATTTCTTGACCTCGGGTCTCTCTCCCACGCAGCCTACGACATGCGAGCAATGAAGTTTTGAGATGCTCATCTCATACTGTAAAGGTGCCCAGCAAGATTGGACTGTAAAAAATGCAGCATGATTTTGGTTTTTTGATGTGCTATGACGAGAGACGCTGTGCTCGATGTCTCTCCGTAGACACGGCGTGTACGTGAGAGTTGATCCTGCCTTTTTCATGGCTCTGTACACGTCCACCATCGATGAGGAGAGTAGAGCAGCCTTTCTGCCAGCAAACAGCCCCGCGACTGCAAGGTCGAGGTGCCCAAGTCAAGTGCTTTCACCCTTACTCATCCCCCTTTCCTTCTTCTGACCCTGATACAAAACACTAATCTTCTCCTTGCCCGCCCTAATGACCTCGAGATGGATGTCACCATCTTTCTTGACAGTGACCCCATCTTCCTTCTTCCCCTTAATACTAGCAGTCTTCTTTATAGTATTAAATTTATCACACGCCGAGAATCTGACTAGACATGGTGCAGATCGCCTAATATCCTGCAAGGTCGAGGTAAGAGTAAGAGACACGGAGAATTCGCATCCTAAGTGCACATACCTAAGCTACATAACCATGTGCCTAACTTCACACTTAACCATACATTCAGCCTAGAGCATCTAATTACTTGTTATGGTCCTCAAGACCGTCAACTGCATCGTTCCTGCCTCCGAACGCGTCCTTAGTAGACAGGAACCTTAAAAGCAGGAAAAGTGTAAGTCCAGCTGTCAATAGATGCCTGATCATTGATACAGTCGAAAGTGCTGTTGCCATGCCAGATAGGACGGGTAGGCCATTGACAAAGCATCTGAGTCTCACCCGCGTAATCGCCCGACGAAACAGTAGCGTTCAAGCGCGAAGGCTTGTTGCCATTCTCGACCCAGTCAATCATGACGTGCATGTTGTTTTCAGGGTAAGGGCCAGGTTGGAGACTGTTGGTTCCGCAGTGGGCAGCACCAGGAATGAGGTAGAATTGGTACCAGTCCTCAAGCTCCTTTTGGGCTTCCTCTTGCGAGAGTTGGCCGTACATGATGGAGCGCACGGATTGCCAGTAGTGGACGGAAGAAGCGGCGGGGATGCTAGGATCAGATTCGCCGTGGTAGTGAAGAAGCTTACCGCCGGATTCTCTGAAGTTGGTGAGGTCGGGAACAGTGGTTTGCAGACTGTCCAGGTAGCGCACCATACCAATGTTCATCCACTCAACAAGAGTATCATAGGTGACGCCATCAAGGTCGGAAAGGTTGTCAAGATCCAGAAGCTGAACAAACTTGGTCACGTATTCACCACCAGTAGACGGGATGCTCAGCTCATAGGAGCTTGTGTTGGAGTTGTAAGTCGGATCAGCATCAGACAACTCAGAGCCGATTTGCCAAGAGAGATAAGCACGCTCTCCCTTCGAGTCGTGAAGACCGTCGTAAACAGCTTGAGCAACAGCAACATCCTGAGCAGTGACAGTGCCGTTCTGGGCAGGTGTAGTGCTACTCTGGCTATTCTCTTGACGCTTAGCCTTTGCACCACTAAAGCCAAAACCCAGGGAGGAGCTGGTCTCAGCAGCGCAGTAGTAAGACTCGCCAATGATAGAAGTCAGGTTAAAGTTCAGCTTGCAGAGATCGGTACGAGAGATGACACCATCAGTCCTGCCATCGAGAGGGTCACAGGCCGCGATGGTAGCATTGACGATCTTCGCGAGCGCACATGGAGGAGGGTAGTAATCCATGGTGTGCTCCACGGTTGCGGGAAAGACGTGATGGACCTGTTGCTGAGCGAAGCGGAAGGCGGGAGCACCGGTAATGGCTCCGTCGTACTCGTCTCCGAAGCGTTGGACCTGGCTCATACCCTCACGTCCACCATCAGAGCAACCTTCGTAGTAGGTGTAGATCTTGGTGTTGTTCATGCCGTAGAAGCCCTCGGTAATGTATTTGCCGACCTTGGTCATCTCGCCGAGCGCTTGGTAGGAGAACATGTATGTAGCATCCCAATTGATAGAGCCGTTACCAGCAAGAGCGACCTCGTCGTAGCTGTAATCAAAGGCATCGTAGCCAGCGGAAGTGGCAGCACCGACAGCACCGTATTCGAGACCTCCAGTAGCGGTACTTGAGAGCGAGAAACCACCTGATACAAGTCAGTGTATGAATTCTCGTGTCGGCTCGACGTACTTACCTCCACCGGCGACGTAGAAGCGCTTCTTGAAGTCCGAGGGCTGAGGGAAAGCATACTTGACAACAACCTCATCGTTCTTGCCAGTATGGGTGTAAGTAATGGTGACATTACAGTAGCTGTACGTGGTACCGCTGCCCGAAGTAGATCCCATACCGCCCATGCTGGTGGAAGCATTGTAGACGGCACTTGCGGTCACAGTCGATGGGATCAAGTCGATGCCTAAGAGGGTACCGTTGGCAGGAAGAGCAGCCTGAACGTTGGAGACAGTGCAAACATCAGCAAGAGACGAAGCATTTGCGACTGTAAGGCTGGCAGCTACTGCTGCACGAGTGAGGTGGCTCATGGTCGAATGGGGTTGTTGGGTATGGAGAAGCTTGAGGCCTAGGATGAAGACTGTTTTAGTGAGTTTGTTCCTGAGGTAATCTCCTGGCTACGAGCTCTACTTATACGGCTTGTGGACTTCTGAATCTCAGACCATACGACAGTGGAGAAGGCGTAGCAATGGCCGCGTAAGATGGTCCGCACGCATTTATTTCCGAAAGCCCTATATGCGAGGGATATACTGGAAACACAAAGTCTTGATCAGCGGTATGATGCGTTGCTCCAGGAATGCCATCTTGTCGCAAGAGGTGGTGGCTGATGGCACGTCGGTTGTGGCTTGTAAGTTTGACATGTCCTTTTTCCTGCTTGTCTTCTGTCAGTGACGCATATGGGACGCGTTTCTGTCTATTCTGAGATCTTCAAGCCTGTCGGGCCTCGTCCCAGTAATTGCTTGTGACACCACGCGTGTATCTACCTCTGGTGAATCGATTTTTGCATAGCAGTGTCAACGCTGGTTGTGGTGGGGAGTGGGGATTTGCAAGTCGCATGATTCTGCGAAATTGGCAAGACCATCTGAGACGAGACCAGCAGTGTCGCAAGGCCCATCGAAATGCTCGTTCTCAGAGACCAGGACAGAAGAGGCGACTTGAGTTTTCTCGACGAGCAAAGCTCGACTCTCTTTGCTCGTCTCCTTCTCCCTCCGTCACGAAGCGGAGCAATAACGAGCTGTAAGAATGCAAAGTCATTTTCAGGAAACAAGAAGCGTGCGCAGAGAGCCAAACACCGACGAATCTCCTGTAGACGCGTCAACATCGAGAATACATCATGCCTTGATGCAGCTATTAAAGTGATGTACTCTTGACGAGGGAGAGGAGGAAACGCGGCTACTCAAAGTTTCGCTGGAGAGACGTCATCTCAGCATAACAATCACCTGGCAACTCGCGCGTTCTCATCTACGCCTTCACGAGCCACCATGTGTATGGCTGGAAGGATGAACATCGTTGAATTGATTGTCTACACATCGAGCCCTATTTCCCATATGGTTCGTCGAGTGAGATTTATTTGAAGGGCCTGGTATTGGAGCATCAATGGTCACTGGAATCTCGTGGCATTTTAGACATCGAATTCACGACATCGTAAAATACTCCGTAAATGATACTGTCCGCCAACAACATGGCCTGTTCAGTCGAAGAGTATACATTGCTGCGAGAGCGCATGCTATGTCAGAGATAAACGCAATTCCAGCCAGGTATGGTTGAGACTTGGTGCATTGTAATTTGTGCCAGGGTGATACTGCTCGCATGCAGGCCTCAGCAGCCAAAGAGAGTGCTCAAAAGTTTGACGAGGACCAAGGGCATTATCAACTGCAGCGGCCTCTTTCGATTGCCATAGCAAAGTCATGATGCTGCGAGCAAGGAAGACAGATGATGGCAGCAATAGGAAGAATGATCATCAAGGTGATCGAGAGCCACCTTCCTTCAGCGGCAAAACCCAATGACTTGCATGAACCTGGAGGCAGGGAAGGAATGCACGACACGTCACACAGAATCACGGAAGAGACAAAGAGGGAAAGCATAGATGGGGTGCAATCAACAATGAGTTTTGAATTGCTGCTGCAAACTAATAATCTAAGCCATAAACCCAGATCCCTCGAAGCAACTGCCTCGCCATCATGTTTCATGCAAGGTCGTGACAAGAGAAAAGGTGGTATCGTTAGTAAAATGCTAAACTCATGTGACCTTGAGTAGAACACCGAAGCAAAGAAAAGACGAGCTTTTGGAGACCAAAGTGTCGATTCGTTTACTTCTTGCCAGCCTTCTGGGCAGCTGTGAGGGTGCGTTAGCAATGTGTATAGATACAAGAGGCAAACATGAATCTTACCCTTGGTGACCTTGCCAGCGCCCTGCTTGTCGGACTTGACAACGGACTTGATGACACCGACCTAGAATATGAGAGTCAGTATGGATGAATTGGGGAGACTTATATTCAGTGGAACGTACAGCAACTGGAAGAAGACATGTTAGCGTTGGCAAGAGTGGGAAGGGATCGGATGAGTAACATACCAGTCTGTCTCATGTCACGGACGGCGAAGCGGCCGAGAGGAGGGTAGTCGGTGAAGGCCTCAACACACATGGGCTTGGAGGGAACCATCTTGACGATGGCGGCGTCACCAGACTTGATGAACTTGGGGGAAGCCTCCATGGACTTGCCGGTTCTGCGGTCAATCTTCTCGAGAAGCTCAGAGAACTTGCAGGCAATGTGGGCAGTGTGGCAATCGAGGACGGGTGCGTAACCAGCACCGACCTGACCAGGGTGGTTGAGGACGATAACCTGGGCGTTGAAGCTGTCGCAACCCTTGGGGGGGTCGTTCTTGCTGTCACCGGCAACGTTACCACGACGGATCTCCTTGACGGAGACGTTCTTGACGTTGAAGCCGACGTTGTCACCGGGGAGACCCTCGGTGAGCTGCTCGTGGTGCATCTCGACGGACTTGACCTCAGTGGTGACACCAGCGGGGGCGAAGGTAACAACCATACCACCGAAGATACGGCCAGTCTCGACACGACCGACGGGCACCGTGCCAATACCACCGATCTTGTAGACATCCTGGAGGGGGAGACGGAGGGGCTTGTCGGTAGGACGGGAAGGAGTGTCGATGGCGTCAATAGCCTCAAGAAGAGTCTTACCAGTAGACTTGGTCTTGGTCTCCTTCTCCCAACCCTTGTACCAGGGGCAGTTGGTGGAAACGTCGATCATGTTGTCACCGTTGAAACCCGAGATGGGGACAAAGGGAACGTGCTTGGGGTTGTAGCCGACCTTCTTGATGAAACCGGAGGTCTCCTTGATGATCTCCTGGTAACGGGCCTCGGACCACTTGGTGGTGTCCATCTTGTTGATGGCAACGATGAGCTGCTTGACACCAAGGGTGTAGGCGAGAAGGGCGTGCTCGCGGGTCTGGCCATCCTTGGAGATACCAGCCTCGAACTCACCAGTACCGGCGGCAATGATGAGAATGGCGCAATCAGCCTGGGAAGTACCAGTGATCATGTTCTTGATGAAATCGCGGTGACCGGGAGCATCAATGACAGTGACCATGTACTTGGGGGTCTCGAACTTCCAGAGGGCGATATCGATAGTGATACCACGCTCACGCTCGGACTTCAGCTTGTCAAGGACCCAGGCGTACTTGAAGGAACCCTTACCGAGCTCGGCGGCTTCCTGTAGGTGTTGTTAGACATTGTTGGTGTTGAATGGTTGATATGAGTGGCGAATTGTAGGCGTGAAAATTTTGCGAGTCGGGCGTTGGGTGAAGTCGAGTCCAAGCGCGAAGCTCAGCTCAGCTCGACCCCACCAAACAGCCTGCTCCAGGTGGAAAAGGTGGAAAACGCGGACGATCTTGTCGGAAAAGAAAGCGCTTGATGCTGGATACGAAGGAAGAGGATGGCTTACCTTCTCGAACTTCTCGATGGTACGCTTGTCGATACCACCGCACTTGTAGATCAAGTGACCGGTGGTGGTCGACTTACCGGAGTCGACGTGGCCGATAACGACGACGTTGATGTGAGACTTTTCCTTACTGCACGCAAAGGTTAGATCGTTGCTCCAGCAAGTTAGAGAAGGCAAGAGCGCAACACATACCCCATGTTGATTGATGTGTATGGAGATTGTTTGAAGTTTCTGAAGAGAAGTTAGAAAAAGAAGAGAAGAAAAGGACGAGCAAGTCCAAGAAATAGCGAAGTGGAGCCAGCTCGGGGGGTCAAAGCTTACCAGATACGATTGCTTGATGAACCGTGGTATGAAGACAGTGTTGAGAAGAAGGGCGCGGGAGGGGTGGCCTTTTTGAGTGTGTGTGTGGAAAACGCACTGACTAAGCGAAGAATAGGGCCTAGCTTCAGTTGCCCCGCCAAGCTAGTTTTTTTTCTTTCTCACTTTTTCTGCGGTTGGGAGCCCAAGCGGAGTCGGAAAAAAAAAGTGATGTAACGGATGAGCCTTTGATCGAGCGGTCTATCGTTTTCTTGCTTGCTGTGAACCGCGGTGGCAAAGGTAAACTGCTTTAATCGAGAATTGCTACGTGTATCTTTCACTGCGGTGTCTCAACAAGGCCACAGCCATCCACTCTCACGTGATGAAATGCTCAATGATGCTTCGTAGCTCCATCTGCTGTTCGTGCAGGTGCCTACTTTGGTGGCCTGTAGAGCCGGCCACTACGTAGTGCTCGGTGTACTATCGATAACGCTTGGGCAGCAGTGAGCGCGCAACAGAGCCGCTGCATTTTCCACCCTCATTTTTCCGGCACACCGCTCGTCCCAGTTCACATCTGTATCTGCATCTGCATCTGCACACTTGGGTCATCCCGTTGCTCACGATTTGCCGCTGTGGATAATTAGTCGCGCGTCTAGCCTGGCCTGTTGCTGATTCGCATCTCGTTTCCCATCCCACTCCTATCCACTTTCCTACCCCGCTGTCACCAATGTCTTCCGCAGAAGCTCTCCCCGCCTACAAGCGCGACCTCATCTCGCTCACCCTCTCGTCAAACATCTTGACCTTTGGCTCCTTCACCCTCAAGTCCGGCCGTATCTCGCCTTACTTCTTCAACTGTGGTCTGTTCTCAAAAGGCAAGCTCATCCGCGGCATTAGCGAAGCCTACGCCCGTACTGTCGCCGAGTACTGCTCCGCCCACCCCGAGTTCGAGTTCGACGTCCTCTTCGGTCCCGCCTACAAGGGCATTCCCCTCTGCGCCACCACTGCTGAGAAGCTTGCCGGTATCGACGAGGCCAAGTATGGCGACCTCGGTTTCGTTTACAACCGCAAGGAGGTCAAGGACCATGGCGAGGGTGGTCTGATGGTTGGCGAGAGCCTCAAGGGCAAGAAGGTTGTTGTCATTGACGATGTCATGACCGCCGGCACTGCCATCAGAGAAGCCATCAGTATCATCAAGAGCCAGGGTGGTGAGCTTGTCGGCATCATCGTTGCCCTGGACAGACAAGAGAAGACCCCCAGCGAGGGCGAGAAGCAGGGCAAGCCCGACGACGGCTCCGACAGACCAAGCACCATTGGTCAGGTTCGTCAAGAGACTGGTGTGCCTGTCCTTGCTGTCTTGACTCTTGACGACGTCATTGAGGGTGTCAAGGGTCAGGCTACCGAGGAACAGCTCAAGGCTATGGAGGATTACAAGAAGAAGTACGGCGCAAGCAGCTAGACAATTGAGATGAAGCATATGATGTCGGATACGGCAACCCAAAATAGATACCCATGATGACCGAGAAAGGGAAATGAATGATACTCTCAAAGACTGCTTCGCTCGAATGGCAGACCGCTGCTGGCATAATCTTTGTCGCAATCGTGAAATTATTACCAACATTTCGGATAGTCTCCTCAGATGGAACTGCACATCAACGTCTGCCATGCTTCAGGCTGCAGAAAAGTATACACTGTAAGATGACAGCCTAGGCTGTGACAAGGAAAACACACATGCCATCCGACTTGCGGTGGCCTTGGTCTGGCGGCTTTTTGATTTGTTACGAAGCTGATCTTGCTGGATTACGTGGTGTCGTGTCTAAGTTTTGGTCCCCGTCTTCTAGAAAGCGGGTAGGAGAAGAAAGCGGCGTTCGATAGGAGAAGGGTGTCATGGGCGGCGACGACGGCGTTGTCGTACGCTCAGTAAAATCTGCGGAGCTCGTCGGTGTCCTTGACTGCCGTGTCCCTGCTGACGCTGGCTGAGCACCGTCATCCAAGCCATCACCAGTATTCATAAGCACTGGAGCCAGAGTCTGCGGCGAGCGTGTTGGTGGGCAATCATGGTCGATGGTCTCGATCATGTACTCGTCAAAGCCAGAATCCTGATGTACCGGCGGCCCGAAAAGGACACGCTGATGCCTTGGAGGATCTGGAGATTCTCTTTCACTATCCCGATCTCGCCTCGGCGCTCGTCCATGATTATTGTCAGCTCTCTCGTGTATGGGTGATTGGAACGGCGGGACGTCAGGTACAGAAGGCCTCTCATGTGTCGTATCTATTTGAGGACGATCCCGTGAGCCCTCAGCGTATCCATGGCCTGGAAGCTCTTCATCGCAAACGTATTCACAGGCTGGCAAGCCTTGACTGAGAGATAGGCTAGTGGTGCTGCTAGCTGCAGATCTCTGGCGGTAGCCATGCAGACTCCTTCCTCTATGGGGCATGACATAACTACCGGTGCTGTCAACTCTGTACTCGGTGGATGTCGCTGCGTTGATGAACTGATACGGGTCCGTGGTAGGATACGAAGGAGCAAAGTCGGCTGGCTTTCGTTGTTCTCTTTTAAACTCTTCGACAGCATTCCAGTCAACGGCGGTCGACGGGTCGTTCAATTCCTTGTGAGAATGATGGCTCAAGAGACTGTGTTCAGAACTTCTTGAGTCGATTCGCCGCTTCTCACAGTCTCGCGGGTGAAGCGGAAACATCCTCAATAGCTCCTTCGCGCTTGGTCGATTTCGAGCTTGGTCGTTCAAGCACGCATCGATTATGTCTTCGAACCAATTAGGGACGTCCTGTGCTGTGATACGAGGCAGTCCTCCGGAGCCTGTTCTTGCGACATGTTCGGGCTCATCATCTTGCTGCGCGAGCGCCCACAGAACCATACCTAGCTGGAATATGTCGCTCTTCACGCCGATGAAAATGCTCACCCTTCGACCTCTTCGAACAAGACGAAGAATCTCTGGTGGTTCCCAACCAATCGGACAGCCGCGACGGTTGATGTCAATGATCTTAGCATCGTCTTCGTGGTTGATGACGATATTGGACAAGGTGAAGTCACCTTGGACAAAACCACCTTCATGAATCTCGGCAAGGCCTTGGATGATTTGATGAGCCCATCTCTCCCGACGATTCCATGGCAGAGAACTGCTCGATTTATCATCATAGATGACGTCTACGAGAGCACCAAGCGACGCGAAGGATATTAACAGCCCCTTGACTACCTTCTCATCATCATCGACCACCAGACCATGGAAATCGATTACGTTCTTCGAACCTCGAAGCTCGTTGAGCACCTCAATCTCGTACAAGAACTCTTCGACTGTATCTGGACCTGGTATCTCTTTTTTGATCAAGACTTGATTGTCGACCCTAACCTTGTACACGAACCCGGATATGTGTGACTGGAAGTCAAGCTCGCTTTCGCGATACATGCGGCAGTTTTCGACAGAGTCCAGCGCCGGATAAGGAATGATCTCATTGGTGTCCTCCGTGACGTGAACATGCAGTTGTCCGCCTTCTGTCTCCAGCTTCAGGTTTGTGACGGTGTCGTAAAATTCAATGTCAGGAAGAGACTCCCTGATAGCCTCATAGATGCGTTGATTCTTGTCTCGCTGAAACTTGAGGGACTTTAGGTCTGATTCAAGAGATGATGGTGGTGCATCTCTGTAATCACAGGACACAGTCACTCTGCACCATCGGTTCGGTTGTTGGGCGTATGTGACGAAGAATTTTTCACGATCAGATTTATCCCGAAAGTGCATGCTCAAGTTGAGAATCCACGTCGTCTCGAGTTCAGCTTGTAGATCACGATCATCCAGGAACATAGGCTCAACAGCTTCTTTTAGCCCTGGCGGTATGGTTCTGGAGAGGGGCGACTTGGACAAGTGGTCAGGCCGTCGTTCCCCGGGCACGATCTTTTTGGTATCGAAGTAGCTCTCTGCATGATTATCGGCAAATGGCAAGCGCATATGACTTGGGGTACTGATATCCGGAGCCGAATGAGATGGTGAGATAGCTGAAAGAGATGATTGACAGCATCCGAAGCTCGTTGCTCGAGGCCTCCGTTCTGCGCTCACCGCTCTTCTTTCTGTATCACTGGGTTTGACTGCTAAAAGCCTTTCTCTTCTCCCAGAATTTTGCCTTTTCGAGGTAAATTGTCTTGACAATTCGGGAACAACCTTCTTAGTTTTTGACAAGGTACGGCCGAGCAAGCTGTCTTCCCGCGACCGTGATGGTGCCAGCGTAGTGTCAGGTCGTGCCGAATCATTTCCTGCTTCTTGTGTTGGCGCAAGATGCTCGTTTAAGACTTGCTTTTCGGAGTCTTGGTGTGACGATTCATCAGGCAAAGCAAGATCGATTTCGTCCCTCTTCAGCCAACCGCCAATCCCATGAAACGGCCGGAGAACAGAAGAAGAGCGTTTCCGTGTGGGTAGGTCGCGTCGAGAGTCTGATATATCTTGCTGGAGCGCATGGCTGCTACTGCTGGCAAATGGAAAGAGCTGTGGCATAATGATCGAGCTGACCATTCACAGTTTGCGGCACACTCGTTCATGTATCCGTCATTCAAAAAGCGAAACAGGGTAGGCTAGACTCGGACTAGCAACTATTCTCGGAGACATGCAACGCAAGTCGTGTAACCGCGCGGGTTCATGGTTTATTCAAGTTCCAGGCAATGCGGGGCAGAGGTCGGGTGGTGATGGGGAAGGCAGTGCAGCCTCACACCAGAGAAACAGTCGGTCAGGTTACACAGGGACTGGGAGGCTGAAATACCTCCAGCATACCTTGGCCCGGCCATCTGCAAGACTGCAACTGATGCCTCTTGCAGAAGGTTCACCGGAAAGCGATGTGGTGTGTGTGGAGACAAGATGATCTCCCGACCGGGTGGAATCGAAATTGCCAGCGACGCCAACATCATGAATCGTGAGGCTGGTCAATCATGTTGCTTCTCGATTAATCCTGCCAGCCACCTCGACCGCCATTGTTCTCAATTTCTCGTAAAGTGCAGTCAGACGCTGTCAGAATATGACATGATGCTGAATTCCCAACTCCAATCGGTCATATACACCTGTTGGTCAGTGCCGCAAGCCGTAAGGCGCCTTGAGTGATCTCAATTCACGGCCTTGCATTTTTGCATCTTTCCTGCAGGCATGCGCACATCATGGTCGGTTTGCCATCTCGGTTATGGTTACTCCCCAATCATGCCTTTCTACTGGTCGGAGTCTTGTGTTTCGTCCTCGTTCTACCTGCGACAAAGTGGGGTTGCGCTGGTCTGACACCATAGGAAAATGTATCGAATGCCTGGGTCCAATGCGAAACCGGAACGAATACTCTAGGAGAATACAACATCGCGATCTACTTTGGCGAGATAGTCCGTCGACAACTCTAAGCATGCCACGACAGCAGTGTTGCCCGAGGCGGAGTTGACCATCCGGGGAACAACAGGCGTGCAGCCATAGCGCTGCTTCTATCGTGAGGGACAAAAGCTAGCTCTGCAGTCTTTCTTTTGACACATGCAACTTAACTGCAGTTCCAGACACTGAGAGAAAATCTTCATCGTGATTGCACGACTCCTTTGATGTCCCAGCTAGCCGCCGCAACAATTCATCGCATCAGAACCAAGCCTCAAGTGCAGCTACGCTGCATCAGGATTCAACAAAAAGCACATTCTCGGCCGAAACATTGCGGCTCTAGTCTTTGTTCTCGAATTGAGCCTTCGCGTCCTGTAAGCTCGACTAATGACAGGCAAATCCGTCACAAGATTTTTGTTTTCCAATCAGAGACAACAAGTGGTTTATCTAGACTACTCAGGTCACAAGATTTTCGACCTTGCGATCAAGGCGACATTGAGAAGCATATATCACGGGCAGCCAGCATCTTTGAGCTCTTGCTGGGACGCTGTGAGCTGTCTCTTGCTGGCTCTTAGCCTCGATATGGATACAAAACAATGAGCTACACCGTAATCCCCGGACCGTATAGATTTGAGGTCGGTTTGTAGATGTAAACACACAAGGAGGTCTTCTGACTCCATTTGCAACACCCCAGACGATCAGCGAGACAAACTTACGTGCTTTCAATTCCCTCCAATTCTACTTCTCCCCAACATTCGAAAGCTCTTCCTTGATCTGCTTGCGGCCTTTTTCGAGCATCCTCCAAGTTGCAGACCGGGAGCTTTACCTCGTTCACATAGTCGTAGAATCATCTCGAAGACCCTCAACTCACTACTCTCAGCTCAACGAGACGGCTTTCCTCGACTGACTGAGACTCTCACTCAGCCCGAGGATCACCTCTACTTCTATGCTCAGTCAAACCACTTTACTTTTCCTACAATCGACCTCTTCAACACTTCCATCTCTTTCACAACCCCTTCCAACACTTCTATCTCTTTCACAACCCCTCCCAACAATTTCCTCTCTACCACACGCCCTATCACTTTCCACGCACCCTGGCTATGCGATCACCAACAACAGATTCTAAAGTCGACACAACTGGCAGTAGCAGCCCGATGCCTCATTGTCAACTTCGCAGCATCGACCCTGGCAAGCCACACCATCAGTTCACTCACAAACCTTCTGCACTTGCCTTCTTCTCAACTTCGAACCACAACCACTCGAACATCTCTTACATCACCACGAACCCTACCTCTATCACTCCCAGCCCTTTCACAAACAACCAATCGTTCACACCAGGCAAAAACTTCGCTTCTTACAGCGACATGGCGTCTCAACCTCCTGGGAACAACTACTTTGAGTCCCTCACTCAAGCTCAGCGACAAAGAGAACTTACCTACTGCTACGGAACAGGACAAGCTCCCTTCGCAACTCTCACTGCACAATCAAACATGGCAGATCAATATCCGACCAACCCACTTGGGGACCAGTTGCATGAAACTGGAGGTATGGCTCAGCAACCACTGGCAACATCAATGTATGCAGTTGGTCATCACAACCAGATGTCGGTCAACCCACGAAACACTGAAGTCGCTACGAGAAGTCAACTCGAAAGCCGCGTCGCCAATCTCGAACAACAGAGATTTCAAGAAGACTTGAATGCTCAATTCAGAGATATGCAAGTTTCTCAGTCGCTGCAATATCTTCAGTACGAGTTACTGCAGATGAAGCGAGCCTTTGAGCGCCACATCCCTGAACTTCGCCGCGATCTCTGTGTTCTCGGAGCCAAGCATGAAATCGAGCAGAATATTGAAGCAACAAGAAATGTTCACATTGAGCCGCGTACCCAAGAGCAGAAGCTTGAGTCAGCGATGCGCAATGCCAACTTGATTCGTATTTCTGCTGCTGTGTCTCTACCAGGCAAGCTCACTGTTGAGCAAGCCTCTATTCGTGGAGCAGAACAGATGGAGTCGTTGGCGAAGACGCTTCGCTCCAGAGTTCACCGCGGCGGTGCAGCTTATGTGCTTGAGGCCGAGGACGCAGAAGTGTGGGCGGCCAAGTTGAGAGGGGATGCGACTCCCACTGAGAATTCGACTTCGCAGCCACAAGGCAAGAAAGATCTGTCTTCGGGAAATATGCCTGTGGCGCACGATCTTGATGACAGCTGGGGCGAGGTCCGCGTACCTTCTCCGAGCGACGAAGCTGAGGCGTTCAAGAATGCCAGCGACAGCGAAGCAGCTAGGGATGATTCAAATCAACTCGTCGAAGCCGATCATGGAGTGGAGATCTCTCTCGAGGTAGTTACAGACTACCGAAGCATAATAGCCGTGTCCATGATTTCGAGAAGTTCTTCGTCAGTGATGATCAGAGCATCGTTTCTTTCAGATTCCGACTCTCCCTCCACCACAACCGACAAAAGAGCTCCTGCTCATGGGTCCCCCATCAGAATTACTAGTCCTGGGCCTCGCCGCAGACACGCCTCCGCACGTAGCGGCAGATCGAAGACTCCTTCATCCGCAGTGTCGGTCAAGCTTGAAGAGACGGCCGCCAGTGACTATAGCTCTCCCAAATCTTCTGGCAGATCAGACACACGTCTGTCGATGTCTAGAGGACGCAAGCTTGCACCTCATCAGAAGTATGGCACTCACAAAGCCGGAGCTACACAGATCATGGCTCTCGAGCCAGGTTTCTCTGCCAAAGTGGAAGCGTCTCTCAGCCGCACTGACAGCACTCGTGCAGTTGCAGAAGAAGTTACGGAGGCACAAGTGCCAGCCAACAGAGTAAGAAAGCTTACACCTCATCAAAGACTCACTCCTCAGCAAGCTGAAACATCCGAGACTCCAGCCAAAAAGGAGACAACAATCGACATGGCTACCAGCACTTACGAAATTGCTGAAAGTGCAGAGGCACAAGTACCAGTCATCATAGAAAGGGGGCGTGCTCCTCACCAAAGACACGCTGTTCAGCAGGCCGAAAGCTTAAAGACTCGATCTCCTACGATCAAGACTCCGGCTGAGAGCGAGAAATCAACCATCAGCGCCGTCAACACTCACGAGGTTGCTCAAGCTACAGAGGCACAAGTGCCAACCACCAGAGCCAAGAAACTACCACCCCATCGTAAACACATTACACGACAAGTCGAAGCTCCCAAATTACCAAGAGCCGAGCTTAAGAAAACTGATGAGGAGAAGGCGTCTTCCTCTGAGACAGTAGGACCGGAGTCTAGCTCATTTGAGAGATTTGGATCGAGAAAGATGAAGGAGCATATGGACCGCAGGGCGGCCGAAGCTAAGATTATACAGATCGCTCTTCGTGATGAGCAGGTCGTAAATCAAGAACTGCAGGAGTCAATCTCTCCTCTGGACATTGCCACTCAGGTTGACGGGAAGGATGCCGCTGCAGACCAAACTTGGCAACCTGCCTACCTCAACGAGCTTTCTTCACTGTCTGCCGAAGAACTTGAAGGCATCCCATCAGTCGAGAAGATGCATCACTTCGATCGCTCATTCATCCTCAACCACCTCGGCGGATCAAGATGGCTACCGTCTTTCTATAGCATCCCTGAAGATGAAATCACCCTTCTCCCAGGCCGTGGCTTCTATCTCCTCGAAGACTCTACAGAGCCCCTTGCACCTGCCACTCCCGGCTCCCACGGTAGTCTCCTCACACCAGTCCTCCGCCTCCCAGACGCCGATAACCCAGACGCTCCAAACCCATCAACCATGGAGAACGCCCCTCTATTCCTAAGGCAAGGAGACGGCTACATCTACTACGGCATGTACACCTACCTCCGCGCCGACCGCCTCGACATCGAACGCTGCAACCTCACAATCCCTGCATCCGTAAAATCCTTCTGGGCCGACCAACTAACAACCTCCCAACGACCAAAATGGGTAACCGAAGCCCTACAGAAACATCTCCTACCTCAACCCCTCTACACAGGCCCCCTCCCCCACAACGCAGACGACGATAAAATCTCCCTCGCCCTCTCCACTCATCTCTCCGCCATTACAACATGGCACAAAGACACTCATCTGAAAACCTCCTTTTTACGTCCCGAACACATTCTGGCTGCCTTTGAAGCTTCAGATATCGGGGCCGAGATGCCAGGGATTAGGTTTTGGGGCTTGGGGTTGAGGTGTGAGGGGTGGGATGAGGCGTTTTATAACATGATGGTTAGGGAAGAGGGGATTTGGGAAAAGGAAGGGAAGAGGGATGGGGAGGGGGAGAGGGGGAGGAAGAGGGATATGTTGTGGACGTTGAGGGCGAGGAGTAAGAGGCCTAAGAAGTGGTAAGGGAAGAGACTATTCTGCCTCTGAGACTTTCAGTTGCTGACATGACATTGGGAAGGCATTGGGGATGGAGCATGCTCATTTGACAATGAGATGATGCGGACGCTGATGAGATCTGGATCCTTTACCGACATGTCATTATCGACTTGACATCACCTACAACATAACAACCACCACCATGGAGATCAACAAGGCTGTTCACGAAAGAGCCACAGCATGATTTCTTACTCAACGAGGCTTCTCAAAGGCCTCGTCATCTGTACAACATCTCACAGACACATTATGCATTTCTTTGGGCATCAGCAGAAAGCGACATCTCAACTCAACGAAAAGATACACCAGGCAAAGGGGAAGGATAATTTATCAGTTCATTTCATAATTACAAAGATCAACGAAGGAGAAAGCAGCGTGAGCTCACCAAAAAAAAACAAGTCCCACGAGATCCGAGAGTGACAGAACGCCCAAGAAAAACATCTACAACCAAAGGGCGAGAAAAAATGCTGCCATGACAGGACGAGAGAAATGTGGCCGTTCCCATTTCCTTCTCTTCGTTTTCCAGAAAAGAGAGCCTGCCTTGTAAAGTAAAACGCCAAAATATGTATACCCCATCCACAACTCTTGCATTCCATCATCCTGCCATTACATTCCCATTCTCCTGGGACCAAAGTAGAGCAACCCACCAATACCAGTAAATGTCAAACCCATCCACCACCAGCGATCGGGGTTCATGACCTGACTTTGCACGCCCATCTTGAAATTCGTAGGTACCTCTCTAGTCATGTCGCGCTTTACTTTCGAGGTGGGTGCGCCGGCCGCGACGGTAGGGTTGAGGGTTTGCGTGGGCAGCATTTGAGGGGGAGAGTAGACGAGGTACATTGGCTGCATGATCTTGCCGTCGAATTCTGTGAGGTCGAGGCGGCCGATGCCGTGGTAGGGGTCTGTATAAACGCGGTATGCCTTTTGTCTTTCGTTAGCATTTGCTCTTGAGGATGATCGATCAAGGTGTGGTCGCATACCTTCATCTTTTCGGTCGTGTTGTAGCGAGTGTAGATGGAGTTTTTGTTTAAGCAGGGTTGCGACAGCAGTTGGCGACCGTCAACGGCGATGGGTGTCATGGTAAGGGAACCGTCGCTGCCAATCACGTAGCTGCCGTGCTGCCATTGCATAATAGCTCCAGGGCATGAAGGGTCGGCAGGGTTCGAAATAGCGCGGTAGTAGGCTTCCTCGTAGAAGCCATCTGATGTGAAGGAGTATGAGATGCCCGGTCGCGAGGGCTCGATCATGTTGTCGCCGACGGGGTCGTAGAAGCCCTGAATGCTTCGTTAGTGTCTTGTTTGGCCATGCTGTATAAAGACGGTGAATCGTACTGGACCAGTCAAGGTCTTGTTGGCCTTTGTTGCCCATGTGCCCACCAAAGTGGCATCGACCAGCTGCGCCGAGCCGACATGGGCAAAGGCGAGCGTCGCCGTGAGGGCATAAGCCGAAGGAAGTCTCATTTCTGTGGCGCTATTCGTCTTGGGGTGTCTGTGTAGTTGGCGGGTGTGTATAAGTGGACAAGGGTATCGTTTGGTCGTGTGTTCTTGAACAAGGTGCGGGCAAACAGAATAATTGATTTGGAAACCTTGTTGAGAGAGATGTTAATACAATCAAAGGACGACGACGCGCTTGGCAAGTTGGCAAGCCTCAAAACACGGAGAAGGGAGAGCCCCTTCCCGAAATAGCTTCCCACATGAAACACCCAACTTGACTCTTGCAGCTTCTTGTCAAAACGTCGTCGATCATTTATCAGAGATCACATGTTATACCAGTCTCTGAGACCATCCGCCACTGCTCGTGCTGTTCAGACCATCAAGACTGCTAGAAGAAGTCTCTCGTCTCAAATGTCGTCAACGAATCTAGACCTGGGAGCTGAGTCTCAATTGTCGGAAAAGAAAGCCGTGAGAAAGCAATTGCACAGCCTCTTGTCTTCGCTGCCGTCTGATTACGTCCAACGTCAATGTCTGTTTTTGCCGTAGTTGTATTACTCTCTCATGGTCAAACTGACATCCCGTAAGCCATCAATGCCACAAAACTTTTGCTCTCATTGCCTGAGTACAGAAATGCTCGTTCAATCAGCATCTTCATGTCTATGCCTTCTGGAGAGATCAACACCGAAGCTCTTACCAAAGATGCCTTGACTGCGGGCAAGCATGTGTTTGTGCCGTATATATACAAGCCCAAGCAGCCTCGTCAAGATGATTTGCCTACCTCTATTATGGACATGCTGCAGCTTGCTTCCGAGGATGACTATGCCTCGCTTCAGCCCGACAAATGGGGCATTCCATCTATACCGAAGGAAACTGTTTCCGATCGCGTGAGTTCGTTCGGGGGGAAGGGCCTGAGTGATGGAGCTGTGCCAGCGTCAGATGCTGCAGGTCTAGATGTGATCCTCATGCCATGCATGGCTTTTGACCAAGACTTGAATCGCCTTGGACATGGCAAAGGTTACTACGACAACTTTCTCACAAGATATTGCTCTGGTAAAACGACGGATGGACAGAACAGAAAGAAACCGTTTTTGGGTATGTACCGACGCCTTTTTAGCATTTTTCAATAGTGATCCCTCCTGACCTCTTGGAACTCTAGTTGGATTCGCGCTTGCTGAGCAGATGCTTCCTTCTCAATATCGTCTGCCGGTTGATTCATGGGACTGGAAGGTAGATGCGGTGGTGCTCGGAGATGGCGGGTCAGAGGCCAGATTGGTGAGGGCTTGATTTCGTGGTTGGCCGCTCAGATTCAATGGCGGAGATGCAGAGCGGCTCCCATCGCTCTAGACATTCGTGATGATGAGAGAATCGGTCAAGCTCATAGAGTCTGGATGAGAGCAACGTTGTCGCCCTTGAGGAGGATTTGGCCTAGCAGTACAAGTCAGTGGATGAAGTAATGCGTGTCACGCTTAAGGGTGAGCATACCGAGAAGTCTTCTCGACTCTTCCGGGTCAGTCTTTGTGGGCTGCTTGACCTCAATGGCATCGTCGACGACCAGGTTCATGAACTCGTCAAAACCCTGTGATGTTCATCAGTATGCGCCCCAGTAGATTGGTGTGACAGCATGACGCACTCTGATGGTTCCCTCGATGCGGATGCCCAGCTGTTCAAACAGCCATATCGAGACCTTTGCGCGAGTCTGAAGGAGCTTGAAAATGTAGTTGATTGGTGGCAGCAGCACCTTTCCACCACCTCCGCGTCCGCGTCTCTCCATCTTGTTTGAGGTCTGGTGTTGGGTGTGAGGTCGAGATATCGGGTCGCAACGGCTTTGGCTGAGTCGTACAATGAGACTGGGTCGAGGTGAGCAGTGGGCGAGGTAAGATTGTGGTGATGAAGTGGATGCGACACGGTCTCGTCGCAGCGCTGCCTGCACGAAGGCCGACCAGGCGCATGAGCTTTCCCTACAAACGCCCGCCAAGAACTCGATGCTTCCTGACGCTTTCCGTCTTCAACTTGTCCTTGTGAAATGCACAATCACGTTCAATTTTATAGCTTCGCAAAGACAGTCGTCAATTGCCAGGCTCTCAAGGAGCAGTCCGAATGACAAGACTTGACTTTCCACTTCTATAGCCCACAGGACGGCCAGTTGATTGTTACAGAGCATTCACTGAAGGCTTGATAGAAGGCTCCGCGATGAAGCAGACGCACGGACTGCTTGTGATTCTGCGTCAGTGTCAAGTCCAAAGAAAGATGGATCAACCAGATCAAATCAACAAACTCGCTCCTTTTGTCCATTAATTTGCCTCTGCTCTACTTGTTATCTCTTCCCCTTGTTTGACAGCAGCAGAGAGTGCTCTTCATCGATCCTTCTACCGTAACACGCGCTTCTACCGGCCTGCACACCAAAACACATCCCACCATGGCCGCCAACGGCACCCAGGCCTTTGCGCCAGTATTGGCTGCCCTTCAGACCATGCAGTCAAACGTAGATCGTGCGCAAAAGGGCCAAGCACACGAGTTCCTCGAACAATTCCAGAAATCTGTACGCTGCCCAGACTAGCACATGGCTCTTCCAAGCGCCCCCACTGACAAGAGCAATGCAGAATGAAGCATGGAACACAACCTTCATGATCCTGAACTCCTCCGAAGCTACTACCGAATCGAAGCTGTTTGCCGCCACAACCCTCAAGGGCAAGATCGTCTTCGACTTCCACCAGCTGCCTCGCGAATCGCTGCCCGAATTGCGCAACACCCTTCTCTCGCTACTCGCCCAATTCAGCCAAGGGCCCAAGCCTATCCGCACACAACTATGTGTCTGTCTCGCCAACCTCGCCATTCAGATGCTCGAATGGAAGGATGTACTACAACTTGTTGTTTCTACCCTGGGCAACGACCCCAATGGCATCGCCTGCGTTCTCGAGTTCCTGCACGTCCTGCCTGAGGAGGTCACAGAGGGAAGAAAGATCAACCTTACCGAGGACGAACTCAGAGACAGAACCGTCGAGTTGCTAGAAGAGAACGGTAACCAGGTCCTTACACTGCTCAACCAATACGCACAGTCCTCTGAGGCAGCCTCAAAGAACCCTCAGCTCATGGAGTGCATCACATCATGGATCAGAGAAGTTCCGCTAAACGACATTGTCAACTCGCCTCTACTGGATGTGGTCATGAACGCTCTAGAAACCGAGTCGTCTTTCGACTCCAGTGTTGACACTCTTTGCGCAATCTTCAGAGAGACAAGAGACGTCGACGAATGCATGGCCGTCATCAAGACCATGTACCCTAGAGTCATGTCCATCCGCCCGAAAATCGCTCAAGCTGCAGAGGCAGAGGACTTTGACATGTTCAAGGGTCTGACGCGCATCTTCTCAGAGGCTGGTGAAGCTTGGGTTGTTCTCATCGCTCGCATGCCTGAAGACTTCCGCGGCTTGGTCGAGGCAGTGCTTGAGTGTGCTGCCAGAGATACTGAGAAAGAGGCCATCTCCAGCACTTTCATCTTCTGGTACGAACTCAAGCAATACATCACCCTGGAACGCTACATGCAGGCTCGCATGCAATTTGTAGACATCTATCTGAACTTGGTCGACATCATGATTGGCCACCTTGAGTTCCCCAAGCCCGAAAGCGGCAACGACAACGACCTCTTCGACGGCGATCGTGAGCAGGAGGAGAGATTCCGTGGCTTCCGTCATCAAATGGGCGATGTCTTGAAAGATTGTTGCGAGGTCATTGGTGTCACCGAGTGTCTGCAAAAATCGTACGTCAAAATTGAGGAATGGGTCAACACATACGGTCCGCAAGCAAGCACAGGAAATGTCCCCGAATGGCAGAAGCTCGAGGCTCCTCTATTCAGTATGCGCGCCATGGGCCGTATGGTTCCTCCGGATGAGAACATTATGCTGCCTAGACTGGTACCTCTGATCGTGCAGATTCCTGATCAAGAAAAGGTTCGCTTCCAGGCTGTTATGGCCCTCGGAAGATACACCGAGTGGACTGCTCAACATCCCGACACTCTCGAGGCACAGCTCAACTTCATCATGGCCGCTTTTGATCATCCATCGAAGGAAGTCGTCACTGCGGCAGCTCTCTCGTTCAGATTCTTCTGTAACGACTGTGCTGAGCTGCTCAAGGGCTTCACAAACCAACTCCAGACCTTCTATGAAACAGTCATCAACAGACTACCACCTACCAGTCAAGACGAGATCACAGAGGGCATGGCAGCAGTACTCTCGAGACAACCTGTCGACCAAGTCTACGCCTCCTTCAAAATGTGCTGCGACCCTGTTGTCAAGCGTCTGATGGACATGGCACAGTCTGCTAGCACAGAAAAGGAGAAGCTCGCCCTTGCTGACCATCTCAATCTCATCACAATCTTCGTTCAATGGATTCAACCCGAAGTCAGACCCGGCGAGCCGCATCCTGCTGTGCAATACTGTCAAGAGATCTTCCCCGTCTTGGCTGCTATTGCAGAAAACTTCTCAAACTTCACACCCGTCCTTGAGCGCGTCTGTAGATGCTGGCGTTACATTGTGCTCTCGTACCGCACACATACTGCACCGCTTCTTCCTGTCCTGGCCGAAAAACTGGCATCTGGTTTCGCTGCATCAAGACAAGGCTGCTTCCTTTGGGCGACCGACTCAATCGTCAGAGAATACACCGACGAATCAGAAGGCATCACCCCCGAGACAACACAAGCAATCTTCAACTTCTATGTACAACAAGCGACTACCTTCTTGCGCGCGCTCAACGATCTGCCGCCAGAGCAACTTCCCGACGTCATTGAGGACTTCTTCCGCCTTTGCAACGACGTACAGGCATACCACTCACGCTCGTTTATCGCGAATGAGCTGACCCCTACCATTCTATCTGCCGCTTCCACATCGCTCACCCTCCTCAAAGACGAGCCTATCCTGGCAACGCTCCACTTCTTACGCGACTTCCTCGCATATGGAGGTGAAAACGCACCCACTTCTACTTTCAGCGAAGACCCCAACCGTCGCATCAACCCGCCAGAAATTCAGACTGCCGTCAAGACGCTTATCTCCCAACAAGGTGAGGTGCTTGTTCAACGTCTCATGACAGGTATGATGTACACCTTCCCTGCCGACTGTTTCCCAGATGCATCAGGAGTGCTGCTAGCCATGTTCCAATTACTGCCAGAGGCCACTGCAACATGGACAGCCAACACAGTCTCGATGCTTCCCACGGGATCCATCAGCCCACAAGAACAAGAGAGACTTTTGCGCAATATCGAGCAACGCATTCAATCTGGAGATACACGTAAGATCCGCACACTGTTGCAAGATTTCACAAACTCGTATAGGAGAAGGAATGTTGCGCCTAGAGAGGGTCTTGGTAGATTGGAAGCTGCCAGATTCCGCTTTGCTGGTTAAGTGCCTTTGCTTGTTAGGGGTATGCTTTCCTGCTTGGGGTGACCTTGCTGTTTTTTTCTACGTATATAGATTCTTGGGGGTTCCTTGCCTTTTATGCCCATGGACAAGGAAAAGAGACCGATGGTAAAAAGCTTTAGCGTATGATGGGTTTTGTTTTTTTCCATACCTTCTGTTCTTGGCTTGGTAGGAAAAAATGAAGATCAATTATTTATACACATTACTTCCCCTTTCGTTTTCTTCGTGCAATTTTGTTCTCTCCTTTTTTTCGAATTTACTGTGATATTTTCTACTTGCTTGCTCATGTTGCTCCTGGACTTTTGTTATCTTGTAAAGGACGCGTACACGATTAAAGGTTTTACAATCCTTCTCGATGCTCAGTATCGATGACCAACAAGGTTAAGAAAGAGTCTGTGGAAATGCAGGAATGCAAATGTGCAAGATCTGACTTTTTTCTGTGTGTTGGGATATAACAGTGGTGAGGCTCTCAAGAGATGTCTTTGCATTGTTGAAATACTTTCTGCATCTCGACAGCTGTGGACGGTGCTTTGATGAAGAGATCTCGGGAGTAATGGGAGAGGGAGGGAGAAGGGGTTACTCTATCTGTAACGTCTCTACACTCTCTTGAGACGTGAGCGAAAGTTGAAGTGGTGCACGATTCTTCCGGTAGCGTGGTGATGATCAATGAGAGAAGGGCTTGAGGTATGTTGGTTGTGAACCTGGGTTAAGTATACATGGGAGTGGTGAATGTGTATAATATTCTCACCGGTAGTCTATCCTTCTGTTATTCTTTTCTCAACCATGCCATCTCTTCATTGTCCCCTCACTCTCCTTCTCCTATCCGTCTTCCTCACTCCTCCTTTGGAATTCGCTTTCTCCCTCGGTAGCTCTTCTTCCAATCACTTCTCATTGTCCAGTCTCACAACACAGCCATATAAGCTTCCCAACAAAGCCAATCTTCAATAATCCCGGCACAGTGGTCTAGTGGTTTGAAGACGCTTTACACGAGATCAGAACAGACCGCTGTTCTCCGACGTGGAAGAGTGGGCCTGTGCTGCGTTGACACCATGATGATGGGCAGTGAACTGATGAGGAAATCGGGGGTCCTTCTGTTTCGGCTGGAGAGATGATGCGTCGCTCCTGCCTTTTAAGTAGTGTGGTTGTGGTCGCTTCTTGCTGTCGAAGAGGTCGTAGCTGTCCTTTTTCGTAGATGGCGCTTTCCTTTCCACCTACTCGTGCCTTGGTGGTAAGGCAGAGAGGTTAAACTATCGATGTCGCAGTATCGATGACCACGTCAATCTCAGATCAACAGACTCGAGCCCCAGTATCTCGATAGGATGTCGTTCATTCAAAAAGGCCAATTCCCATCTCTTTTTCAAGTTCGAAACTCTTTATACATCATCGTAGTCCCCATACCCTTTTCCACATCCCTACCCTTCAAACTCAAATAATCCATCTCGATCCCATTCATCGTCTCCCCCTCCTCCACTGTAGGCGTCGGATCCGGCAACGCCTGATACAACCTAACACTCCCACTCCCACTCCCACTCCCACTCCCCTTTGGCAGATCTATCCTCTCCGGCGCCTGCTGTCTCGATTTCCTCCCACTCGAACGCGAGCGTGAATCAGAAGACAGAGCAATCTTTGCCCTTTCCCGGATTTTGGAAATCAAAGGTCGCATCACACTCATCGAAGCTACGATTATACCGATTGCAGATTCTATGAGAGAGGTATAGGCGATGATGTCGTTTTGTTGCGAGTAGTAGCTTTTGTCCAGGCGGAGGCCGGGGATGTAGGGGATGCGGACTATGCTTACTATGCTGCCTGCTGAAGCTAGTAGGATAATGCCGTATACGGAGATTTTGCTGCGTGTATCCATCATTAAGCCTTGCACTACGTAAATGGCTAGGATGGCAAAGACCCAGTCGACTGCGGCGTTTAGAGAGGCGCAGAAATAGTTCAAGGGGCCTTGAATGTTCCAGGATAGACAGTGGGGGTGATTGAGGTCGATTGTGGCGATGTTGCCGCATTGGCCGATTGAGATGCCGAGGAGGACCAGGTTGAAGATTATGGAGATTGTGACGCTGATGATGATGATCCAGCGATGAATGCGTTTGTTGGGAATCCGGAGAAAGAAAAAGGCCATGGAGAGCTTGAAGAAACATTGGTTTAGTAGATAGAGCGAGATGCCCAGTATGCTCAGCTGCGTCGCACGGTCAGTCTGGCGCAAGACTTGATGTACAGAACCGACCACATACCTCGGCGAGCTTGACAATGGGAGCGAGACCTTCATAGTATTCAGTCACACCAATGCCAATAAATACTCCACAAGCAGCGAGGAAGCAGATCTAGGACTCAAAATTAGTGCTCGACTTCGGATTGATCAAGAACATATCCTCACATGAGCGATGATCAAGCAAACATCATCACGACCAAACGACCGCGCCATAAAGCATCGTATCCATATCCGTATCGAGATCGCAATACTCGACAATATGGCAAGAGGGATTGGCAACACAATAATCGCATACGGATGCAAATTATATGTCGCAACATCTGGCGAAACCATTCTTTCTTGGTCCCGTCAAGTAACTCCAAGCATGTGAGATAGGTGTAAAAAGGCAGAGATAGACAAACAAAATAGGAAGAGGAAAAAGGCAACAAGGAGATTAAAGCAAGATAAAGAATACAACCAAGGTTTACCTTCCGAAACCCAACAACCGCAGCTTGCCCAATGGTTCGTGGCTTTCGAGGGCTTCAGGGCTTTATTACTGAGCAGCCGCAAAATAAAAGTACAGAACATGCTGTCATACAACAGTAGGCTTCGGCCTATCTGCCAAAGTCGTTGTAGACGAATGAGTAAAGTTGTGGTGGTCTTCTCGCTCTCATCGCGTTCTGGGCGTTCGATAGGGTTTAGATTCATCCCAGCCGTTGTGGAAAACGACGTTTGATGCCAAATCCCATATTTCGGTGTCTCAAAAGTCTGGGGTTCGTCCCTTTTCTTGAAGGATGAGGATGGGAGCGGCTCGCTTTGCAAGGAAATAAATGACGGCAATCAGCTCCGGGGTGGAATACACTTCATCGCTACCATTCTTTCGATGCTGGCATGCATGGATAGGAAATCAATGCGAGAATCTCATCCATGTTCACTCGCCTAAGCCTCAACGCTTGCAGACATGCTTCAATACAGAGGATAAACGGGGCTGCTTGTGTCAATGGTCACTTGTCGTTTGATGTCTTGGCTCTTTTGCGACCCGTCATACAAGACAACTAAAACGTTCTCCGAGAACGCATCTTTTTGTATCTGCCAGAAAAGTCCGTATATCATTCATTGGCTGGTCCAATGTGCTCGTGATTGTACTCCTTCCGAGCCGAACTTATCCGTCGTGGAGGTTATGACCGATGAATGGCGCCATAGCAGATCGGTCTCTACTTGCCCTGAGGAGTGTAGCTGGAGTAGCCAGGGCCGGAGCTGTAGTAGGTCGAGCCATTGGGGTTGCTGTAGTAGTACGAGCCGTCGCTGTTGACTGTGGTCGGCATTCTTCTTCCAGAACAATGTTGATGATACTTGCTTGTTGGAATAGTGGTAGGAATTGTCATTCGAAGCACTAGAGCCATAGTCGCGGGCATCGTAGTGGTTGCCCTGACTGTTGGTGCCGCTGGAGGTAACTTCGTAGGAGCCGCTTGCCGCTAGAAGTGGAGCCGGCTCCGGAAAGACAATGCACGAGCAAACGCAGATGCCATGATTCTGGTGTTGAGCAATCAGGCCGCAAAGGAGCTTAGATCACCAATTGAGATTGGTGATTGATAGGCACCACTTTTGTCAGTGTCGGCGATATATACCATGTCATACGGCCTACACATTCCTATGACAGTGTAGAAACATCATGGCCAGAGCCATTGACGGCCTGCGCATACCACTATCCAGGAATGCGAGGTTCTTCAATCAGTCGGCTCTGCGCCATGAGTCTCTGTGCGGATCTTGCTCGATGATCATGCTCTTTATCATGCGAACGCTGGCTTTAGATTGAGAAACCATGGTCCACGTGTTGATGCTCGCAATTGAGACTTTGAAGCAGTGGAAGACTTCGCGTAAACCAAGACGCGACGGTGACGTCTTTGGCATCGCGAATCTTCAAACAACACCAATCCACCCAATCCTCCACAACACTCTCTCACAAGAGATCTAAATGTGCTCTGAAAACCAGGCAGAAATGCCACCATCAACACTAAGCAAAGCTATCCACTTCGGCCCTTTCGCCGTAACATCCCAAGTAAAAGTCCCCCCCCCCCCCCCCCCCCACCCTCAACTCACTAACACACACACACCCAGGTCTTCTACAAAACACCCCTCTCCTTCTGCCTCGTAAACCTCAAACCCTTATTACCAGGCCACATCCTCGTTTGCCCTCTCCGCCGCGTCCAACACATCGATCAGCTCAGCGCAAACGAAGTCACGGATCTCTTCAGCACAGTACAATTGGCGTCGCGGACATTGAAGCGTGTGTACAATGCTTCGGCGTGCAATATAGCGATACAGGATGGCGAGGCTGCTGGACAGAGTGTGCCGCATGTGCATGCGCATTTGATCCCTAGAAAGGGTGGTGATATGGATGCGCAGGGTGGTGGAGACAAACTCTATGAGCAATTGGAGGGTGAGGAGGGGGACGTTGGTAGACATCAGAGAGATGAGGAAGGGATGAGGAAGGGTAAATTCCCCAAAGTTGAGGATGACAAGAGAAAGCCTAGAAGTATGGAAGAGATGGAAAAGGAGGCTCGCTGGCTTGCTGAGGAGATACAGAAGGATGCACAGAGCTTCACCAACGAGTCGTTCTTGTAGCACAGCTTATTCCACGGCCGTCTGATACAAAGTGACGGAAAGAAAGAGATGGCACATATAATAGACGGGTATGTTTTGATAAGCCCAATAGAGGTAGAATTTCCGCTGTACAGATTTCGGTTGCGTTCTTTCAAAGAGTCGCGATATAATTCATTCTCGTTCCCGAATTAAACAGAGTAAAAGAGAGAGAAACGCCATCCATGCTTCATATCTCGTGCCAAAGCACCAAGATTGTTTTGTTTCAAGAAAGAAAAAAGGTGGGTATCGGTGGGAAAGGGCGTTTAGTTTGCGAGGACGGTCTTGACAAGGTCTGGATATGTGTTAGTCAATGCGACTCGGCTTGGTGGCCTTGAGGGTTGAACGTACCAACGTAGTTAATCTCGCCGCTGCTGGTGTCAACAGCCTTGAGCAGCTCGTCAACTTCGTCATCACTCATCTTCTCGCCCAAGTTGGTCAGAACTGTGTATGGGTTAGTGTGTTGACTCGGCCAGGAGTAGTATTTGAACGCGAATCATACTGTATCTTAGCTGACCGACGCCGATGAAGCCAGTCATCTCCTTGTCAAAGACTTGGAAACCACGGCAGTACTCCTCGGGCTCGCCGGGGTCGCGGAAACCGCCAGCGCGGTTGAGAACTTTTGAGAACGAGTCAAAGTCGACTGGTTAAGGGAGGTTGTGTCAGCCGCTGTATTCCTCCTCATCGTTTTTGATGGTATAGACTCACAGTCTCCGCCGATGCTCTTCTCGAGGTCGCCAATCTCAGCGAGGGTAGGGTTCTGACCGCATGCGCGCAGAAGGTCGCCCAGGGAGTCGATTTGGACACGACCGTTGCCGCGCTTGTCGAAGAGAGCGAAAGCCTCCTTGTAGTTTGTTGTGTTGGCCTGATCCATTGTCTTAGTCTTGAACGGTATGCGATTATGCGCTGTGTGATGGTCGTGCTGCAGGAGAAAGTGTGGTGAAAGAAAGTGGGATGGTCGTTGTTGTGGTGTGTTGTTCAAAGTCGGGACTTATCGACGGACACAAAACAGGGCGGTTGGCGAGTTTTGGTTGGTTGCGTCTTGACTTTCGGGTCTCCATGCAGGGTCTGGCCCGCAAATAAACATGTCAACTCACCATTTTGGTTGTGTGTCTGTCGTCCTTTATTCCTTCTCGAGCTTCAAACGATAGAGTTCTGCGACAAGGTGGATTTTCTGCGGATTGAGGGGATATACGTGAAGATGTCTGCGTCTCCTAGGGTCCCCACCAGTATAAAGGAGTCGTTTGATGTGTTTGTATCAAATCTGCGCTGCGACCGTCAGGCGGCCCAGGGGGGGCTTCAGGCCCGTTGTCATGGCCGAATTATCAACACATTTCCCAATCCGGTAATCATGACTGCCATCTATCTTCCTATCTCCATCTCAGCTTTTGCTTCTTGTGATGACATTGTAGCTGTCTGAAACAGCTTTCTGTGCTCGAAACACTCAACAACCGACGTTTGTTGATTATTGCGTGAACTCTTGGAGGATGAGAGCTGTGGTGAACAAGTGCTTCATCTTCGTCCGATGATGAAAACGACAGTTTCAAGTGACCAGCGTCATTACACTTACTCAAACTCGTCTCTACAATAACTCTAGCAGTATAGCATCTATCCAGAGCGCCGAAGCCAAAGACTGCGACTTTGGCAGCGCTCAGATATTGGGAAAATATTGCTTAGACAGGGTTATCCCGCGTGCAGCACGACTTGGTCATGCTCACGCTGGACAAAGCCATACCTCGGCTCAACCTTATCTCCAAACTCCGCCAACACGCAATTCATCTCACTTTCCGATCATCTCACCTCGACACTTCTCGGACACTGCAACAATGACCGACCAAGACATGAACGTCGCAGTCAAGAACTTCCTCGGCAGCCCTCGCTTTGCTGTTGCAGGCGCAAGCAGCGACCCCTCTAAGTTCGGCCACAGAGGTGAAGTTGCCGGGTCTTCTACTCATTGCAATCCCACTGACGCATAGCAGTGTTCGCATGGTACCTCCAGCGCTCTCTACCCGTCACACCACTCAACCCATCTCGACCAAGTGTCTCCGTGTCGTCTAAGGACTACGATACCGTACCTTCGCCATCAGCTTTACAACAGCCAAAGGAAACGGCACTGAGCGTCATTACACCTCCCAGCGTCACCAAGAAGCTCTTACAAGAGGCCAAAGAGGCCGGCGTCAGAGCCGTCTGGCTTCAGCCAGGTAGCTTCAACGACGAGATTCTCGAGTACGCCATGAAGGAGTTCCCAGGCGCAGCAGTGGGTGGAGATGGAGGCAGGGGTGGAGAAGGATGGTGTGTACTGGTGGACGGAGACAGTGGACTCAGAGCTGCTGCAAAAGAGCAAGGCCGTCTGTAGAAAGAGCAAGTCATATGATATCTTGATACTTTCATTTCACGTCATGCATGACTGCCCATCGCTCAATGCTGATTTCACCATCACCAGCGCCTGTCAGGCTCCCTGAATTTCATGTGGCCTCTACCCTTGAACTTGACGGTGCTCTCTTCGCCTGCTCCAGCTCCGGCACTGCCGTACGTGTCTCCACCTAAGCGTCCCTCTTCTTGCCTGGGCGGTGGACGGTATGAGTTTCGTCCACCCCTTCTTCCACCGCCGCCTCTGTCGTACTGTCTGCCGTCGTTGCCAGGTCTGTACCGATCATTGTCTCTGGGTCGTCTACGATCGTTATCGTTGGGTCGAGCCGGTGCGTCCTGATCGTAGTACTGATTTGGCAGGCTTCTTCTCCTCCGACGTGAGTCCACTGGGCTTCGACTTGACTCGCGGCTAGCCTTCTTCCTTTCGTATCCGCGCGACGGACTAGGACTGCGCTTCCTCTTGTATCTGCTGTCCGGACTTTGCGAATCTGACTCAATCGCTCGCTCTCGAGCAGGAGAGTCTTCTACTTCTTCCTTGGACCTTGCGCGTACTCTGCCACGCAGGTTCTCGTCGATTATGTGATCACTCTTTCTTCGTACGCGTTGGTTCTTTTCTGGACGTGGGGATGGCGAGCGGGAGACAGATGCAGAGCTCCCGCGTCTGTTTCTTCGGCCTCTGTCTTTGCTGACGGGTTCGGGTTCGGGTGATGCGATTGGTGCTTTCTGCTTGCGCTCAAGCTCTCCGCAGCGAGCGATCAGGACGGGCTCCAGAGGCTTGTCGTCCTTGTCCACCTGGACTTTGGCCATGCGAGCAAGTGTGTCTTCTCCACCGACCAGACGCCCAAAGATGGTGTGTTTGTTGTTCAGATGCGGGCACGAGTCGAGAGTGACGAAGAACCTAAAGAATTGGTTACTGCTTGTTAGCAAGAAGGGGTTGGGTGTGCTTACTGACTGCTGTTGGTGGCCTTTCCACGATTGGCCATGCACACCAACCCAGCAGCGTCCATGTCACGCCATCCCAAGTTCTCATCCTCAAAGTCTCCACCGTAGATACTGTCACCTCCAGTTCCGTCGCCGCGGGTTATGTCTCCGCCTTGTACCATGAACTCATCAATGATACGGTGGAACGGACTGAGTGCATAGTTGAGATTCAAGTGCGATCCTGCGCATAGAGCACGGAAGCTGTCATGGAATCAGCACAAACGTACACAGAGAGAGAAGATTGAGAGGATTACCTACTTCTCACATGTCTTTGGAGTCTTGTCAGCAAACAGCTCGATGGTCAATCGTCCTGCTGGTTCGTTTCCGATGCTGATCTCCAAGAATACGCGGGGACGATGCGGCGCCGCCATGATGTTGATTTGAGTTGTGCTGACGGACGACGGCGGTCTACTGCAGCTCGAATGGTCACAGCATCGTGTTAGCCCTGCCAGCTCTGCAATTTGGTTGCTCCACCTTCCCCCGCAATCAATCCGCCAAGCTTTTCTGTATAACTCAGCAGGAAGGCATCACCTCGGACGGACATCTTTCGCGCTTGTTGTGCGGTGCTCTTTCCTCCTCCCTTGAGTCAATCCCCCTCGGAATGAGAAGCAGCTCATCGTACCGCTGTAGCCCTGGATCATGGTCTCGAAGGTTCAAGAGTCATGGTCAACTCTATCCCGCCATACCTGCTGGTGCTATTATCTCTTTCGATCTGCCGACTCGAGGTCTGCTTAGGGCAATCCCGATACACCGACGCTTTGCTCATTTCTGCAAACATCCCGTCCGCAACTTCCAGATCATGTGGTGATGTCTTACCGCTGCTTTCATACTAGAACCGTTGCTCAAAACCGCAATCGCATCATCTCATACAGGTGCAGTCTCCAAGTGCCGGACAATCGTCGAGAAGTCAATCGGCGTCTTGTTATCTCGGTTACAGATTTGCCTTTGCTGTCATTCTGTCTTTCGCGTCCTGCCGCCGACTGTCCAATTCGTCGAACTTTCTGCCGTTGCTTCTAGCTCCTTGGCCCTCGCTAAAAACAGGTGCCATCTTGTGTGGTCGGTATGTCTCTTTGATCATACCCAAGAAAACTCCACGATGCGCTAGCTATACATCTTGATCCAGCTTGTGTCAAAATGAGATCCATGATCCATGGCTTGCGAAGTGACGAATGAGATCGACGTCTGATCTACCCGTTGATAAAATAGCACGTCAAATAGCAAGCATAGGAAGATCCGATTGTCTGGATCCTTCTTACCGTTTGGCCGGCAACGCTCTACAGCGGTTGTGGCCGGACCCTCGGCTTCAACCTGCTTTTCAAAATCGCTTCTTCGCTCCCAAATCGTCCACCGGACATCTGAGATGCCGCTTCTCACCCACGCCTCATCTTGTATCCACACGCCTCGTTCCGGATCTCGTCCCACACAGACGAGATGATTCCTTCTAGTGCCCAATCAGGGACCTCAAGGCAACCGACACCCTGGTGCTCGGGAGTTGACATCTGTTTCAGCGGCTTCGCATTCGCAACTGCTCCACGTGCAAAGCCGAAGTCGATGCCTCGATATCGATTCAATCCTTAAGATGTATGAGTTCGTCTATCATGGCCACGTGGATACTTCCCACTCATTGGGTAGCACCGAGATGATGTTTCTGTACGGCGAGTCATTTTTGACAGACGTCCGTCTACTTTTGCTTCTAGAAGAGTTGAGCTGACAGATCTCGTCTTTCCAAACGGGCAATGGCCAACCGTTTCAGCTTCAAAGCCAACTAGATTATCGCTTAATTGACTCGCGGCTATTGTTAGTGCTCGACTACCTTACTGAGACCTTTTGTACCGCCGTTGGTCAGCGTCATAATTTTCCGCTTTGACTATAGCTCAAGCCTTCGCATCGCTATCTTTACCCTCCTATCTCGAATTTGTCCTTCTTCTCGTTGCACCACCTCTCTGCATCGTGGAGAAGTGTTGGGCTGTTGTCGTCCATCGAAGTCAATAACAGCACTTGTCGAAGCCCTACTTTGAGCCCTCGCTGGGGTAGACTACCATGGCTCTCGATGCTATCTTGAAAGAAGTCTGGGTGAGCATCGACTTGAGACTTGTTCATGTATGAGCTGGACTGACAGAGCTCTAGGCTTTATACGCCATAGCTACATTCATCATTTTGGCTCGTTATGCAGTGCGTCTACGGACTGTCGGTATCAAGGGTCTTTACTGGGATGATTTGCTCTGTTTCGGTGTATTGATCTTCAATACATCAGACGCTGTTCTCGTTCATATTGTCCACTATACTGGCGAAAGCTCAGAGGTCAATGCGAAATGGCTAGAAACTGCTACGCAAGCAGACATCGACCGCGTAACATATGGGTCCAAGCTGGAATATGCTGCATGGTGTAGCTACCCTGCGCTGATCTGGTGCATGAAGTTCACCATGTTGTTCTTCTACAAGCGTCTCACTCTTGGATCGTTCCACAACAGGCTCATTAGATATCTGTTCTGGTTCACCGGTGTCTGCTACATTATTGTCTGGTTTGTGCTCATTTTCGGCTGCTTCCCGTAAGTCTCTCCGATCTCAGTAACCTGAACGTCATGTCTGACCTCGAACAGCACCCAGATGAACTGGCAAGTGACACCACAGCCTCCGTGGAAGTGCGCTTTCCGACCTCAAAACTTCCTTGCTGTTGCCATCCCTAATATCTTGACCGACGCCGCTATCCTTATGGTCCCAATTCCCATGCTTTGGCAGCTGAAGATGCCTTTGAAGAAGAAGATCACCATCGGAGCTGTCTTGTCGTCAGGATTGTTCGTCATTGCCGCCGCGATCATTCGTGTCGTTCTCTCCCTGGACGCAGCACCATCTGCTGCTAATATCAACGGCTGGGGCGTGCGAGAAACCTTCATTGGTATCTTCACCATCAACATACCTATTCTCCGTCCAGTCTTCAGCAGAGCCTTCTGGCTGCCAGGCCCCTATGATCCGAACGCTCCCGGCAGGGGATCGGGATACGCTGGTCACAACCTACACTCAACCCCAAACAAGTCCTTCAAGGGCACGAAGCTCGGCAGCGAGATTGACAAGTTAGCCGGAGCCAACGAATACGAACTTCACTCCAGGACCCCAGTGTCAGACAACTTCGATCTTGAAAGCAATGCATCAACAGAAAAGATGGTTCACACAAGGAGTAATCGTAGTCAAGACTACAGATACGACGTAGAAGATGGCGTCCGGGTAGAGACTTCGTACGCTATCCGCACGACACATCGCGATGAGGAGACAGGATCGATGGGCGGTACTTGGAATCACATTGGCTTGCCGAAATGAGGTCGATGAACATGCCTCTGTTTATGCTTGGGCCAAAAAGTTTCTACGTAATAATCGCTTTGTCTTCGGACTGACCCCACCTAAAGACATGATATCCGGGGTCATGCAGCACGAATCTCATTTAATCTTTTCTCTTACTTCTGATAAGCCTCTGTTTTCGGTGCGGTCGTCACTATGCTCTACTGACGCGGGTCCTACCATATATCCTCGTCGTGTGCAAGATACTGTCACACCCTCTCTCTCCCTAATGATCAAAGCAGGCAACGACGAGCTGTAGAAAGGCACAGTCATATCTCATGTTAGAGAACCTAGTGCAGGGAGTCGATGACACGAAGTAACTCGATGACGTCGTTGCAAGTCGAGAAACTATTGTGCTTTGAGGCAGCTCTAAGGGTGACAGTATCTCGCACACAGGGAGGATGGAATGTTCGTGCAAAGTCATGTTCGTGCAAGACCGCCAATGCTCGACCATAACGCTCGAGGAGAAGTTGAGAATCAGTGTCTAACAAGACTTGTTTGGAACACCTTGATGACCCTCACACCGACGTCATCATCATGAGCTCCATTTTCCAGCAACAACTCACAACGCCTTTTCTTGAGGGCACCTTCTCTGAGCTTCTGTGAACACGATTGCATTCAATGACGTTAGCCTCTCGTTCTACTGTGCTCCTTCGTCCTGCCTTGACGTCTTTTCCTGCAAGAACATCTCACATCTCCAAAGCGACCTTCATAACCTCAAACCACCACTTCACCTACTCTTCAAACAGCTCCATTAACCAGAAGAACTCTTTCCAACCCAAACGCGCAACCTTCACACAGTCGATTAGAAAAATGTCGCAAAAGTCAATGACTTCAAGGATCGCCATTCTGGGATCTGGTGAAGTCGGGTCTACGATTGCTTATTCGTTGATCTTGAACCCTGTGGCTGGCGAGATCCTTCTTGTCGATCCCAAGGAGGAGGTGCGTGATGCTCAGGTTCAGGACTTGTCGGATGCTACGTTCCATGGTGATACTACTACGCAAGTACGTGCTGGTACGCACAAGGAAGCCGGACAATGCGACATCATCGTCATCACCGCTGGAGCAGCACAGAAGAAGGGTAAGTCCGAGCATGAAGTGTCGAGGGTCTGAGAGCTGCATACTGATAATGTGACAGGAGAGAGCCGTACCGATCTCGTTGGTCGCAACCTCAAGATTCTGGGATCAGCAATTGAGGATATGAAGCCCTTCCGCAAGGACAGTATTATTGTCCTCGTCTCCAACCCCGTCGATATCTTGACCTACTTTGCGCAAAAGATGTCTGGACTTCCCAAGGATCAAGTCATTGGCAGTGGTACATTCCTCGACAGCGCCCGTCTACGTGGTATCCTTGCGCAAAAGTGTGGTGTCGCAGCTAGCTCCATCGAAGCCTATGTACTAGGCGAGCATGGTGATTCACAGATGGTAAGTCCTGCTCCCATTCGCAAACTTCACACTTATTGACACAATCACAGGTCGCATGGTCCCATGCCTCCGTCGGCGGCGTACCCCTCGAACTCGCCCTCCCAGACACCTCCATCAACAAATCCGCCATTGCAGAAGAAACCAAGAAAAAGGCCGCCGCCATCATGGAAAACAAAGGTGCTACAGCGTACGGTATCGGTGGTGTCACCGCGTCCATTTGCAAGTCTATTCTCTTTGACGAGGGCAGTGTCAGACCCCTCAGTCATTATCAAGATGACATGAAGGTGTGCTTGTCCATGCCGGTTGTGCTGGGTAGAAAGGGTGTTGTGAGACAGATCCCTATGAAATTGAGTGAGAGTGAGAAGAATGAGGTTGAGGAGAGCGCGAAAAGCTTGAGGGAGATTATTGAGGATGTGGAGAAGGAGCAGGAGAAGGAGTAAATTATTCATACGAGGAAGGGCATGTTAGCCATTGGGTGGTTGCTACGAACATACGCCAGATACGAAAGCTATACGTAATGTATCAACATTGAAGCCAAAGTAACATTTCAAAGGTGTACGAAGACTACGAGCAGATCGCCACCTCTATCTGAGTAAACCGACACTTTCAATGACCCTTGCCTTTGTCCAAGGTCACTAGTCACGGAACACATGTGAACAAGGAGGAGACACCAACCTCCATACCGACTCTCCCAACCACAGCACAAGAAGGATCACGATATACCGTCCTCTCCAACTCTCCCATTTCGTGATCTCCAAATACATGAAAGATTACGTGTTGATGCAACTTACCAGCCTGTCTTTCCTTTTTGATCATCTCCCACACATCTCTAGTACCCCCTTGAGACCTTATTGGAAAGTAGTGCAAAATGTCAATCTCAGATACTGGTGTGGCGAGAGAGCAGAACAGTCAAGGAGAGCAAGGGGTAAGGGACGTGCTGTCTTTCTCTGCTTGCCTCTGGCCATCCAGTTACGAAACAATCCATCATCTGGGTGAACTAAATTAAAACCAGGATCTGTATACGGCATTGCTTCCCTGACAGAGCTGCAAATTGGCAATCTAGCATTGGAGTTAAAGGCAGGGATAGCTTGGGACGAACAACGAATTGCTCACGTCCATCTGCACAGAAGATCCGGGATGCTGCTTTTGTAGTTGCTGCTCGCTGTATGGTCGCCTGGTGATAGTCCACTCTGAAGTTTCCTATTGTTATGTGAGATTTATTATCCACAAAGTGAATCTGAAAGCATGCTTTGGCCAGATTCAAATGTCAGAATGACTACTTACTCCAATGACTTGCTACTTCTGTGCATAGTATCAAGTAAATCAAGATCCTGTCAACATAGCCTCCCCGTATGCAGAATACTGTCATATCTACTTTTCCTCCATCGTCAAAGCGAGAGTAACGACGAGGTGTAGAAAGGCACAGTCATATCTTCGTAGCAATGAACCTCGCGCAGGGAGTCGAGTGACTTCAAGTATCTCGATCACAGTGCTGCAAGTTGAGAAAGTATCGTGCCTTGAGACAGCTCCCATGTGACAGTTTTCTGCATACGGGGAGGAGGCGATGTCTATCCCGCGGTATAAGGTATGTGCAAGACGTGATGATGCAATATCAGCATGTTGATGTCATGGTCGATAAACAGCAGACAGAACGCAGAGGCATGAAGATGCCTCGTCGAACACAAAAGGAACAAAGGCAACATGGATTCATGAAGTGCAGTCACCATCCTTGGAGTGCCGGGAAAGAGAGTGCTTGCCAGATATGCTCATTGATTGGGCTTCTTACCTGTGAAAGCACAGATATGCTATCTCGAAAGTACAGCGCACTAACCTCTACCCACGAGATAGAGGAAGTGTTGAACAGCCGACTCATGCATCGCTCGTTGTTCATGTGAAAGACAACACAGATAACAATAGCGATCAGGAGTCGACCCGGCGTTTGCTTATTTTGCATCATTATCGCCTTGAGAAACGACACAGAGAGCTGCAAGAGTCTGATGACGTTCAAGGATAGTAGAAGTCAGACCGATCAGGTTGCCTGGTTGAGATAGTGAGTGTGTATTTCGGTGAGCAACCCCAGCCTACTAGCTCTTGAATGGGGAAGCGCTGATAAACCGTCTTGCATGTAGGTTGGAGAGCAGTCAACGGTAGATGTACATGAGCTGGCTGTACGATAAGAGTGGCACATGGAGGGTTGCATCTCGTTGAAAGGATCGATGACCAATACAAGAATCGTATGTCGGACGTGGGTCAATCTGGCAATGATTGTTGGGCAGGTTGCATGATCAGTCATTGGTATTTTGTGCGTTGAACTCTTGTTGCATGACACAAAGTCTTGGGAAGGACCATGGACATGGATAGCAGCGGCGGGTGGAACACAAGGCAGCTCGATAGCAACGGTGGTCATTGGCTCGCAACCACTACTGCTTTTGGAATAAGACTTGGTTTCAAAAGTCCCGGGAGTAACCGCGTAGACCCTCGATATCCGGGAACAGGTGGATCAACACAACACAGGGCTGAATCGCGCACCAACATGACGACGAGGAGGAGAGCAGAAAGCAAAAGAGACGTAGGTCTGCATGAGACGCGCCAGAGGGGGCAGGTCAAGACAGACGTCAAGCGCGTGAGTGCGGTCATCAACGGGCATCTGCTGGGAAAGAAAGTATGAGGTGACACGCCCTTTGTTCAACTGACGCTAGCCTCCGCACGAGATGCAAAGCTTGGCAGGTCAGCACCACCAAATTTGACCAGATCTCAGACAGAGTTGGCAATTAGATTTGGAACAGGACGCGGTGACATGGGAAGCAGGCTAAAGTTGGATGAAGGAAACAGATGTTCATCCCTTGATCGGCTGGGATGTCGAGAATTGGAAGAAGCAAACAGAGATGGACAGCATCTGGAGGGTTCCATGGGAGTTGTCTTTACGTGTTTGCAACGATGGACCTCGGGATTAGCGCGCGGGCTTTCGGGTACGGCTTTCTAGAAGTGGTGAATAGATCGGCAAGAAAGGCCGGGTGTTTCGCGTGCCATCCATAAAGTCAAAAAGGTCGGTGGCAAAATTGGCCAGCTGTCTGTGGAATGTGACTGCTTCAGGGTCCTTTGTGAAATGAGTTGGTCGCTGATGGATGATTTGTGATGATAAGAACAACGGAGGAATTAGATAGTGATACAAGCAGGACGATGCAGGTACAGCAGGGATTGTGCAGCAGTACAGAAATCCCAATGGAGTGGCAAGGTGATGCAATCCAGCGAATGAATTGGTTGGGGGGCAGCCCAACAGTCGAGCTTCGGACGGTGAATTCTGGCCAGAGGCAGTCGTAGGTTTCCCCCACAGTATTTGCCTCGTCTATCAGGCCATGGCACATTTGACCCGAGCTCGCGTTGGTTCAAAAACTTGAGCCCGCCAGCACAGTTTCCTTCCTCTCTTCCAGCGCCCTCCACTAACACCAATCCTACCCCTCGACACTCATTTGTTCGAAGGAGGCTCTCGCATCTACTGCACTTGTAACTTGTGCAATATGCCTTCCCACCAGCCCGCCGCCGGCATGATGGCTGTCGACCCTGCCTACGTGTCGCAGCCTTCGCCCATGGCTTCCAAGGACGAGCCCAACCGTAGCAAGTCCTACGACCCCAAGAAGTCAGTCCTCGATCCCTGCAACCGTCAATTGACTAGACACTAACCATCTCTCAGGCCTCACATCACCGACACGCCTTTGACCAAGGCCAACTGGTATAAGCACGTCAACTGGCTGAATGTCTTCCTCATTGGTGGCATTCCCCTCATGGGTCTGATCCAGGCTTTCTGGACCCCTCTCCGTCTTTACACGGCCATCTGGGCAATTGCCTACTACTTCGCAACCGGTCTCGGTATCACCGCTGGCTACCATCGTCTCTGGGCCCACACTTCGTACCAGGCCACCACTCCTCTCAAGATCTTCCTCGCCGCTGTTGGTGGCGGTGCCGTTGAGGGTTCCATCAGATGGTGGGCCCGCGACCACCGCGCTCACCACCGTTACACCGACACCGACAAGGACCCTTACTCGGTTCGTAAGGGTCTTCTCTACTCCCATCTCGGCTGGATGATCATGAAGCAGAACCCCAAGAGAATCGGCCGTACCGACATCTCCGACCTCAACGACGATCCCGTTGTCGTCTGGCAGCACAAGAACTATCTTAAGGTCGTCTTCGGCATGGGTCTCATCTTCCCCACTCTCGTTGCCGGTCTCGGCTGGGGTGACTGGCTCGGTGGCTTCATCTACGCTGGTATCCTCCGTATCTTCTTCGTCCAGCAGGCCACCTTCTGTGTCAACTCCCTTGCCCACTGGCTCGGTGACCAGCCTTTCGATGACCGTAACTCCCCTCGTGATCACGTCATCACTGCCATCGTCACTCTCGGTGAGGGTTACCACAACTTCCACCACGAGTTCCCCTCCGACTACCGCAACGCTATCGAATGGCACCAGTACGACCCTACCAAGTGGTCCATCTGGACTTGGAAGCAGCTCGGTCTCGCTTACGACCTCAAGCAGTTCCGTTCCAACGAGATTGAGAAGGGTCGCGTCCAGCAGCTCCAGAAGAAGATTGACCGCAGGCGTGCTGAGCTCGACTGGGGAACTCCTCTTGAGACCCTCCCTGTCATGGAGTGGGATGACTACGTTGAGCAGTGCAAGAACGGTCGTCAACTCATCTCTGTCGCTGGTATCGTCCACGACTTGGGCGAGTCTAACTTCGTCAACGACCACCCTGGTGGTAAGGCCATGATCCGCTCTGGTATTGGCAAGGATGCCACCGCCATGTTCAACGGTGGTGTCTACTTCCACTCTAACGCTGCCCACAACCTTCTCTCGACCATGAGAGTCGGTGTCATCCGTGGTGGTATGGAGGTCGAGATCTGGAAGAAGGCTCAGCAGGAGAACAAGGACGCATACATCGCCAAGGACTCCAACGGCTCTCGTGTCGTCCGCGCTGGCTTCCAGCCCACCAAGGTCTTCGAGCCTTCCGCCACCGCTGGCGCTGCATGAAGAGATACCCCGTCGAGGCCCACTGCTTAGACCATTTTGTTTACGTCCTTCCCATTCCTCGCCCTTTCAGCGATCATCATTGTACATTCGGTAGCAATTGCGTCTCACCTCCACGGCTTCTAGTTTGAGCTCATTACGATCGCTATAGACGCGTCTTGTTGCACACTTAGATATGACTCTACCTAGTAAGCACCTACGCCCGACCATGGGTCGTCTATCTTAGATAGACATAATGTCATTTACGTCTCAATTCATTTCATCCCATTTTTCAGTGACCACTTCTACGAGCATGTCTTATTCTAACGATAGCCACCTCAAACTCTCCGTCGGTAAGCGCTCTCAGCTATTACGACTCTCACCATGAGGACACTTGTATCTCTACAGATATTGCATTACGAGATGAGGCTCACCAGAGCACCGACCTCGATCTCAACATCGAGTTGATGACGAAAGCCAAAACGACTGAGCATCGTAAAGGAAAGTCTCGACCCAACTGTTTGCTCCTACCAAAGCCAACTGTTCTTTGAAAGAAGACAACAGCGAAAGGAAACACGCAAACATCTCATCAAAGTGTTCAACAAACTGCTGTCAAATACATCTGGCAACAAGCCACAAATGACAGATATTGACCACGTGCCTGGGCTGCCTGAAGTTCGCCCATCTCGCATGAGATCTTCTATTCCCCGGTGTCCACCTCCACAACCTTATCGGATGAGCTTGTGTTTTTCTTCGAAATTCTCCGACTTTTTCTTCTTTTTTTTCTCTCCTTTTATTTCTCTCTCACCGCCTGAATAGCATGAAAATGTCATGTTATCCGATATTGCGATATTGCTGTTTTGGCCGTTCTTCTCATCGGAAAGAGTAGGAAATGCACTTTGTAATTTCCCAATTTCTTCACCGCTGGATGCTCACGTGGAGAGGATGTCTTAATTTCATCTTGGGGGTCAAACACCGGTGTGGAGGTTCTTTTTTTTTTGGTGGTTGGACCTCGGTACCACTTTTTCTCATTGCAACGCCAGGCTTGATGGGTTCGCTCCTCACGACTGTCGTTGAGTCTTCGCCTGCGTATGTCTGTCTATGAGTCAAAGGCATATGGGTTGATGGCTCATGTATGAATAGCGATCCTCCTTATTGATGTCGAGATTGACCCGTGCCTCCATCATGGACATAGGTTAGAAGTAAGGTAAGCAGTATATCTTTGGTGATGCTACAGAAAGACATCTCGATGGTATCGTTTTAGCAAGTGTTTTAAGCACATACAGCCTTCAACAAGGGTTTCCTTCTCTACAAGCCATCGAAAGCTCTCTCACAGAGCACGTCGCGAATGCCGAGTCATTGGATGTTGGGCGGCCCCTTTCTTGCTTCGAAGAAATTACCTCGATGTACCTGACGACGTATGCCCGGTCAATACACGTCATGTTCTTTACGTGGTGCTCGCCGATATAAGATGGCTGGCAGGGAGCTTGCATGAAGTCATGATATTGCCTTGTTCTCGAGGTCGTGAGACGGAGTGGTAAGTCAGTTCGTGGACCTGAGATGTTTGGCGAGCGGCACCGTCCTCAGATTCTCATCAAAGACAATCTTGTTATGTGCGAAATAGTCTTTTCGATGCAGTGCAGTGTTGAAGAGGGAGCGACTCACCTGGGTCACTCTCCAAGAGCCCAACTATCTTGGAGCAGTCTCTCTGGATCCCTTGGAACTACCCACTCTGTTTTGACGACCTTGCCTTCCATGGGCTTTGTTCCCATCACGATATGATACAATGTCTCGTGAACCATCATGTTCACTTTTCCTGGGTAGGGGAGGTGAGTGGTATATTATCAGAAGATGATGAAATGCATATAACCACTCTTTCGATCAACAAGTCTCGAACGCAGCGTCTCTTGACACAAGGTTCTAGAAAATGAGTCGTATACTGCGTTCTCGCAGCACAACCTTGCAACTAATATCATATCGAGAGGGCATCTTTTGTAATAACATGACTGGGCACTTTCCGAGAGAGTTTTTGGCACTCCACCCGATGATCCCCTGCATATGTGTATACATATTCACAAGGTATGACAAGTTGTTTTCTGTTGAGATCTCTCATAATCGTGCTTGGTGATGAGAACGAGAAAGCCGAAAGTTGACACTCCATGAATTACACTAGCACGGAACTTTTCCGCGTTGCTTACAACAAGCATATATCCCAATGTGGTAAATATCCCTCCGTGGACACGACGAGGTCTTTTCATGCACTGGTATATATATCATCGCATCGCCAGAGAACAAAATCATTCTAACAAGTATATCGGTCCTTTCTCTCGGATACTCAAGCAGTCTCCATCGCTCTTTCACATCATCTTTGAATTTGACCATCATGACACTTTACGACAAGATTGCCATTATTGGACATAATGGATGGGCTGCACAAGCAATTGTGAAGGCTCTAGCAGCTCAAGCATTTGAACAACCTATCAGAATCATTGCTCGTGAGCAGTCTAGTATCGATACTCTTCCTAACAACGTCGAAGTTGTACGTTACTCGTGGGATAATCCCTCTTCCATCACATCTGCATTGGACGGTGTCGACATTCTTCTGTAAGTACAACAGAAGGTAATCATTCCACTACGATCTAGATGACTGACCTTTCACAGCTCATTTATTGGTCATGCAGGCCTCAAAGATCAGGAAAAGATGGTGCCATATATGCGTGATGCAGGTGTAAAGCTTTTTGCACCTTCAGATCTTGCACTGCCTTATACGGCTGAAGAGAGGGAACATGTTACTGTCCCTCGCGAGAAAGAAGAGCTCGAGCATAAGTTACATGCTGCAGGTGTGCCGTTCGTCACTATCGTGATTGGTAACTTTACTTCTTTTGCTCTGGATTCGCCGTAAGTTTTGACATCTGGAGCTTCTAAAGCTGTAATTCCTGCTTCCAAGGCTAACTTCTATGTAACAGTTACATGGGTATCGATCTTGTCAATAACCGTATCTTGCATACTGGAGAAAGCAGAACTAATCCTGTATATCTATGGTATGTCCCGATATCGAAACTTCGAGATCAACAACCAGCTAACACACCACCATAGTTCTCGTGACTACGTCGCCGCAGGCTATGCCTCCATCTTCACCCAATCCACCATCCCCTTCCTCTCCGACCGCACAATAGGCCTCAACGAACTCCACCCAACAACCGCAGACATAGAAGCGGCCATGCACAAAAAGTCCGGCGTGCCACCGAGTACCGCATTCGACAGCCTCAAAAACGCTGCTGAATTGGCAAAGCAAGACAGATTAGACGCTTTGGTACGTAAGAAGATGGGCGATGGTACCCATAATGTTGGTAATGACATTTGGGAAGTTGAGGGATATGAGAAGAAGACACTGGAGGATTTCATCATTGGGGATGCGCTTGACGACCCACCGTATATTAGGGGTGATGAGCAGACTCGTCGTTTCTTGGATGAGTACTTTGATTAGATCTATTTCTATGGTATGAGTCCAGGTTAGTGTATAGCAATCTACCGAATGGCAATCCGAAACATGACACCTTTCAGGTCGTATATGAGCCCAGAACCGTCAACACAAAACTGTACAGAGTCAAAGTTGCGTCCATGTAGTTCGAAATGGTAGTATAAGGACTAGCACCAATTACCGCAGTACATAGTTTTCCCACTGTTTTCAGATGGCTGATTTCTTCGCATACAAGCAAATTGTGCTTTCGGAGCAGCACCCTAGCTGACACCAAGCACCATTGATATGCTCCCGTCAGCTGGTCACCTTTTTGACTTACTGTCGATTCTGTACCTTGGCTCAATTATCGCGGCATATGAGCTGGAGCTTGGAGTCGGATTCAGTCTCGAAATTATATTGTGGGTATGACTTCTAACTATAAAGACACGAAGCAGACTATTGATACAGTGCGAACGGTGTCGCAAGCATACAATTTGCGAATGGTTCGGTTCACGACGTAGCAAAGATTGGAGGGGGGGAGCCTCCTACAAAGAGACCACACGCTTGTTGTCTATGCCCGAAAGGCCACAGTTCTCGGCTACTCTGCGAACAAGTCCACAACCATGGTTGGCTCCGTACAAAGACTCGGACCTAACACACGACATATCCCGGTTTCTGTCCTCGCTCTGGCCATGGAGCTCACCTCCACGTCCACCAAACGCACAAGCTCAAGCTCTTCTGTACATGCTCAAAGCTCTGGAAGCAGCAATAGAGACATATCTCGAAGAATCCGTTCGGCATATCAAAATCACAAACCCCGTACTTATCGAATATCCACGCTTCTACAATCACACGATAACTTTAGCCAGCTCAGCCCCCGGAATGATACTAGGCAAGTACAATCTTCTTGCAGCTGAAGCCGCGGCAACAGCCTACGATATCAGAGGGAGTTGCAACATGCATGACTACGTCCCCTCTGGAGCAGAAGACAAATCATCACCTTTATTCGTGGCTGTAAGCCATGACCGCGCTGCACTCACCGCTGTCCTGATGGTCGAAGATTGCGACATCTACGAAGATCTTCGCACCTTCCATAATACCACACTTGGCAGCGATAATAGTATCAGTGCGGAAGAACAATATACCATGATGAGAAGCGGTCTAGAAGCGGTCATGAAACCACCTTATCCAAAGAGCATGTACACGTCCACGAAAATCTGGGATGTCATTCTCCTCGGCGAGTCGACGGATGATCCAGTATTGCATTCTGTACTTGAGGATGTCCTGGCATACGCGCTTATTGACCATAAATTTGCTATTGAGATCAAAGACGCAAAGGCAGTCAGTCCTCTGTTTGCTGCTGCTCGTGGTGCAGCTAAAGGATGTTTAGGCTAGGAGATTGAGTAAGACATATGTTGGCTTGTTTGGTGAGCGGATGATACGAACGAGCGTCTATAAGAGAGAGGCAGTTGGGAAGTGGACATTGGAGGGATATCAGACGGATGTGGGTGGTGATGGACAAAGCAAGCGGTGCTCATCTCAACGTCAAGCTCCTCGCAGACATAGATGTTCGGATACCAGAGACCTTGGATTCATACAGCCGCAAGTCCACCAAGCTCTTGTCAGCGAGAGGACACGGTGTTCGGCGAGCCAAGTAAGCACGGTCTTGTCAGTGACATTCGTGTAAGGACGATGCGAGATTCAGGGAATATCTTAGCACTCGAAATACGGAAATGAAGAGAGTAGTGGGTGGTCAAGATGTGATTCGGATCGGACCTAAGGACAGATATATCCTTCCTATATAGCAGCAGTACCCTCAGTCCTGAACTCAGGCATGAACTGGTTCACAAAAGCATCAGCTTCATTCGTCACGCCATCCACATCCATCTTTGCCAAAACCTCATTCATAGCCTCCACCACGTCTCTCTCCTCAAGAACCTCGTGCATAATGTCTCCTTCTTGTCTCCAGTAGTCGCTGACCCTGTTTCTGAAACCAGCTTCCCTCATGACGACATTTCTGACAGCAGACAGAGAGCGGAACTTTGCAAGAGACTTTTCGAAAGCCTTTGTTTGAGCTTCAAGGATAAGGGCGGGCGAGGGTGGAATGACAAAGGCGCGGTTTGTGGCGGAAGCCCAAATGGCGAGGCCGAGGACTGCATCTACGACACAAATGGAGAGATGTGACACCAAGTAGCGTGTCCAGAAAAAGTTCTCGACCTCGCCGAAAGTAGCAGCACGAGCATTACGCTGGTGCTCGTATGTAGCGACAGAAGAAACATCTGCGATCATGACGGCAATGGCGGATAGAATGGCAGCGGTTCTCCAGCGTGCGGCGGATGATCCTCCGATGATGGTAGAGGTAGCGAGGCCGAGGAAGAGCAGGTGCATGAGATGTGTCTTGAGCAGCGAAGGCAGAGCGCAAATCAGGTAGTTTGTGCCGACATCATGAGCTTTTGGGTCATCGACCAAAGGGCAATTACACAGGACTTCAGGGCCGAAACGGAGGTATTGTAATCTTGCTTCCAGTCCTCCTGTCGAAAAGACATTGCGTAGTGCCTCGTCCTGAGGTGTCAGAGCCGACAGTCTGTTGAAGAGAACATTCGTCGGTGTTTGTAGTCGCGAACCAGTCTTGCTGAAGATGTTGTTCGGCGTGAAATACGGAAGGGTGAAGATCAGCGAGACGACAGCGCTCGCGAAGATGAGGTTCAGGGCGCGAGACGCTTCGGGCGACACGGGCACTCGTTGTGCATTTGTGGGCGCGCGAAGACTACGGTAGAATGCTATGACTCGAGGAAGGAGCATGGGTCCAAAGAAGAGGAGAGCCGACTGGATGCTGTATGACAGTTGTTAGCTTGATCATCTCCCTATGCAGCTGTTGATGCAACGTACGTGCTCCAGGACACCATGGTGGCTATTGTGCCTTGTCGATATCGCAATGAGCGCGTATGAGATCACACTGGAAGGTTGACAGCGGTCAGCGCGTAAAAACAAGACGTAGCTGGTCAGTCGTGAAATGTACAATGATGGTGGAATTGGGAAGCTGCCGTCCAAACGCCGGCCTCTTCTCCGCACCTGTCGTCGTTGAACACTTTCCACCTTCGAGGTCCATTTCTTTGTCCAACTGACCTTCAGCACCTTGATTTGCTTATAATCAATTGTTTTCTAATTGATAAAACCATGGCTGTCTCTGTCTACTTTGAAGCCTATGTTTTGTGTCGCGTGTGCGGGGCGAGCCATGCATTAGGGATGTCTTACCAACCAGGGGAAGACTGAACTAAGGCACATAGCGGGACGAGATACAGAAGAGCTTTGCGACAGCATCTCTAAAGATATTGATCCACTCAGAGGAGAGGAAGATGGGTATCGTTATATTTGGTCATCTCTCAAAGCTATGTCCTGCTGGACCCGACTGCAAGCAGAAGCTCCCCAAATACGCTGGTCAATTCTCTAGTCCCAGCCTGGTGAGCCAGTAGCCCAACCGGCCTCATCATACTCATAGTCGAACTCGCTGGGGCTGTCGCAGTCCTCGGCTCTGTCTTGCACAGGCAGTCCGTGTTCTACATGATCAAATACCACCTCCTCACCATGGTACATAAAAGAACCTTCCGTCGGACGACGCCATTCGGGGAGTACCGTGAACATCGAGTAGCCCCATTCCGGAAGGCCAGCCAAGGGTGCAACTCCTTGTATGAGATGTCTGCGACGAGGCCAGTGGAACTTCTTGTTCATCTCGAAAAGTGTGGTGTACATGCTGCAGTCGGCACGAGTGTCGAACACACGGTCTTGTTCCTCCTGGATGTCGAGCAAAGCAAATTCCTCCTGGAAGATGTTTTCCACAAAAATCTGGAACCACATGTCTCGCTCTTGGTCAGGACCACGGTCAACAATAGTCATGTCAATCTCGGACCATATGCCCATCCGCTTGAGGCTGAGGAGTTCCGATGTGCAGTCAGCGATACCAGAGAACGGGTCTATGGATAGTCAGAAAGGATCTTTCAAGCGGTTAGCTTACGGATGGAGAAAGACTTACTGAATTTTGGCAGCTTGAACCTCGCTCCGAACTTGAAGACGACATAAGGCATTTTGGCCAAGACTACTTTCGAGAGTTTCAACCACTCTGACAGGGGGGGTAGAGTTGGCTCGTCTTCTTCATCCATGTCTTCCTCGGGTCCAGAACGCGTGAATTCGGGAAACCCGTAAATGATCCATAGAGTGGCTGTGCGGAGACACAGAGGCCAGTATTCTTCTCGGATCAGCTTGTTGATCTCGAGCAATCTTGGGTAGTGCATCTCATCGATGTAAACGTCTTCAACTTCGAGTCCCTTGGGTGAAGTGAATGTGACTCGATTCTTGTCGTTGTCCATGAGCTCCTCGTAAACCATCATGCGTAGTTCTTTCGGTAGATCGAGGAAGCGGAATGGCTGCTGTGCGCCTGCCATCATGGGAGCGTCCGTACTGGGAACGCGGTCATGGATCGTGGGAGTGTCTGGAACAGGATGATCGTCTTCCTTTGAGGGAGTGTCCAGACTTGAGGTAAGAACATTCGTGATAGAGACGTCCGAAAGCAATGATTCACCCTCCATGGTTGGAGCGTCTAGGTCTGAAGGATTGTTCTCCATGTATGAGTTGTACGATAGATGAAAAGTCCGAGGGAGACTCCGACGCGAAGGAAATGTGGTGCGGAAGGCACAAGTGACCGCTGGACAGTGAGCGTCGACAATAGAAGCGTCAGATCCGGCGCTCGCACGGACTTTTGCCGGTCGTCGTTGCCTTGGGAGTGATCTCTTCGGATTGATAGTGCTGCGGGCGAGTGAACACCGTACCTTTCTAACCGTCAGAATAGATCGTTTTCTGTGGGACAAAAGAGCGAGATGCACTTTGACAACACGATACTGGAGACAAGCGACCACAAATGATCAAAACGAAGAAAAACCAGTTAAACATATCTAGAGAGACTTTAGAAGTATTCTTTGCCAGCACCACCATTGGGACCATGAGGCGAGTTACGCTTGTACTCGGCCAACTCTTGCATATCCTTCTCCCACTGCGCATCGGCTGCATCACGTTCACGGCGGCCAGCACGTCTCGACTTGATGCAGCAGAAGATGAAGGCTACCAAAGCAATGGCGAAGACTGCTACCGAACCAGCGGCAATTGCAGCTTGTGCCCATTTGGGGAGAGCCTTGTAGTGTGCCTCAGCGCCATGGGGTTTGGAGAGGCGTTGAGCGACGGTGCTGTTGCCAGCTGCTATCTTGATGGACTCCCAGGAGCCGGTTTGATCGCCGTAAGTGTAGGTGCTGCCAGTGCTGTAGTCGGCTACGTAGACACGCTCCATAGTCATGGTGAAGGGCGTTTGATGGTAGTCCACAATACCTCCAGCCCATTCGATAGTGCCGTTGGAGTTCGAGTCTGGGTCACCTCCTGCCCAGATACCAATCTTGAGTTTCATAGGAGTCTGGGGGTAGTTCTCGCCATTGAGAGCATCTGCGTACTTCAGCGTACGCAGCACTTTGTCGTCGACGATCCATTGCAATTGCTCTTTCGTCCAGTCGAGGGTGTAGTTGTGGATGGTGCCTGTGACATCGTCGACATCGTAGTAGATGGCGCGATCGTATGAGGTCGTGTTGCCCTTGCCGAAGTAGTTTGTCTCGACGCTTGTGTTGTTTCCACCCAGCCACTCCCAATCAATCTCGTCAAGGTCGTCAGATTCGAGGACGACTGATGATACGATGCCGACACCTGGTGCGGCCTTCATTATGACGCTGACTTGTCCGAAGAACATGTAGAAGTTGGACTCGAGAGTCGGGCTGTCGCCTTTGCCGTTGATCTGCGTCTGGTCAGTGTCTAGATTCTGAATGCCTTGGTGCGAAACAAGCACATACTGTGAATTGAGCGCCAACATCGGTATAGTCTGGAGTACCACCAGTTGTGTTCCAGATCTTGGTATCTGCAATGACCGAGTCTGTAAAGTTCCAGTCATGCCATGTACCAAAGGCAGGGTTCGGTGTGCAAGTGGTGTTGAACAATGGGTTGCAGTCTGAGAAAGTCTGAGCCGAGACCTTTGAGACAGCGGTCGCGGCCAGCACGAATGCTGCTGTCTTCATAAAGCCTGCCATTTTATATAGTCCTGTAGGCTGAGATCGTGTCTGAGATCTGTCGTATAGCTGGGATGCTAAAGTCGTGGTCGTTCTGATATGATCGAGTCGAAAGAATGGACGCGTGCCTGTATTGCACGTCTGGTATAAGGAGTGGATGCTGGGCGAATGGCCTCAAGCAAGGGGTAGTTGAAGGAAAGGACGAATCACTGCTCACACGCAAGACAACAGAGAGGAGGGAGAGGATAAAGAGAAAAGTGATGTGCCCAACCTTCTTGAGACCTTCAATCTAAGCCTACCGTGCCATTAGATCCTTATCGACCACTTGCAATCGCCGTAGACGGGCGAGGGGCGTTTCAGAAGGCGGCCCCGACTGCTCAGGGGTTGTTCCTTGCATGTCCGGGAGTGGTGGAAAAGGTTAGTGGCATGCTCCCCGCATTCTTGGTGCTCGTGCAAAATCTGGTTGAAGAACCCCCCCCGAGTTTCACAGGCGCCTGTTTGCTTGTCGCAAGTCAAACTCCCTGATGATATAGTGTGACAACTATGAGATCACCACATATTGGCCAAGATGCTCAGGCCCTCATCCACTCGAGGCGCCGTCTCATCAGTTATCTGACTTGCGGTGCTGTTCAATAAATGTCGCGATGCGCTTTGGACAGCCGTGGGCATATCTACCCGGCTCGTACAGCATGGACCCAACCCAATTTGGACAGCTTCTTGGCGCTCGTCTCAGGAATTATGATCTGCTTCGATGCTTCTGACACGACTCGCAGTAACATTTTGGTCATGGTCAAGAACATTGAATGAGTGCTCGAGTTTGAACAGACGAATTTACGGCGATACTCATGTCTAGATGATTGATGATGAGAAACGATCTACACATATGACCGCGCACTTCTAATTCCTGGACATTATTTCACAATGATAGAGCTTGGTCTGGCTCGAGTCTTCCGCCTGCTGGCACGCACACCTTTGCCATGGCGAGCAATACACGTTGCAGGTACCAATGGCAAAGGCTCAATATGTGCCTACATATCTGCCATGCTTACAGCCTACAACGCCTCACAACTGCGGACTGAAACTGGAAAGTCGCCGATCAAGCACGGTCGCTTCACTTCACCACATCTGATAGATCGATGGGATTGTATCACAATCGATGAGAAGACCATCTCAGAGGCCATATTCAGGCAAGTCGAAACCAAGGTCCTGGCACGCAACATATCCGAGAACATCCAGGCAACGGAGTTCGAATTGCTCACTGCGACTGCCTTCGAGATCTTCACCTTGGAGAATGTCGATATTGGCGTTATTGAAGTTGGCATGGGTGGTCGCCTTGACTCGACCAACATCTTGGGTCAGACATCCGAATTCGACGAGCTTGAGCAAGGCAAACAGTCCAGACCAAAGCCGTTGGTGACAGCCATCTCGACCATCGCACTAGATCATCAAGGCTTCCTCGGAAATACACTAGTCGAGATCGCTACACAGAAAGCTGGAATCGTAAAGCCAGGGGTATCGCTGGTTCTGGCGATGAACGACGATGCCGTCACCCAACACATCCAACAATTAGCCACAAAAGCGGGTGTCACACAAATTCTACACTCGAAAGACACAGCAGGATTTGATGTAACACGCGCCTCCAGTACGACTGATGCTGTACATGCCCGTCAACAGAACGGCGCTATGGCCTTCACAATCACTTGGCTTGCTCTCAAGCAGTTGAATCGTCTTCCTTCTCCTCCTACTACACAAGGCGCTTGCGGATCATCCACATTGCGCAACGAGATACGTACATCGCCTCTCACCACCCTGGCTTCTACGTTACGCGCTGTACCGGAGCAGGTTGTTTGGCCGGGTCGTCTTCAAGACATTGATCTCGCGCCTCTCACCAACTACAAACCTACAGCCCTACTCGATGGCGCTCACAACGCCGAGTCCGCAACTGTTCTTGCCAACACTGTTCGCGCTCGTGTCGGTTCACACCCGGTAGTCTGGGTCCTCGCCGCTTCCAAAGGAAAAGACTTGGCATCCATGTTCGAGCTACTGCTTGCCGGAAGACTAGATGATGGTGTTGTCGCTACTGAGTTCGGAGCCGTAGATGGGATGCCATGGATTTCAGCAACATCAGCTGCAGATGTCAAGGCGGCTGCTGGAAGTATACTGACCGCTGAAAACGTGGTTGTTGAGAAGGACATCAGCGCCGCTCTAGAGAAGGCATCGAGACTGGCAGAAGAGAAGGATGCCCTGCTCGTTATTGCCGGCAGTCTGTATCTCGTTGGCGATGTTCTTCGCTTGGTCCGCGATAAAGGTGGGAAGATCAATTGATTGATCAATCTTTTACAGATTGAGTAGGAGCGACACTCAGCTCAGTAGCAATCTCTCAATCGCACATTTGCAGAAGCATACCTCCCAATTGCACAGCATCCTTCCAGTTGTCACAGTTCCATCGCAGAAGATTCACGGACTCTTCCCATTGTGACAAGGAAACCATCATTTGCACAATATCGCACGATATCGCCTAGCTCCGTATCTTGGATGCCTTGCTGACTGATCAACACTCACCACTCTCATCCAATCGCGGACTTGCCCGTTCCCTAGTCCCCTAACCCATGTCCCCATGACCATCCTTGACCTTAAACACTAAAAACAATCTGCTCAATGTAAAGAAAGATAGCGCAGTCCAGTCATTGTCACCCACGCAAAGACTCCTATTGCCATCAAAAGTCACCGAGCCTCACCCCCTGGAAACTTCGAGACGGGACTCTTTTTTTGGTGGGCCTGACAGGCGGCCAGGGTCAGTGTTGGAAAGACTGGTACAATCTGCACGTCTTCGAGGTTATCGAGACAAGAAAATGACCGCTCTCTTGAATGGATCCAACAGAATCATCGAGCTGTGGAAATGCAGAAATACTTTTGTTTCCCCTCGTCGTTGAGAGTCGGAAAGTTTTGGATCTCTATGGACAGTGAGCGGTTCCTAGGAAACATTGTGCATTGGAACGACTGGTTCCAGTGATACAGGTAGTTGCAAGGAGAGATAAGAAAGCGAGGTCGATACCACAGGCTCATATCAGGGACATGCACTCTCCCGGACATGATCAAGTGCTTCACAAGACGTCAGAAGGCACAGTACTTTTCCTACCCCTGAAGCTGTGCGTGAGATATTCCAAAGGCATTCAACTTCCTGACTCTGCTCGACGAGATCACTGTATCACAAAAAACCTTGCATACAATCAGTCACAATGAGCAGGTGACACGGAATAGCAGAGTCAGACAGAAAACAGAGCAGTAGACATTAAACCCAGATATCTGAACGGGAAGAAGAAATAAATAGAACCAATTCTCGCAGAAACACTCCTCTCACCTCGCTAAAAATCCCCTTGCAATTGATGAACAAAAGGGACAAAAAGAGTTACATAATTCGCGTGCATAACAAAAAAACCATATCACAGAGCAGGAGTATACCTTTCAACCCTGCATAAGCCTCACGAGGACTCTCCGTATCATCACGAGTGAAACCATCATACTGTTGGAGAAGGTCAGAGTACCTTGTTGAGGGGCGGAAGAGAACTTCTATTTGGAGGAGGCAGGCAGAGAACCTGTGAGAAAAAGTGCTCGTCAGCGTATTGGGGGAGACAGGTCAGCGTACCTGTGTAAAGGGGGCGACAGAGAAAGAAGGAACGAGGCTTAGTAGGGGCCGAATTGTCGCCAGGGTGCGTTCCTGATGGCCCAGTACACATTCCGACTTGGTGCAGGAAGTGCTATTGTCGACTCGGCCGAGCGTTTGCGCTTGATGCTTGGAGGTACGTAGACCTCCGACACAGTAGCGACGGGCGCGATGGTGACGACTGAGGGGGTAGGAGCAGGGGCGACAACCACTGGATCGGTAGCGATGGCCGAAATAGGGGCGGCGTCGACGACGGGGTTGGCGAGAGATGGTGGGGCCCTGTATTGGTGCGCATGAGGCTTCCATGGGGCTTCCCTATCGTGTTCAGGGTGATTGACGTACCCCATAACCGTGATAATGCTCTCCTTTGACATATAAGGAGCAGTCGTGGCCTGGGGTCCTGCAGTTGAGTTGCTGAAGATGGACCCAGGGTACAGTATAAATACAGTAGACGTTTAAACTGCTTGGTCGGTTCAAATCACCCGAGCCAGGAACGAGAGGGATCGGTTCCCTGAAGGGATGAACCTGGTCGCCGAGGGGCACAAAGTTGCAGGCCCATTCTTTCTTCATGGTGCACCGCACCACGTCTTTGGTGGTGACGAATAGGACATCCACAAGAAGAAGGGGGTTCAGTATGGTGTGCGATGTGACGGGCGGAAGGACCAACACCGGGTGGTTACCTGGTTCACCGCGGTTCTCCTTTGTGTGTGCCAAGATAAGAGTGGTCTTTGGCATGAACATGATGGTACCGTCCTGGGGTCTCTGAGGGATGGGGAGTGATGGTGGAGAAGGAGCCGGAGGAGGTGCTGAGGCATGGGCTCCGCACAGTAAGGGTGCCATAATGAAAGCCATCTTGATGGGATTGGTATAATATGAAGTTGATGAAAGGCAGAGGGATTTCTTGAGCGATTCAGTGGAAGATGGGATGAGATGAAAAGAAAGGAAACAGGGATCAATTCACACGATCAGCTTTTATACCAGGTCACTAAACCACGAGCACGTTGTTTCGCTGCCGCCTACGATGACTGCAAATGCGAACCAAATAACTCATGGACCTCTTCTCCATGCTTGAAGGTGCCTCTACGAGTCCTTGATCGATTGAATCGGGCTGTTTTCCTCTGGACAGCTGCTTGTTTCTGGATAGCACTCTGCATTTTCACAGCCGTGTTTTGAGTATCGAGGCATCAGGGAGAGCCCTCGCAGTGCATTGATCGATGGCATCGCAGCAGTGTTCCAGATGGCAATGCGTGGGATTTTACGTAGACAGACTTGGCGTGGGATGCAAACTCGTGCATTGTGAGTCGAAACAACGTGCTCGAGGTTCCATTGGAGTCGATTGTGGGGGCAATAGCTGGAGAAAGCGGATGGAGGACGAGCCAATGGGTGGGCTTCCCCGCGGAGGGATGTAAGTTGCTAGCCACGGTAGCTTGGAGAACGATTCAGGGTCAGTGAGCAAGAGCTTCCGCAGCAAGACAGTTCAGAGGATTGAATACTCAGCGACGGCGACGTGTTACATCGCAGCGATAACGACATCGAGAATGCAGGCGACATCAACAACCGGATGCGTAGGAGTAACAGGGCATTCCAAAATCGAAAGTATCGGTGACAGATAGACGGATCCAGACGGGACTTTAGGCCTGAACAGCGGCCACGAATTCTGGCTTTTGGTCAAATGGAAAAGGGGGTCCAGACGACGTTATAAGTCGAGTTGACTGCAAGAACAACAAGCGTATTTGATCGGGACTTTGAAAGTATAGACACAAAGGAAAGTACAACTCGACGGCGACAACCACCAGATCTAGCAACGCTGCGAAGGACCAAGCCTGATAAGCGGAGGATCGACGGCGAGGTTTGACGACTTGCGGAAGGACCCAGTGGTACAGCCAAGCAGAAAGAACGATCGAGCCACGACCAGGCAAGCAGAGATATTACAAGAAGTATTGGCACCCACCTACAGAATAGGAAGATTTTGCAATAAAGCGTCCGTGGAGGTTTACAACCTGTCGTGAACGTCAGTCTTTGGATCTTTGAGGAATGAGAAGTGTCTGTATCACAACGTCATGAATTATACCACAATCTTCTGATTCATGGGTAGTATGAGTCTACATCGTATCTTTCGTATTAAATGTGGTATAAATATTCCGCCGTCATTATGTTCTTCATACTCGACATGACGCATTATCATCTGCGATACAGAATGACAGGGATCATCACGAGGTCCTCGCGACGAGGCCTCTACTACATGTTCGATGCAATCCTGACACAAAAATTGTCTTTCGCACGATTTTTGTAAAGTGAAGTTGAAGATTCGGGAGAGAGTGAGGTCAGATTAGTGCCTCTCCACCGTCTTGGCGAGTCATCGAGGTGCCTCGACTCGGTGTCATTCGAGAAGATGCGCGGATTGTGTACATAGGGCTCACCCTTTCGTCGAAGCTCAACTCCGATGCCATCAGCAAGTACTACCTAAGCAGCGATTATGGTCCCCCTAGACTTCAGCAGGTACCTTCTTCTAACAACACGCACTACTCGTCAAACACGGCTTCGATGTTCTCTCTCCTCACGATGATGTCCCGAAAACTGCAGCCGAGTATACAGCGTCCCCTCGTACGCTCGTTCTTCTGCTTTGGTCGTACAGACGATCCTGTTCGGACTCAGGCCCAGATTGATAGACGGCGACTCTGGGGGAGAATTCCAGAAAACAGAGCCAGGATCAAGGCAGAGGCGACGAAATACAACGCAGCAAGATCTTCCCAACTAAGGGAACAGACGTTCCGACGGTACCAAGCGGATCTCCCAACTAGACGCGCGCTCGAGCTGAGAAATCGGGACCTTCGGCGGTACACTTGGAAATCCCATGAGCCCGTGACATTCTCTGACAGGGTGGATCTTCGCTGCACCGCTTGTGACAGCAGTCGCTATCTCAAGTTCTGGTGGAGGGAAAAGACTTTAGGGAAGAGCGTAAAAGGGAACACAACTACGGATCGCTACATGTGCAATCGATGCTTTGCCAACGACTGGCCGCGGATGGTACCAGAGACATATCCTGGGGATCTACCCCCTGTCTTTCGATCACCTGATCTACCCCAACCGAGAGAAAAGAGAGCGGCGAAGGGAGACAGCACTGGAACAGAACAGTCAGAAAAAGCTGGACATGCAGGAGATACAGAAGAGAAGGCGAACAGGCGTGACCACTCTGCCGAGTCACAGGATCCACCTGAAGCTGCTCATGGTTGAGCGCTTCCACGTCGTGATACCAAGATGAGGCGCCGCGCTCATACTCCGTCGTGAGCTTCCATGTCTTGTAAAGCTAACCTGGCTTGTGGAAAAACACACGACCGGAACTTATACACCACCGAGATTGTCCTTATTATACGACTAGGCTTGCGTTGTTCGGTATTATAGCCATGATCATATTGGCATTGTCGTTATTGATGCCAAGCCATTAATAGGCTTCGAGATTCCCACGCCAACAAGCCGCTACGTCATCGGGAAAACGCGATCACGGATTCGGCGTGCTATCAGCTGGTGGTGGATGGTGGATGTCCTCTAAGGAAAAAAGCAGGGCACGATCTTGGCCGGATGGTGAGGGTGGACAGCTGACCTGAGGCCGCACTTTTGCTTGTTGCAGTAGCAAATAGATTAGTGGATCAGGATCGCATGTAAAAATAGGTCTTTGTTTATTCAATCTTCAATCTGAGCCTCATCCTTCTACAAAGCATACACCACATCTTCACGCCTCAATTGCACATACTCACAATCATGGATGAACAAGTAGATAGACTGGTCAAGAAGACATGGACAAAGTTTCAAAAAGTCCCTAGGTCGAAGAGACTGATGATTGCCGTGTCTGGCATTCCTGGTTCAGGTGAGACGATCAAAGGTGTCGCGTTACGCAGGCTGACACCTTGCAGGCAAGACGACTCTCGCATCCGTTGTCGCAAACCGATTGAATGAGCTTCACCACGAACAAACGCCTGCTCTCGCACAGAATGACGAGCTCGCTGCTTTCATCCCAATGGACGGCTACCACCTATCGCGAGCGCAACTAGATGCCATGCCCGATCCAAACACAGCTCACGCAAGACGAGGCGCTGCCTTCACCTTTGACGCGGCTGCTTTTTTGGATCTCGTCAAGAACCTCCGCAAGCCAATCTCGCCAGAATCGAGAACTTTGTACGCACCATCTTTTGACCACGCTCAGAAAGACCCTGTCAACGACGATATCCCCATCCATCCGGAAGCGCGCATCTTGATCTTCGAAGGCAACTATCTCAGTTTGGGTACGGGTGCGCCCGAATGGAAAGAAGCAGCGGAGCTCATGGATGAGTTGTGGTTCGTCGAGGTGGAGGAGCATGTCGCAAGAGAACGATTGGTGAAGCGTCACGTCGAAGCCGGCGTTGCCAAAGATGAGGAAGAAGCGCGCAAAAGAGCAGACGAGAATGATCTCGTCAATGGTCGCGAGATTGTACAACACAGACTCAATGTGCACGAAGTGATCAAGTCAAAGCACGACGGCAGCTGGAAGCCAGAGAATCAAGGCATGGATGTCGCAGACGTGAGCAAAGAACAAAAGGCATAGAAAGCAGTCTTTACGGGCGTGACAGCACATTATGCATTTCATGATCTAGACGAGGACACAATTGTAATTACCGGTTTAGATGAGCAAGACAAGTGTGGCTTAACGGTTCTCTCGCTTTCTGTGGTCGTACTCGGTCTGCACTTCCATGTTTTTCTGGCGACGTTTGGAAGCATCACGATCTCGCAATTGGTTTGGTGGGTAATGACGCCCGGTTGTGGAGAAGGCTTGCGAAGGTATATCGCGCGCTTTTGTGGACCGGGCTCGCGTGAGGCTCATGTTTCCCCTCACCAGCCGTGAATGCTATGAAGCTATGTTTCCATACTGCACTGTCAGTATCTAGAAGTGTCGCATAGTCTATAAGCTCGGCGGAAAGGGTGTTTGTGGGAGTCTCTTTGGCAGGGCAGGAACAAGATTGTCGTGGAGAAGCGGGACAAAGTTGGCCATAGCTTCAAGAAGTTCCAGCCACACAGACAATGACGCTTGCGGGCGTGATACGTCACTTCCAAAGCTGGCATGAGCGTGGAGCGAGGCGTAGCACGACTTACATTTAACCTCGTCCCCTGCTCCTCTTCCATTCGTCTCTCCCATATCCATCTCCAAACCCATCAAATCTTCACCTCTCAACCTCCAAAACCTCACACTACCATCACAATGGCCTCCCTCCACTGTACGTATCACTCACTCTCGCTTTCACTGCAGCTTTCCGCACCTTCCGCAGCCTCTTCTGCGCCATGCGTGTGTAAATCGCTCAGGGGGAGAGGTGGTCTCATAGTCAATCACCACAGCGACTGACCTCACATGTACAGACCTTCCCCCCGTCAAGCCTTCGGCCATCGCTGTCGGCACTGCCTTCAACCACCTCGCCTCCCTCGCCATCCTCGGCCCCGTCTTCGGTGACACTTACCGTCAGGCCCAGGCCGCCAACTCCAAGGAGGAGTTCTTCAAGTCCAAGGAGACTGCTTCGGCCGCCGCTGCCTGGGGTACTTCCCTTGCCGGCTCTGCCCTCCAGTCCTACGGTGTTGGTGCTCTGCTCAACGCCACCGGTACCCTCTCCTACAAGGGCGCCGCCTACCTCGGTGGTCTGATCTTCGCTGCCTCTTCCGCTCCCTCCGTAAGTTTTGATCTATATCAATGTCCATCAACAAACCAATACTAACATCTTTCCCTAGTTCATTGCCCAGATCTTCACCGAGAAGCGCCCTCTTGACACCGTCGCCGTTGGTGCTCTTGCCCGCGTCTTCGAGACTGTCGGTCTCTCCATGTTCCTCACCTACTGGGGCACCCGCACCAACCCCTTCTCATAAGTTAATCGCTTAGAGAGAGGTTGAGTGTCGATTTGTTTCATGCCATGACGATTAAGGAGGATGACTTTTAATCAATTCACACATCCATGGGCGTTTTACCAGAGAACAATTGCCCTGCTGTACCATTAGCTTAGTTCAGAATGAAGAACTTTACTACATCAATTCTTGTCCAACCTGTGTGCCTGTTTCTGACTATTTACATGAACGTATGCCATAATCGTCCCCGAGTCTAGTTTCAGTTAGCTATTGTTTCGTATGTGCGACAGTCTGGCGTGGGAGAGAGATATACACGGTCGACAGCGCTGTAAACATCAGAAATGGCCATAATTACATACATGTATCACTATTGCATGGTCATTCCACCACATGAGTCGCGTGAGGATGGCCGGGCAAAGTCACTTTGGTTACATTGATGGCCGTCCTCGGCCGCATCTCTCAGCCCCGCCATTTTTCCTTCCTAATAATTCTTTTTTTTCCTTCCTGGAACTCCAAACCACCAACTTTTCCCCCCCTTCGAACCCAACCCGCACAGTCACACATGTTTACGACTTTCACGACACATACACCTTGCCGCAATCATGTCTACCTCAACCGCACCATCACTCGCCCTCGACGTTCCCATCGACAACTACGCGACAACAGCAGCGCAAGACCAAAAAGCCGGCGTTGATGCCACACTCACTGCTGTAGCGCAAGAAGCAGAAGCAGAAGCAGAAGACGACAGCGATGCCGAGAGAGAAAAAGCAGGTGCGGCGAGGGCTGCGAGGATGAGATATACAGAAGAGGATTTCCTTGCGCAGAAGGAAAGTTATAGTGCTAGGATTGACGAGGGGAGTGTGAGTAATTCATTCCTGTCGTCTCAAAGAGTGGTGTGATAAGGGACAGCTGGGGTTAGTAGGTCATGGCGAATATACTAATGCTGTAATACACAGATATGGAAACAACTCGTCGTCTTTACGCCGCCATTTATGCCTTCTGCCACCTTTCTCTCGACCGTGAACGCCGCACCCTCGACTCCCACATCCACCACGACTGCAGAACAAAACCCAAGAGGTACAAAGACCAAACTAGACAAAAAGCACCATCAAACCATCCAAGCCGCCGTTTCTGAACTCTACTTTCTCGAAAAATACACAGCGGTACAAGAGATTATCACATGGGCAAAAGAGCATTTTGAAAAGGATAAGAAATGGGATAAACAAGTGCAGAAATGGGAGGAGAGGGTGATGGAGAAGATGAAGGTGCAGCAGGCTTGAGGATACAGTTCTGGAAGAGAAAGAAGATGTGGCTTGGATTGTATGCTTGTGGGAGGAGAGGCTGCCCACGAGCCAGTTTGCTTGGATGCGACTGTGCAGAGGGAGAAGACGTGCTGTCTCTCTCATACAGCAAGATGTGCCACTCAGCATCAACTTTGAGAGCAGAGCTGATCAAGACGCCGCTTCTCAAAAATCAATGCCTCGCAGACTCACAAGAACCGATGCATCCTTTTTTTCCCGACCAATCTCTCACCTCAACACCTCCTCGGAAAGACCGGTATCCCGTTACAAAAAGCTTCCGATCTGCTTTCGACACTTTAAACCCTCGAAATAGCAAGGCTGCATCACACAAAATCGTGCACCCCCCAGCGCAGATAAGAAAGACTCGCACTTTTCAAGCACGCTGCATTATCCCACACACACCTATCACAATCAGGAAGGGGGGTTGAAGTTTCACAGTTGTTCTCATCTGTTGAAAACACTTGCACTTCAAAAAAGTGTCAAAAAATGAAAGAAAGCACGGGTATCAGAAGAAGAAGCATTTTACACGAATTTCCGCCATCCTGCTTTTTTTCCTCCTGCCCGCCCGCCGCCCCGCTGCCTCCGTGGATCCCCTGAGCACAATGATATGCCTTTTAGTCATCTGCTCTGGTTGGGAAAAAAGAGAGCATCAGATGCCCCCCTGATGGCAGGAGGAAAACCGGAGATGGATGACGGAAAGAGTCAGTTCAACAAGGGGGGGGGGGGGGGGGTTTCTTTTCTAAGCGAAGCATGGATAGTGCTTTACTCATGGAGCACAATGTTTTTTTTTTCTTTTCTTCGAGACTGTGCCTTTTCTTGTGCTATACCAGTGTTTTTTTTTGGAGATCAGTCTCTTGGCTGAGAATGGCAGTGAGTGCATAATCTTCTCGCCGGCATAAAGACATCTCTAGAGAAATCAAGATACGATGGGCATTAACCTATAGAGACATATTTCCCGTTGGCACCCGGAATAACATCATACACTCTCTATAGTCTGAAAAGCCTGTCCGCAGCGATTGTTCTCATACAGCAATTGCCTACTACCATATCTCAAATACCTCTCTACTTCTTACCCCTCCACTCCCTATACCTCTCCCCAAACCCTGCTTCCTCAACCTCTTCCCCTCCACCAAACCCACCATCCTCACCTCCCTCACCATCAAGATAAACCAACGGCACCATACTATTCCTCCCATGTGCACAAATAAATGGAAATGCTGTTCCCGCCACTCTATCCACCAGCTCTTGACATTGCTCCCGCGTCAATTTATCATTAAACATGACTGCGCTTCTACAAGCACGTGAGTTCAACAACTGCAAAATGTCTTTCGGACAAGAGCCTATACGTTTAAGCCATCCGTGTTTTGTGATCGTGGTTGTAGAAGTGGGAGGGAGAGTGCGCGTGTTATTCTCAGCGAGGGTATGAATTTCAGTGCGCAGGAGTTCGATGAGGAGGTTTGGAGAGGCTTTGCAGCGTTCTGAGATACCTGGTGGCAAGGTCAAGATGCGTAGACGAGGTGTATCTGGTCTGTGTAGAGTGATGTCGTAGAGGATACCCCACGCTGCGAAGTGGGCTGCGTGGGTTTTGAACATAGCCTCTTCTTGCTCTGGGACCTGGAAGTGCAGTGGCTTGTCGAGGGGATGAGTGAGGATGGTTGATGTGTGTCCAAGACTTGACTTTACGACCAGGTTACCCAGAGTAGGTGTACAGAGCTCTTCCAACAACGTCTCAAGAATGCAACGCTCAGAGGCTGCGTGTTGATCGACAAGCACCAGTAACTGCCTGGCGTGATTCAGCTCCTGTGACTTTGGTCCAGTTAGGCTCGGTAGTCTCAACAAGATGAACTTTTCGTCAACTTGTGAGATGACTTGTGCATGTTGCAATGCAGACTTAGACACCCGGCTTGAATCAATCGCGCCAGCATGCGAGAATGCGTCAGCCACGTCACATCGACTGTGGCAATTGTGAGATTGCAGTGTGTCTCGCTCTAAACCGCTAAAGCCAAGTGTCGCTATAGGCTTTTCAGGCTGAGGTGCAAAGGTTGGATTCTTCCAGTTTTGCAGAAAGCCTTCCAGCCATGGCGAGGGAGAGCTAGCGTTAAAGGGTGCATCGATTGTGGACTTTGGTTTGTCCCCTCTTCGCTGTAGTACTAAAGGCTTGCCAAACGAAGACAGACGCGAGTCTGACGCAGCTGCTGTCCTACCACTGGGCGCAGGATTGGAGGAAGGCTGACGTGCCTCTTCTGGCATCACGACGCCGGTACGCGCATTGATACGATACTTCTGGCCTGTTTTGGAGTCAAGCCAGACAATGTAGGCTTCTTCATCTTGATCTCGGAGACGAGTCGGTTCCACGTGTTCGTACTCTTGTCCTGTAATCGTGCCGTTCAAAGATTCAGGGCCAAGTTCACATTGACCAGTTCCATGGTTGTCGACCTCGAGGGAACTCGGCGTCGAAGAGATACAGACATTGTCATCTATTGTCGACTTCTCGATGACAGGTGGTCTATTTTGTGGTGTCTTGCCTTTCCATATGTGTTCGTACATCTGCGGACGAGCACTCTTGATCCGACTCCAATCTGTAAAAGGCATTGTTTGTGTAGCAGTGTCTACGGCAAGACCTGACCGAGCCCTCTTAGAGGCTCGGGAGTCTTTGCAAGAAATATCAGACTGGCTTGCTGAGCGTATAAGACCAGTGGAGTGTCGCAAAGAAGCAGATGGTGATCGGGGTTTCGTGCTCGGCAATCGCGGACTGTGTTGATGCTCCGCTGATATCTGGTTGTTACCATCTCTTGCTTGCTTTCGCTGTCTCTGCTTCCTCGGCCGAAAGTTGTTCGCTTCCAGCCAATGTATGGTCAAGCTCTCCAAGACGTTTGTGATGCCCTTGAGGTATACGTCGCTGAGCTTGCTGAAAGACTGTACACCCTCGTCAGGGTTTAAATCGATGCGGAAGTAAAATCTTGGCCAGCGATCGACCCCTTTCCTGCCTCCTTCCAGCTGCTTTTTTGTAAGGCCGTCTCTTTTGTACCGTCGGTCATTCCCCCGACGTTTCAACTCTGTCTCGCCGGGCTCAGCTTCTTCTTCGATTTGACCGAAGCTTGATTGGCTGAAGATCCGGTTAACCGTCTCATAGAGCTCGTTATGGCGATTCCCATCCAAGCAGGGTATGATACCAATAGAGATGAATTGAGCAATTCTGTTGGGAGCTGGCTCCAGCGAAACGATTCCGCTTACCGTGACCGAGCGGGTAGATGCAGAAACTGGAATCCAGGGAAATTTGGAACCGGTTGAGATGATGCCTGACTGAGACAATATATTCAACACAGTGCTTTGGTCAAAGCCTGTCGTCCTCCTATTCAAGGTGTTCAGATTTCTCTCGCTCAAGGCATTGGGAGTAAAGTGTGATGCGGTGTTTACAGAGAGTGATCTGCTTGAATTTCCAGCATCCGTCACCTTGACAGTAACACGACGATGCCATGGTAAGAGCAAGCCCACCAGACCAACTTTCAGAGCTTGCCATTCTATTTCCGATGCATTGCCTCCTTCTTCTGTGTTGAGAGCACGTTGTTTCACTCTCACAGGCATGTTACCAAACAGATCTCTGACAGACACATGTGTGCCGTGGCCAGCAGTATTGCGTATCTCGTGCTGAGGCAGTGTGGGTGTCAACCTGGACAGCATCTTTCCTCGATGCAAAACAAGAGTGTTGTGAGAGTAATGATTCACATGTCGTGACGTGACCGTAAGCAGCGAGAGTGCTCCCAAAGAAGCCAGAAATGTCCCTTGGCCACCATGAGTATCAAGCTGCGCATTGTGCTTGGAAGTGTGGTACATGCGACCCAGCCCGCCAGTCTCGCGAAACTCTGAGGGTGTTATGCCGATGCCATTGTCCTCGATGGTACATCCGCCTCGGCGAAAGTCAATAGAGACGTCTATTTTGGTTGCTTGTGCGTCCAAGGAGTTTTCGAATAAGCCAAGTATGACAGCGTTGAGACTGGTGATTGTGGTGGAGGACCTGATTTGTGCGATAACATCTTCGGGAAGCGGAAGTATGGCAGATGAGTTTTGTGTTTCCAATCCAGATGTATTATTCATATCGGTGTTCATGCTTCTTTATGCCAAGCGAGCTTTTCGCTCAAGGTGGCCGCCACTTGAGTTTCGAGCAGTCGCGATTATCCAAAGATGCCGACATTTGTGTGTCAGTCGGCGATGGTCCCAGTACAAGACGGCCAATTCAGATATTGCATCGATGCCTGTAGGAAGGAGTGAAGGAGTGAATTGTAAGAGGCCGAAAATAGACAGAGAACACGACGTCACAGCTCTTGGCGTTTCAAGGCTTCTTCGTGCTGGCGACTTGCACCACACTTCTGCAACAACCTTGTGATCTTCGCTATTTGGCACAAGGATTCAGAGCACCCGAATCGATTCAGTCGTGATTGGACTGTGTTCATGACCTTCAGTCATGGCAGTGTACAGGGTTTCTCCGTTATGTGTACTGCCCTGCCAGGCGCAGCGATGGTCTTCAAGCTCTTGACTAAATATTTGATTGAAGACTGACTCGTTGCGTAATTTGAATCAGGAGGAGAAATCCTGTGCATCAGATCGCGATGGTACTTGCGTTCAGGCACCCATGTCAGAGCCCTGTAGTAACCCTTTACATGTTTCGATTCTCCTCTCCAAAAACTCATACCACTCACGAATACTGAAAGACAGGATAACAATCATGTCCAACGTAACCTCATGGATCCAGCATCTTGGATGCCTTTACGCTTGCTGGATCACTCAATTCCCAACAATGGTCTTCCTCACTGGTCTGGTCTTCGCAGCGTGGGCGCTAAATGGATTCACTCCATTTGAAGCACAGTAAGTTTGAACACCTGAGATTCCATCTACTAATGCTGACAATCTGTTGTAGTGGGAAATTTGTGCTTAGTCTATGCACTATCATGGTACATGTGTGGATCTATCAAGTGTTCTTCTTCTTCATCCACGGATTAACAGCCACATGCATGTTGTGTATGCAAGTGTTTGAGAGCGTCTTGATTACATATCTGGGATGGATGTTTTGGCCTTTTCTCAAAGAAGCCCGTTTGAGTCCGCCAAAGGTATGGCATCCTCTCGCGAAGGCAGTCTGGATTGGACTGCCAGTGACATAGTAAGGTCAATTTCTTGATACATGGGTGCTGGCGTTCGACTGACACGATATTCAGTGCAAGCTTCTATATCCTACTCATCAGGAGTTTTCTCGTCTGGCAAAGGGTGAAAAACGAGGAACGAGGAGTTACCCTGATAGGGAAAGACGAACACGAAATGGAGAGCCTGATTAACGGTGATGAGTATGTCTGAGGAAGCTGTCTCTGAACGTGTATGTATTATTGGGACTTCAAAGTCGGATAATATAAAGCGTTTGAACATTTCATGGGATATATCAACAAAAATGGAAAAAGAAAAAAAAGAAAAGAACAAGCTCATGACACAGAAAACTCAACTCTAAGCATTTTCTCCAAAAGCCCACACTTTTGTTCAGAGGGAGAAAGAAAGAAAACATCTATGCAACACTCTTTCCAGCCTGAGCAGCAAGTAAATTCAATGCAGATCCAGCAAGAACGAAAGCGCATTGATCCTTTGAGAAAGTGTGCTTGGTGGCAACTCTGATTTCCTCGCCAGACTTGGTTTTGACGACGAGGGTAACGTCGCCTTGACCGCCAGACTGCAAAACGTCCAAAAGACCCTCGGTGCGGACCTCGTCACAAGCGGCCATTTTGTCGTAGTCGGCTTCGTTGACGAAGGTCAATGGCACGACACCTTGCTTCTTGAGGTTGGTCTCGTGAATACGGGCAAAGGACTTGGAGAGGATGATACGGCCACCGAGGTAGCGGGGTTGGAGAGCGGCGTGTTCGCGGGCGGAACCCTCGCCGTAGTTGTGTTCGGCGACCACGAGCCACTCGTTGCCTTGCTCCTTCCACTTCTTGGCAAGGGCAGGGATTCCCATGCCATTGGCGCGGGACTCTGTGTCGTTGACATCGTAGACGATGTTGGTCTCGCCAGTCTCGGCGTTGATGGCGCCAATCAGGGTGTTCTCAGCAATGTTGGGCAAGTGACCCTTGTACTTGAGCCAAGGTCCGGCAGCAGAGATGGTTTCGGTTGTGCATTGTCCCTTGACCTTGACGAGGACACGGAGACCTTCGAGTTCAGACTTGGGAAAGGGGGAGAAAGGCTCGAGGAGAGCGAGACGAGAGGAGTTGGGGTCAACTACGACTTCGACACTGGCATCGGGGTGGCCGGGAGTAGGGAAGAAGTCAGGGTTGCCCTTCGCAAAGCCGGTCGAGGGAAGATCACGGCCTTGGGGAGGGTCGAAGCGGAACTCACCACCGTCAGGAAGAGGGATGGAATCAGTCATGGGGTTGAAGGTAGTGCTGCCACTGTATGCCATGGCAGTGACAAGCTCGGGACTGGCCAGGAAATTCATGGTCTTGACGTTTCCATCGTTGCGACCACGGAAGTTACGGTTGTAGGAGGTAAAAATGGCGTTCTCAGTGCCCTTCTCGACGCCATCGGTACGAGTCCACTGGCCGATGCAGGGGCCACAAGCGTTGGCAAGAATAACACCACCAGCGTCGTTGAAAGTGGCGAGAGTCTCGTCGCGCTCGAGAGTTGCGCGGACCTGCTCACTGCCAGGGGTGATGAAGAAGTCGGTCTTGGGCTGGAGACCAGCAGCAGTTGCCTGCTTGACTAGTGATTCGGCACGGGTCATATCTTGGTACGAAGAGTTTGTGCAGGAGCCGATCAGACCGGCACCGAGAGTCTCGGGCCAGTTGTTTGCCTTGACGGTGTCGCGGAACAGAGAAAGGGGCGTAGAAAGATCAGGGGTCATGGGGCCGTTGATGTGAGGTTCGAGGGTGCTCAAGTCGATGGTAATGACTTTGTCGTACTGGGCACCAGAATCAGCGCGAAGAAGGTTGTGAGGACCAGGAGAGCTGGCAATAGTTTCGGCGGCGATGGCGATGGGACCGCGGTGGGTAGCGTAGAGGTAGGGCACGTGAGCCTTGGTGAAGGGGAAGATGGATGTGGTTGCGCCAATTTCAGCACCCCTAGAAAATGTCAGCAGCATTCTTTCAAGTCCGAGACAGGGGAGCTTCAGACATGTTACACACGGTGCTCATGCCAGTAGTTGCAAGAGTCTCTACACCGGGTCCAAAGTACTCGACAATGTAGCCAGTACCACCACGAACTGTGAGTTGACCAGCAAGGTTGAGAATGATATCCTTAGGACTGGCCCAGCCACTGAGCTGACCAACAAGGTTCACCCCGAGAATCTTGGGAGCCTTGAGTTCCCAAGGAGCATCGACCAGAGCATCCACAGCGTCAGCGCCACCGACACCAATGGCAATGGCACCAAGACCACCAGCATTGGGAGTATGCGAGTCCGTTCCGAGCATCATCAGACCAGGAGCAGAGTAGTTTTCGAGCACGTTCTGGTGAATGATACCCGCACCAGGGGGCCAGAACTCGATACCGTACTTCTTGGCCGCACTCTCCAAAAAGTCAAAGACTTCCTTGTTTCCCTTGATTGACTGGGGCAAGTCGACGTCTGCTCCTCGTTCTCCTACAATCATGTGGTCGCAGTGGATACTGGCAGGGACAGCAGTGTTGGGCAGACCGCAAGACATGAACTGCAACAAGGCCATCTGTGCAGAGGCATCTTGCATGGCAACTCTGTCAGGCTTGAGCTTGAGGTTTGCCTTTCCACGAATGTCGGCGCCATTGTTCGTTCCAGTCAAGAGCGACTCTTCAGGTGACTCAAGATGTGAATAGAGGATCTTCTCAGCGAGTGTGAGGGCGCGGTCGGGCAGGATACGGCGGACTTCTGACAGTCTTCGTAGCAGCTTGGGGTATGGCGGGGTGCGACTGGCCAATTCGGCGGCCGAGGGTTGTTGGACAGAGGCATCCGCAGCGGTAGCCAGATGACGGCGCGCTATTGAGCCTCGCGAAACAGATGAGGCAAGTGACTGCCGACGTGTTAGTCATGATGTGTATAAGCATCAATTGTGCTCTGTTCAACATACCCTGAGGGCAGGCAGTCTGCCTGTACGCAATACTTGTGCTCCCATTGTGTGTATAGTGATTAACAGGAGGAATATCAAAGGAACAGAAAGGCAGAATGACTGTCGCGGTGGCCGAAGTCGCCCAAATATTTCGCTGCTCGCCGATCTCCCGTCAAAGCGCCTTCTCCACATTTTCCGACCTCCCGCATCTGGGGTCTGGAAGTCTTCGAAACCACTGCCAACACGTGCATTACTAATATATGCCTATATACCAGACAGACATCGGATCTCAAAGAGTACAGTCGTGACACTGTGTAGGATATTGTTGGTTCAGTTCGACTTTTTCCAGTGCTGACAATCGTCGCCTCCTATAAAACATGCTATATGCTTCTTCCATTACATCTCGAGACATTGGATATCGTGACTCGAGGAATATGATTGTAAGGCAGATTATTGAGAACAGACTGTATGATTCGATGTATATCAAAATCAGTGGCTAGTCCGAACTGAAGAACCAGGACTAATCCAACTCTGACCATGCCGAAACAGAATCATCTCTTGTTTCAGAAAACATTGCAGCCAATTTCTCAGCATCGCGTTTGTACTCACGTCGCAGCTTCTGAGTTCTGCGAAAGAAGAAGTTATCATGTTCGCACCTGACTTCAGGACGTCCGGCAGCCGTTTTACTAGCCATCATAGATACCATAGCCTTGAGTGAGAAATAGTCAGGCTCTGCGCCTGCACTGTGCCAGGTTTTGCAGACGTTGCTACGAGCTGCAGGGTTGGCTCTTGTATGGCATTTGATGGACAGCTTGGCATAGGCTTCAAACACACTTCCCATCTCCGACGACAAATTTGCTTCGTCCTTGAAGACTTGGATGAAGGTGGTGAGCGATATCTTTCTCCGCTTGAAGTTGTGTTGGTCCTCGGGTGCTGCGTTTGGGTCGGTGTAGTGCGTGAAGAGCGCACGGCCACTCGTAGTAGACGGTGTGTGTTTCATCTCCTCGTAGACAGCTTGTTTGGACCGTCTTTTCACTGCGGCCAGGTCCGACTCCCGCGATCGCTTCATTTGGGCGGCTCTTTTGGTAAAGGCCGAGTAGCGTTGCTTTGTGATGGTCCGACTCTCGTGTTGTGGCAACATGACTGAGAACATGACTCACGACAGCTCTGGTGTCGGTGTGGTAGAAGATGTTAGGGCGTTCTGATGAGGAGGACTGAATATGGTGATTAAGAATTTGGTGAATTGGAGAAAGGAAACTTTTGCTACGTTACTTGCCCATTATGCATCTTCAGGGGACTCAGAAGACGCGATACCTCACAGTCATTTCGGCGAGAATCAGTAAATGGCGAAGAGTCATGTGTATACCACGAATTTGAGTTAGTTCCTGGTGTTGGGCAAAGCGCATCAGGTAAAAGACTAGTTTCATATCACGTGACAATTCTCGACTGAGACAAGTGTCGACGCCAGCAATATACGGCGCATATCAGATCGATCGTAGTCAGTGTTCTGGATAATGTTGGAGGATGAATGATGGAGGATAGAAAAGGTGGAAAGAGTGTCTCGGTGCCCAGCTGGCTGGTCCAAGCTCATCTCCGCTCCCTCCGCCCCGCTGATGTCGTTGCGTGTCGCATCGCGACAAACAGGTATACAAGTAACATACGATCTTCAAGGAACGACGCAGGCGCATGACACAGCGCATACCACATAATGACTTCCAGACTTGTACTATGCTTGGGCGACTTGTTCATCCCGGATCGCGCCAATGTAAGTCGACTTCGTCACCCAATCGCACTCCTTGACTGACAGCGTGACAGGACATTCCCGCAAAGGTACGACGACAGGCTTCTGCTACTCATTGACTCTGGACCCAAGCCCTAACTCCATCGCGAACAGTTCAAGAAGCTCCTCACACCAGGAAAGATTGGCCAAATCCTCTGTCTAGGCAACCTCACATCACCAAGCGTCTACACCTTCCTCCGAAACCTGGCTCCCGATCTTCAACTCGTCAAGGGTGACTTTGACATTTCACTGTCAACACCTGCTCCTCCGAATCCCAACGCCGCATACGCTGCCCCTACCGATCAGATCCAAGTTCCCACTGCTCTCTCAAAAGTTGTCACACATGGCGGTCTGCGTATTGGCTTCACGCATGGTCACACCATCGTCCCACCAGGCGACCCGGACAGCTTATTGATAGCTGCGAGACAGATGGATGTCGACGTCCTGTGCTGGGGTGGAACTTGCAAATTCGAAGCCTATGAGATGGAGGGCAAGTTCTTCATCAACCCAGGCAGTGCGACAGGTGCCGTCAGTTGGTCACCAGATGCCGAGCTCGACTCCGAGGGTGAAGCAGTCTCGACGCCCAGTTTTGTGCTTATGGATGTGAGTCGCCACGCATCATGGGCTAACCTAATCGACCTTTCTGATCATCCTGAGCAGGTCCAAGGAGACGTCCTCGTCCTCTACGTTTACCAGCTTCGCAAGGACCAGAATGGTGTTGAGAATGTCGCTGTCGAGAAGGTCTCGTACAGGAAAAACGCTTCTTCATAGTATCATGCCTATGCCAGCCCCTCACATAACGACATCGAATACCTTTAGTAATCCTCACCCTTTGAAATACATACCTCAGTCTTGGAACCAACACCCCCAATCTGATTTCGGATTCCTTATCGATAACAGTACTGACTTGTCTATTCGCGACGACTCGGAACTGATGAGTCAACTTGTGGTTGCTGACAGAAAGTACCTAGAACTCCATGGTCGAAACATCAATCTAAATTGGCAAGGACGACCCCCCCACACGGACCTCGGCTTTTAGGACCATGGTTGCGTCAGGGACTCCTCACACTAGTAATACCGTCAGACACCATGATGCTTCTCTACAATCTGCTAAATTCGACCTTGCATTATTGCCTCGAGACTTGATTTGCACAGTATGACCAACGATCAGGAGACTTATCGCTGTGCGCTTCCAGACACACCGCCCCACATCAGCTATGGCATACCCTTTTACGAGTCATGTGCCAAACACGTCAACGAGACCTTCGATGCTAAACGTGTATACATAATCGCATCTGGATCTCTATCTCGCGATACCGACAACATCACGAAGCTGGAAGATGCTTTGGGTGACAAGGTGGCTGGCGTCTGCCGAGGCATGACTCCTCACACGTTATGGTCTGAAGTTCTCGAGATTACACATGAAGCCCGTGAAGCCAAGGTCGATTTGATTATTACATGCGGCGCTGGATCCCTGACAGATGGAGCAAAGGTCATAGCATTGGTAAAATATCATTCCTGATCTGTGTAAGAGAAATCACTCACGCCTTCAACTAGGCGCTTGCAAATAATGCTTCCAACGCAGATGACTTGGACACCATGCACCTGGGTAGAAACCACAATGTAATTCACACAGAGATCAAGGCTCCAACTATACCCATTGTCAGTATCCCAACCTCCCTCTCCGGCGGTGAATACACACGAGGAGCCGGCGCAACCGACGATCGCAACCATCGAAAACGACTCTTCCGCGAGCCTTGTCAAGGGCCTCTCCTTGTCATCCTTGACCCGCAGCTCACAACAACCACGCCAGATTCCGTCTGGCTATCCTCTGGTATCCGCGCAGTAGACCACTGCGTCGAAGCAATGTGCTCACTCTCCTCCACCCCTTCCGCTGTTAAACGAGCTACCAAAGGCTTGAAAGCTCTTGTGCCAGGTTTACTCCGCTGCAAAGCCAACAAAACAGATCTAGAAGCCAGACTCGCATGTCAATTAGGCGTCATCGACGCCATTGCTGCTGTCTTTGTCGAAAAAGTGCCGTTGGGTGCTAGTCATGGGATCGGTCACCAACTCGGTCCTCTGGGTGTTGGACACGGAGAGACTAGCTGTATCATGCTACCTGCAGTATGCAAATACAACTTCCCCATAAATTCAGCACAACAGAATAACGTCAGCAAAATATTCTGGGACGACGAGATGGTCAAGAACGTCCTACACAACCACGGCTTGAAAGAGCAAAAAGCAGATTTGAGCGATTGTTTGAAAGCCATCATCAAAGAGCTCGGTTTACCGGGAAGCTTGGAAGCTTGGAAGCTGTAGGCGTGGGTGAAGATAAATTTGATATGCTGGCTGAGAATAGTTTACTCGATCCTTGTTGCGCGACTAATCCTATTCCACTCGAGGACACGAGGCAAGTTTTGGAGATTTTGCATATGGCTTTAGTGTAGGAGGATAGTATCTACTTGCATACATCTACCTTGATACAACTTTCAGTATCATCTTGATATCTTCAATTTAGGTGCTGCTAGTGGTCGAAAGAAATAATGCCAAGTCTCGTATGCGCTCGACTGGGCATACAATCATTACAGACTAAAGAAATCAGTCATACAACGCCAGATCTGTGGTGCTGGTAGGCTTATACAGAGTTCTTGGGCCAGTGGAGAGGCCACTCCTAAAAAGGGAGGTGGAAGCCAAAAGTTTATGCGGTGGTCCGACCAAAGGGTGAAGGATATCTCTACACATGCTCAATGGCCGTATTGGAGTCGATCATATATCCCGAGGCCTGAGAGATGTCGTACTCTAACGTAGGTGTACGCTGGGAAATCAAGGAATCTTGATTCCTTGCCTCATGGCTCATGCAAGGACGAAAGACTGTGAGCTTAGCCATATCTTCTCTGGAGGTTGGGGTGTCTTGGCCCCGTCATCATTCGAGCTCGGATACAACAGGATCTGTGAAGCGCAAGGCAGAAGTACCTCTGTCAGACTTTCTATCATTAACAGCGAGGTCGTTCTTTGCTGAATGCGTTGAGCATTCGTACAAAAGACACGCTAGCCCCGCGATATAGCCCTCATGAAAAGCGATTGAGCGTTTACAAACATCCCTCCCAGCAAGCAGATATTTCTATCAACAATCTCCTTTGCTGTGTTCCTGCATTTCCCGCTTTCCTCTCAGACATCCAGAAAGAGGAAACAGCAATGCGCGCAAGAGTACAAACAACACTGTTCCAAGAGGCATCCTCGTCATTTTTCTTTTGGATCACAAATGTCATATCCCAGCTTAATCTTGTGCAAAAAATTCTGGAGTACTTGTATGATAGAGCGTAAGAAAACATGGTACTTTCTAATCACTCCAGTCCCTCGATCTTGAGAGAAGCATGTGTCTCGCATCAAAAGCATCTTTGTCAAAATTATCCGGCCATCCAGAGTCGAGATAGATTTGCTTCATGGCATCATGCTGTACTTCTTCATTAGCAAGGATGTTTCTCTTACTCCTTATAAAATTAAGCCCTCTTGTCTTTTTCTGTCCTCTGACGTTGAACCGGGGAAGTTATGGGAAAGAAGAAGATAAGAGGGGGGGCAGGATCGACTTACTTTTCCACTGCCGCCAAAGTCTGCATTTCGTGTCATCCAGATCTGAGCTTCAAAGTCGGGGACCCAATGTAGAGATTTTGTTCGCTGTATCCATCTTTTCAAAAATTCTGGAGCTGAATTCGAAAGTGAGGTGTTTTGATGACGTGGAGATGCTGTTGTAGTTGGTGTTGAAGGTATATGCACATCGGGATGACGAAGTTCGAGAATGATATCTTGTCTTCCCATTAACAGAGTAAAACGACCACATCTTGTAAAAAAAAAAAAGACGGTAAAAAGGAAGCATGAGTTAGGGAAGGAGGAAGGAGATTTAGAAAGGGAAGAAGAGAAAGAAGAAACCCACTTTTACGGATATCGAGTAATAACACAACTCCTCCCTCTCCAACACGATAAGTCAATGGTATACAATCTTTACCTTCTCTTGTCTTTTCATTACCCGTCTGCCCCCCCTTTTCGCCATCATCACCTAGAATATCTTCCAAGACTTCTTGTGCAAAGTCATCTTCTAACCAGTTCAACGCTCTAGTATCAGGTGCTATATCCCTCCTCCCCTCTCCTGATAGGTAGGGTATGTTCTTCATATATGGATGATGGTCTCGGATATCCCTGCAGTTTTCCATGACGAGAGAACAGAAGCTGAGGGAGAATGCGGTGGATACAGAATACAAGTGCCTGCAGGTTGGAAAGTGGAAAGCAGGTGCAAAGTGTACCATTGTGTTGATAGCGTAGAGAGGTCCGCACTCTTTTCGTCTAGGGAGAGATTGCTTAGTGGTGGCGATGTCGACATAGATGATGGTATGATGATGTGTGTAGTCAAGTCTATGGGTTGCTTGCTGTTCTAAGCCAAGGAGATGGTCAAGGTGTGCTGTGCTAATCGTGAGGTAGTGTCGATCCCGACATTTCTCCGGCACAGCTTCGCTTTGTCGCGTGCTTGCGACTTTTGAGTTCTGCCCATCCCCCCCTCTCTCTCTTTCTTCCTTGCTCTCTTTAAGAATCATCCTGCGTCCAACCCAGAAAGAAGAAATGATATGTGCGGAGGCTCAGTCGCATCCAAGGCAAACAATGAGTACGATGGCTATAGTCCAGAGCGTAAAGAAGCAGTAGGAATGAACGGAGGGAGTATCGACGATGAAAGAATGTGCAGCGTTCCAATCTCTTTCATGATCCTCGGGCGGCGGGTCTTGCAGGCGGCGACTCCGCCTGTGGTGCGTAACTGCTCGAGCCTTAGTTGACAATCGCAGGGCGGAGGCTCAACGGACCTGAAGCGGCGGGTCTTGCTGCCACGGTTCGTGATAAGCTGCCTGACAACGGCACATTCTCCTTACGGTCCGCTCTTGGCTTGGTCTGGCGGGGCTGTGAAGGAAATGGGTCGGTGGTTTGAGGTGAGAAGGTGGGTAGTGGAAATACATGCGGTCTTTCTTCTCGCATGTGCTCTTAGGCAGGAAATCATCATCTCTTGGTCAACTGGCGTGTACTCGCGTCTGCTTTGACCACGATTACGTCTTCTGGGCCTTAGTAGCAGTGTTGAATCCCAGTATGGCCATTGGGCGTGTGTAGGGATGTCTCTCGCTCTGGGACGACTGACCACGATGTCAGCACCCTTCGGTTTCCAGAACCTCTCTGCCTTTGGTCTGTCCAGCGGACCAAGCACCTTGTAAACATCGAGCTGTCGATTGGGGTCCATGGCACGCAATGCCGAAGATTGGGAGTACTGGACGTCCACGTATTCGTCAAAGTCCTCACATGTTGTGACCTTGACCACATTATCGAATTCTATCCATGCGACTAGCTTTTCGCGGCCACTTTGGCAAGTCACAGCCTCTCTCCACCATTGCGTCGGGACACTGTTGATGACTGTTCTGGCGCTCAGATCGCCACCGCCTGTTCCAAAATCAGATCGATGACTGCTTGTTGGGTTGATCTTACTCAGCGCGTTCATATATCACGTTGGAATATATCTCGTCTTTTTCTTCGAGGACGTGTGCCCTGTCCCCACGTCAGAGGAAGACTTGAGCAATACTCTACACATCACACGCGGTGAATGTGTTGGTGTTGGTCAAGCCCGAGACTTTTGTTACAGTTCGTTTGTGTAAAATAGTAAGGTTCGGCAAGTCAAATTCTGTCATTACCGAATGGACAACTATGAAAGATGTACATGAATTGAACACGCCTAGCTCAGTCCCAACTCCTTATAGAAAGCCTCAGTGCTGGGTTTCCTACCCAAAAAGTCTTCCAACGTCTGCATCTCATCCTGAGCACCGCCACGCTCAAGTACAGTATGCCTGTAGCGTCTACCCTCCTTGCCGTTCATGGGATCCTTCTTGAAAACACTGTAGAACATGTCGGCCGAGTAGACCTGAGACGACAGATAGCCGTAGTAACCAGCATCATAGCCACCAATGAGATGGCCAAAGGTAGCTTGACCATTACCCCAGTCGAGACCCTGACCGAGCTCTTCAGGTCCGTCGAGAGAGCAAATCTCCTTGCGGAGGGAGTTGTAGAGCTTGCTGACTTCGAGTGCCTTGATGTCGTCATGAGATTTGCCTTCATGTACAGTCATGTCGAAGATACCAAAGTGGAGCTGGCGGAGGTTAAACAACGCATCATTAACGTGACGTGTGCGGATAATGCTGTCAATCAGGTTATCAGACATGGTCTCTGGCGGCTGCTTGCCAGACTTGTTAGACTCTGAGAAGGCAGCCTTGTAGCTGTCTGAGAGGTAGCTGTAGTGGTGGGACAAGCTGCGTAGCTGCGATGCTGTCCAACACCAGTTCTCGAGCATTTGCGAGGGTGCTTCGACAAAGTCGCGGACGGTCGAAGTACCGTGGAAGCGAGAGTATGTGGTACGCGATACAAGATCGTGAATGCCGTGACCAAGCTCGTGGAAGAGAGTGACGACTTCGTCGTGCTTGAGGAGAGAAGGTTTCTTGGGAGTAGGCTTTGAGAAGTTGCAGACCAGGGCGGTTGCAGGGTATCTTCTCTTGCCGTTCTCATCAATGTATCCCGGCTGCAAGTTGAAGTTTGCAGCATGGCCGTACTTGCCATCGCGAGGGTGCAAGTCGAGGTAGAGGTAGCCGACAAAGCCACTTCCTTCACCTTCGTCATCCCAGACGCTGAAGATCTGGACGTCAGGGTGCCAGATAATGTCGTCACCCTTGCCAGTGGGACTGAGAGCGTCGCGGTCCTTGCCGGTCACCTGTACGAAGGCAAGACCGAAGAGCTCCTCGAAAATCTGTAGCATACCACGGATAGTGGTCTCGAGAGGGAAGTACTCGGCGATAGCCTCTTGCTCAAGTTGATACTCGTGCTCGAGCATGAGGGTGTCGTAGTATCGGTGATCCCAGAGGTAGTATTTGCCATCATTCTGCTCCGACACACCACGATCTTTGAAGTCCTTCTCCTTCAAAGTCTTGAGCTTCTTGATCTCCTCGACACCACCAGGCGAGAGACGAGTGCGGAGATCGCCGAGGAAGTCGTCGACAGTCTGTGTGGTCTTGGCCATCTTGTCCTCGATGCGGAAAGTGGCATGGTTGGGGTAGCCAAGGATGCGGGCAGCCTCGTCGCGTAGCACAATAGCCTCCTTGAAGAGGGGAACGTTCTCGTTGCACTTGTTCTCGTTGGATGTGAAGACCTTGCGACGAACCTCAGGGTTCTTGCAGTACTTCAGGGTGGGAAAGAGGTCGGGGTACTTGAAGGAGAGCCAAAGCTTGCCTGCATTGTCACCATCGCCCTTCTTGAGACCTTCGAGGACATCTTTGGGCACACCTTCCAGCTCTTGCTCGGCGAACCACAGACCGCCATTCTCTTCATTCAGGTTCTTTTGGAAGGTGATACTGAGCTCAGACAAACGCTTCTTGATGTCCTTGAAGCGGTCACGCTTGGGACCAGCAGGCACATTCAAGCCCATGCGCACGAAGCCTTTGTGGTCCTTCTCAAGCAGACGTTGACTCTCGGCGTCCAGGTCCTTCGAGTTCTTCAGAGCGGCATCAACAAGCTTGAAGATGTCCTCACGCATGCTAGACTCAATGCCGAAGTCGTCCATCTCTTTCTCGGCCTCGATCGAGGCGTCCCTCAGCTTAGAGTCGGTCGAGACGGCAGAGTAGAAGCCAAGGATGTGAGACTCGATGGCCATCTTGTTGTCGTCAAGAGCCATGGGGAGGACGACATTGTGGAAGTTTGCCGACTCGGGGGTGACGTCCTTGACGATCTGATCTTGGACTCGACGGGATTGGTCTAGGAGACGCTTGGTGTCCTTTGCAAGAGACTCTGTGGTTGCGGTAAAGAGAGGCGGTGCCTGAGGAGGCTTCTGGTACTTGGAGGAAGCCATGCTCATCGAGGTGATGTTTCTGGTAGAGGCAAGGCCAGAGGGGAGCTTGAGTGGGGCAAAGTGTGTCGTCAGTAGACTGAGACGAGAGGCGACGCGTGTGAAAGCCACCGTGAGGAGGACGAGGGCGATTGAGAGGAGGAAGAGAGATTTGTAGCTGAACCGCAACTGCTTCTTGAGTCTCGTCGTAAGCGCCAGCGTGAATGGAGCGACTGCGATGTGTCTAGTCTGATTCGAGAAGGTGCCCTGTTCGTGCCTGCCTCTTGCTAGAGCCATTCCCCGCCATATCTCGGACTTAAGCAAAACATACTTTGGCTCGTGTAACCCTGACGCAATGATTCATCATCCTTGTCTGAACATTGCGACATGTCAACTGTTCAGATGAGGTGTTGAATAGTGTACCAAACAATCCATCTATAAATACAGCTACAAGATCTATCATACTTGACAAGTCCCGCGTTCCGTTACTCCAGAACCATGCATTTCGTGCCAAAACCGTGCTACCGACTGATCCGAGCCGTGACCTGATACAACGTAGCACAATTCTACTCTGACTACTTGCAGACATGCATATGTCCCAACAAACCACTCTTTCTGACCGTCTCATACCGCTCTCGCAAGAGCATCACGCAGTATGCCGACATGAACCACAAATCCCGAATTTTCTCTCAGTGACGCCGTCAAAGCATCGTCTGAGAGTCTCCATGTTGTAAAGAACTTGTTGAACTCGTCAAGCCATTCCTCAAACACATCTGGCTGCCGGAGTTGTTGTGCTATTATGCAGACTGTTGCTCGTTCGGATGTTCTTGATTGACAAACATCCATGCATGTCTGAACGAATGGCTTGATGAGCGCATAGTTGTAGATACAGTCGCAAGCGATGACCAAATCAACACCTCCAGCTGCATCGTTGCTCTTGAGAAAAGAGTCTACATCGTCTGTCTCCCAATCCAACGACAAGACTTGTAAGTTTGAGGCTGGTGTCAGGCTCGCCTTCTTGGAAGGTTTCCTGCTCTTGCCGGTCTGAGTTGTCGCGATGTTCTGATCAATGTTCTCCTTGAGGAGTTTGAGGGCATACACTTGATCCGTGGCGATGTATTGCTGAACCAGCGGAGCCAAGGTCAGTGGTACGATACCGGCAATGCCAGCTCCCAATTCAAGCACACTCGACTTTGCAGATACGATGCCATGTTTCGATAGAATATTGCCAGGGCAAACCAACCACTCGGCGAACCTTGGAGTGACTTTCCAAACAACAGCACCTGTAGTGCCACCCCCTCGAGCCGAGTTGAGAACAGCGGGGGATTGCTTGATGACCAGATCACGAGACCCGATGGTCAGGTCAAGAACAGGGGCTTGTGAATCGATTATGCCAAGATTCTGAGAGGGGATGTCTTGGGAGAAGAGCAAAAAGGTTTCTGTATAGAACCTACCATTACCATGCTGAGGATAAGGAATGGGGCTTGGATTCTAGGCAATCACCTTCCGAGGCATCCTCAATCTCGGCACCTAGCTGGGTGATGAAGGAGGCGAGAGACATAGGTGACAAGTGAACAAGTACAGATTCTGTTATAGGAACTTCGTAGAGGTGATTATCCGTATGCTTAGAACAGAGCAGGTTGCGAGGATGGTGAGTCGGTACATTCATACAAAGAAAGAGTCGGAGTTGTAACTGTCCCCATGGCCGAAGCTCTGGCCTTTGGGTGGCGCAAGCACGGGAGGCAGTACGTCATTTATGCTGGGTTTGGAGCGGAGCCAACCAATTGTGTTTCTGACGCTTCAACGCGCCGCCGTCATCACAAGTCGCTCCTGCCAGAAGCTCCGCAGGTTGTCAAAACGAGGCTCTCCGCCCTTAGTATCCTACTTTTCATGTCTTTTGACAGTCTCCCCAACACAAGCAACATCTACAACATGCAAGGAACAGATCTGAAGAAGTTGGTTCCCCAGCCCAAGCCTTACAAGAAGGGCCCCTACACAGTTGAGGCCAAGGGCTACGAGAAGAAGGATGGCGAAACGATCCCTCGTGTGCACCCTTTGGCAAAGGACGGTCTCATCAGCACCCCGGCACCCGATGTCAAGACCATCTACGACATTCTGCGCAGCAGCTCAAAGAAATTCGGCAACGCAAAGGCGCTGGGTTACCGCAGCCTGATCAAGATTCACGAGGAGACCAAGCAGATCAAAAAGGTCGTTGACGGCAAGGAGACTACAGTCGACAAGAAATGGCAGTACTCTGAACTCAGCGGCTACACATACATCAGCTTTGTCGAGTATGAGCAGCTGTGTCTGAAGGTTGCCTCTGGTTACCGCGCTCTTGGCATGAACAAGGGCGACCGCGTCCACATCTTTGCTTCCACCAGCCCGTGGTGGCTGGCTACTGCTCACGGTGAGTCTACTCTTCTCAAGTCTACCAATTTTCTCCTGCTGACATGACCCTTATCAGCCGCCTCGACCCAGTCCATGCCCATCGTCACCGCCTACGACACTCTCGGTGAAGAAGGTCTTACTCACTCCCTCAAGCAAACCCACGCCAAGCTCATCTTCCTTGACCCCACCCTCCTCACCAAGCTCATCAACCCTCTCAAGGAGTCTAAGGATATCCAATATGTCGTCTACAACAGCCAGATGGAAGTCAAGAAGGAAGACATTGAGAAGCTCCAGAGCGCCCACCCCCACCTCACCATTCTCAGCTTCGACGAGCTCACAAAGAAGGGTGAGCAGAACATGGTCGACCCCGTCCCGCCAGAGCGCGAGGACCTCTGCTGCATCATGTACACTTCCGGCTCTACCGGTACCCCCAAAGGTGTCCTTCTCAAGCACAAGAACGTCATTGCTGCCATCGCTGGTGTCGACACTGTTGTCGGTGATTATCTCGGCCCTGGTGACGGTCTCCTCACCTACCTGCCTCTCGCTCACATTCTCGAATTTGTCTTCGAGAGCGCCTGTCTCTACTGGGGCGGTACCATGGGTTACGGAAACCCCAGAACCATCTCCGACGCCTCGGTCCGCAACTGCGCTGGTGACATTCGCGAATTCAAGCCCTCGGTCTTGGTTGGTGTCCCTGCCGTCTGGGAGACTGTCAAGAAGGGCATTGTGTCAAAGGTCGACAAGACTGGTGGTATTGCCAAGCAACTCTTCTGGGCCGGTATGGCCGCGAAGAGCACCATGATGAACCACTCTGGTATCCCGTTCACTGGTATTGGCACAAGTGTTATGGACTCAGTTGTCTTCAGTAAGATCAAGGAGGCTACCGGTGGTAGACTGAGGATCTGTTTGAACGGTGGTGGTCCCGTTGCAAAGGACACTCAGCGTTTCATCTCCATGGCCATTGCCCCTATGATCAGTGGTTATGGTTTGACCGAGACTTCCGCTATGGGTGCCATCATGGACCCTCTTGCCTGGACTGATGAGGCACTCGGTGGTCTGCCTGCCTCGATTGAAGTCAAGCTTGTTGATTTCGCCGATGCTGGCTACTTCTCCACCAACGACCCTCCTCAGGGTGAGATCTGGATCCGTGGTGACTCTGTCACTGACGGCTATCTCGATCTGGAGAAGGAGAACCAGGAGTCTTTCGAGGATGGCTGGTTCAAGAGTGGTGACATTGGCGAGTTTGACAAGAACGGCAACCTCAAGATCATCGATCGCAAGAAGAACTTGGTCAAGACGCAGAACGGAGAGTACATTGCTCTTGAGAAGCTCGAGTCCATCTACCGCGCCAGCAACGTTGTTGCCAACATTTGCGTATATGCAGACCAGAGCAAGAACAAGCCTATCGCCATCATTGTACCTGCTGAGCCTGCTCTCAAGTCATTGGCTTCAGAGTGTGGCAGCAAGGCTGGCGATCTTGAGGATATGTGCTCAGACAAGAAGCTTAATGAGGCTGTTCTGAAGAACCTGCAAGCCGCTGGTAAGAAGGGTGGTCTCTCAGGCATTGAGATCATCGAGGGTGTTGTCCTCGCTCCCGATGAGTGGACTCCTCAAAACCAGCTTGTTACTTCAGCACAAAAGCTGAACCGCAAGAACATCCTGGAGAAGTACAAGAAGGAGGTTGAGACTGCTTACAGCTCGTAGAAGACTTGAGCAGATTTCGATCAAGTATTTTGTATTCTGGACTCTTTTCCTTTCCCGCGTTATGATTTGCAACGATGCCGGCGCTAGATTTTAACTTCCTCGAGCAACTGGGCGATTTTGACAACTTTTTCTTTTATTGTTATTATGATTAGCACATAATTATACCCGACTTCTTCACTCTTGATCCATTCAACTCGGTTCATTTCTTCTTGCAGGTCTTGCTCATACTGTTCTTCACAGGTCTACCACCAGACTGATCTCCTAGGATCAGGACGTCGGATGCTCAAGACATCAACTGTAAAAGCGCCAAGGCTCGAGGAAGGCTATTCATGACAGCGTGCTGCTGACACCTAGAAGTGGAGAATCATGAATTGTGTTTGAGCAAGTTGCGATTGGAGCTTCACCATGCGTATCGCACAACGCTGTGGAAGCTGTTTCCCAACTCGATCAAGCACAACAGACCTGGAGCTGTGTCCTTCGTGGTGACCGTCCACTTTGCGCCTCTCCTCTAGCGCTTCATTGATGCTGTCGGCATCTTGGGAGTGTCGCGATCGGGAAATTGTGATATCGTCAACTCACGGACCGAAGGGAATCAGTGCCATGCTTTTGACAACTCTCGACTCAAGCCGGGAGTCAACCATGCGATTCGCCTTTTCCAACTGCAAGTTGCCTACAATTGGCCACAGCTACGGCGTCACTCGTGAATACCCGTACAAATGGTTTACACCACTTGCTCTAGTCGGAGGTGCTCTATCCACAATTTTGTTCTCGTCATTCAATTACTTTGGCAATGCGTATGCCATGATCGCCACGACTACTATGGATCCAAGCTTGGTAGAAGCCGATCGGTGGCCTGCTCTCATTCCAGGATTTCTCACCAGCAGGATCCAGCCGGCGTGTGAAGATACGACTATCCCTGTGGGAGCCTCTATCATCACCAATCAGACTGCGTTCTCATATCAGCTTAACGATGTCAAGGGGAATGATTCGAGGACTTTGCCGGCTTTGTTGTATCGTAATGAGCCCCTGGGGTCCTGCCATACCTCCAGTGTCCTGGTTGAGTTCCAGACATGGCAGGACCGCTCAGCTCCGGCCATCGATACATCAGCATGGAGTCTCAAAGTCAAACTTTTCACCGAATGCAACATCACCCGAACATCAGGAGAAAGCTCGAGCGCTCAATTGATAGCGAAGTTCGACCCCTTGGATGGCAATATGTTGGTCCCGAAGCCTGGAGTTGGATATCTCATGTCTACTGGCGCACTCTTCTACTGGGCACAATCTCTCATGGTTGCCTTTTCCATGGACACTTTGACAAAGCTCAAAAGCCTGACTGCTCAAGAGTCGCATGAAGATCAAACAATGACGCGCTACAACATCTCCAGTGGATATTGTTGGCTCCACCGTAGCGAAGAAAAAGACATCACATCTTCTTCCTTCTTCAGCACTTCCGACTGGGTCTTTTTCAACTTTGCAAATTCCAGCATGAGGAAATTCAAAGTTGATCAACCTCGATCCTCCCTTACTTCCCTGTCCCCTTCTGCAGGGTCACGAAAACCATAGCCTTTTCTCTGGCTCGAAGTGGATAAACTGGGGAAGGCTTTTTTGTCCACTGTCCAAGCCGATCTAGGACAACTACACATCCCTCCAGAAAGCAACATGCTCAACACGCCCAAACCCCTCCACTTCTGGACCTCGTCCCTCCCCGAAATCTGGAACCGAGCATCCCCATCAACAACCACCACAACCACTTTTGCCATCTTCAACATCTCCACATCCTCCTACTCCTCTTCACCTTTACACGCTTTGAACTTTTCCAAAGCGGTCATCAGAACGTTACATCAATGTCATGAACCGGAGAGAAAATCTACGGGGAATCTCATCATTGCGATTTTGGTGGCTGATATTGTGTTGTTGAGGGTTGCGCGGTGTGTTTATAATGCGGTTGTGGGCATGTGGTTGAAGGCTAGGCATCCGGAGGCTAATGCTTGTGGAGAGTGTTTTGGGAAGGGGAAGAAAGGGGGTTGGAAGTGTGATGATGGGGATGGGGATGGGGATGTTGAGAAGTTGTAGGGGATGGAAGAGGGGGTTAAGAGGGAGGATATTGATGGAGGTATGGGGGGAGAGGTAAAGGATAGGGTTTGTGTTGATGAAAAGGGGGTTGGGGGTAAGTTGTGTTGATGGATTGACGGAGGGGAAGTATTTGATAATGTATGAGTCTCTGAGGAAATGGCGATCATTCGAGTCGAGTCACCGGACTAGTTCATGAAAGAGTGAAGAAACGAAGGTAAGTGTCATGAAGAATTCGCAAGCATTTTTCGATTGAACTTGCCAGACCCGACCATGCAGGGATGCTTTTTTATTCATGACAAAAATTGAGCTTGATCATACACAATTGCACGAGTCTAATCTACACCGTCAACATCTCTACATCACCATTGATATTTACCCTCCTCACACCGTTTCTTCTTTTCCTAGGCACAACAGGTGCGCCCTCCCAAGCAGTCTCCTCAGGCAAAACCTCCCCCTTCATCAAAAGACTCAAACAACCCAACTGTGCTCCATCCCCCACCACACTTCCCGGCAAACAAACACTAAACGGCTTCATACAAGCCCTCCTCCCCACCCTAACATTGCCCACCTTCATAACCCTATCCTCAAAAAGATGTGTCTGAGCACCACAAAGCTTGTTAACCATACACTCATCCTCAAATGCCACACAATCATATTCCGTGATATCCGAAGAGAGAAGTGTAACTCTAGCACCGACTTTGGCACCCATGAGACGGAAACACATGGCGAGATATGGCGTTCCCACTAGATTTGCTGCTAGCAAGGGTTCGGTGAGGGTTTCCCAGGTGGAGGTTACGGCTTCACTCAGCCAGACTTCTAGACTCCAGAGGGGCCATTCTGCGGGTTTATAGCGGCCGATTAGCAGCCATTTAATCGCTGCTGTGAAGGTCAAGGCTGGGAGGGCGAAGAGGAAGAAGTAGAAGAGGGGGAGCATGAGTAGAGTGTGCACGGCGCCGATTTTGGCGTAGCCGTCGTGAGCCATTTGGAGACTGAAGCCGAGACCGAAGATGATGATCGCGCGGGGGATGACGATGCGGAGGCCTTCGATTGTGAGACGGGCGGCTATACGGCCAGCGGAGGGGCGGAAAAGGAGAGAGTCTTCGTGGCCTTCTGCTCGTTGTCGGTTTGGCATCAGGACTGGTGGAGAACCAAAGCAAGAGCTGTTATTCGCCATCGGTGTGTTTGCTGGCGGGGCGATAGAAAGGACACCCAGCAGTGTGCCGGAAGCAAGTGTAGTGCCTTGAGGAAGCACAGAGGCGTTTCCAGCAAAAGCGCGAGGTTCGAGCTTTGTCTTCGCCAAAGTAAGTGTGTTGTTTTTGACCACGCCTTCTCCCATGATAACAGCATCCGCGACGAAACTTTCCTCTCCGATCTCCAGAAGTTCGAAAGGTACATTGCGGGCGGTGGAGACTTCGGCGCGCTTGCCAATCTTTGTTCCCAAAGCCCTGAGAAAGGGAATTATGTAAATGGTTGCAAAAACAGGATGAAGGACATCCAGAGCGAGATCCATGAGTCTTTCAATGAACCATTTGCGAAGGTAAAAGACACTATAGATACTATACGTGCCTTCCTTTAGTTTACCGAGGAAAAGATGGCGGTAGAGCAGAAGCTGAGCAAACACCAAGACCTGGTAGGCGAAACAGATCGGTACTGATAGGATGGCGACTTGTTGCCATCCACTGATAGACCGGAAATCCAGCACGTCGAAGAGAATCAGACCAGGGATCTGGGGTACGAAGTACAGGAGAGGCAGAACCAAGAAGACTACGAATGCATTACCGAGCAACATGGCTGTTGCACGAGCTTTAGAAGGTCTTGTGTCCTCAGGTCGAGAAGATCCATCATCCGTCTTGATCTTTTCCAGACGAGCGGGCGATCCGTGGTAGCGATGGGAGTCAGGTACATGCATACCAGAAGGTACCAGAGAAAGCGATGCAATCTCTGCTCCGTTTCCGATCGTAGCATCACCTTCGATAGCACAACGAGACCCAATACTGACACCATTTCCAATGACGACTCGCTTGAGGATCAAACGTCCACGTTCAACCATACAGACGCCCAATAAAACATCACCACCGATCACGACATCATCCCCAATCTCAACAAGATCAAAGCAAGGTCCAATCTGCAAGGGACCAAGATGGCAAAATTGCCCAACCTTGGCGCCCATAGCTCTAAGGAAATAAGGGTATAATCCACTATCGGCAATCAACTTCGGATTTGCCAACGCAGTCAAGCGATCAGCGAACCACCAGCGGAAGTAGTAAACGCCATAAAGCGGATGCTCGCCCGGTTGTACTTTACCCAGAAGTATCCACTTGCCCATGAGAGCCACGATGCTCAGAGCAGGCGGGATGACCACAAAGACACCATAGGCCGCCAGGATGGCAAAACCAATCCTACCGGCAACAGCGTGGAAATCGAAAACCAGATACGGTACCAAGATCTCGATTGACTGCAAGAAGAAGAGGAAGAGGAGAGGTACAAGTTGAGCGATACCACAAAGCACGTACTTTGTCTGTGAGACGGGAAGGTAATCTCCAGTCCAGGGTCCAGTACCTTCTTCGTCGTCCAGAGAGTCAGTCTCATCAACGTCGATGCGGAGGCCTTTGCCTTGTGGTGAGACTTGAAAGCGAGAGGCGATGTTGGCTGGCGTACGTGCCTCATAGATGTCGGCAAGACCTATGGACGCAAAAGGTTGAGTGTGGTCTTTGTCGAGTTGTGCTTGTCGAAGTCGAGATACAAGGATAGCTGCAATCAGCGAGTGTCCACCGAGGTCGTTGAAGATGTCACTATCAGGCCTCACGCGTGCTTGAGGAAACAAAGGCGACAGTGTAGCGAGCAATAGACCTAGCACACCATCCATTGGCATCGTGCTCAAGGTGTCAATCGAGTCGTCGTCACTGCTAGACTGCGCGACCGCTCTTTCAGCATTGACACGCGTAGAGACATCTTGCAAAGCTTTAGCATTGATCTTGCCGCTTGGGAGTCTCGGCATCTCGTCTGCTTCCAGGAAGAAGATCTCCTCTGGACGCATGTAGGCTGGCAAGCTGGCGAATGCGGTCTGCTGGATTGCGGCAATATTACGAGAAGCTCCGTCTTTGAGGACGACGAAAGCTTCCAGACGTGCCGACTCAGAGTTTGCGTTGGCTAGAATGACGGATGCAGCTTGCACGTTTGAAACGCCGTAGAGTCGTGACTCGATCTCGCCGAGCTCGATGCGAAAGCCGCGGTGTTTGACCTGAGTATCGATGCGACCGAGGAAGATGATTTTTCCGTCGGCCTGTAATTTAACACGATCGCCAGTGCGATACAGCTTCTCTTCCCCAGCAGGCAGTAATGGGTGAGAGATGAACTTTTGTGATGTCAAATCAGAGCGTCCAACATAGCCAAGTCCAACACAAGGACCTCCAATAGCCAACTCTCCCTCAACGCCCTCGCGCCACTCTAATGGGTCGATATCGGCTGGCAGACTGTCATCATAGATATGGAGAAGGCACGCATGATATCCAGGCAGCGGTTTGCCAATGGTAACGGGAATACCAGGTTGGAGCTCGTCCCAGGTAGCAGTGACGGTAGTCTCAGTAGGACCATAAGTATTGATGATGCGAAGACCAGGTCTAGCAAGACGCTCCACCAATGCAGGCGGACAAGCCTCACCACCAAGGTTGATCAGGCGTACACACGACGGAAGAAGAGAGTCGCCATCGTCTGTTCGTGCGATGTTCATGATGCCAATCAGGGTAGGAACAGCGTTGACAAGAGTGACACCACGGCTGGCCCATACTGAGGGTAGGGCAGGTACGTCGCGGCATTCTGCTCTAGTGCCGATGGCGAGGTGACCTCCACCAGCGATGGTGACCCACATCTCCTCGACAAACATGTCGAATGCTGGACTGAAGCCGTTCCAAACGATGTCTCGCGGACTTGTTTCCAGGACCTTCTGCTCACTCAGAGAGAACATTAATGCAGCTGAGTGAGGAATAGCAATGCCTTTAGGCGTTCCCGTCGTTCCCGAGGTGTATATGAGATAGGCAGCATCTATAGGTCGAGGACCAGGTATTGACCCAGCGGCTGTAGTGCTGGAAGCATGTAGTGATCTCGCTTCCAGAGACAATCCAGAGATTGTGCGACATTGTAAGGGCGACTTTCCAGTGCCTGACATGTTCAGTGCAACTCGCTCTTGCACATCCCGAACTTGATCCGCATGGGCCTCATCACTGATGATCAAAGAGACAGAGGCATCAAGCGCGCAGACGGCGGCACGCTCTGCAGGGACATCTGGATCGAGAGGAAGCCATGTGGCGCCAGAGTATGTAGTTGCGAGGATAGCGATGATTAGGTCGAGGCCCTTTTCTAGCCAGATGGCTACTGTTGGTACTTTGTAATCTCCGGTCTGTGAGGAGAGGGCTGCGATGCGTATGGCCAGAGACATTGCTTTGGCATCTGCCTCAGCATATGTCATTGTCTGTAGTCCATGTGGTGTTTGAACAGAGTACGCAATGCTGTTGGGTTGTATAGTTGCCATGTGGTGAAACAACTGCGGTAGTGTGGTCACAGACGTTGGTGCGACTGGCTCCGCATCGAGAGGCGCATCGCCTATGAGAAATCGAGAGTCCATAGCGAAGTCCGCTGGTGAAGACGGGAGGCCGGATAGACGTTACCTGAGGCAATTGGGCAGCCTCTGTAAGGATCTTGCGAGAAGAAAGGAGAAAGAAGAACAAGGACGAAAGACTGCACAAGGCAACAAGATCACCAATGAAGAACGTATCAACAGTGTACGAAGGATGCAGGGATGGCAAATCAGGCAATGAAGGTGATCCTATACTTTACATTATCCGAAATTCGGTCTGTGACATACCCACGCCTTCTCACCTCGAGCTTAAGAGTCTGAGGCATTAAACAGATCACGCCCGCGGATGGCGTAAAGTCGTGCTTTGGTGTCATCTTCGTCGTATAGAGCCCAAGCAAGGCCAGAACACGCCCCGCTGACCATACAGAAAGTCGCCGAGTTGCACGTTTAGTACGGGGGACCCGGACGCGCGGCATTCATGTATGTAGAGTTCACACGGTATAGACTTTTGGCGCTTCGAAAAAGGCCAGAGCGTCAACGTTGTCGGAAGATGACCGGAGACCTCGCTGACAGCTGGTGTACACATGGTACAGTGAGACGCGCTCTTTGGTCCGTCGTCTCAGCATGAATTGATTGTGCCATGCTTCGGCCAAAACGTACGAGCATCGTACGTTGATAATTGGCAGAGATGAGGTGAAGTCTGAGGATGTCGTTGTGCATAGAAGAGAATCACGCAAAGGCTGACTACGCCAAGACGAGACTAGCACTCCCCCGCACCCGAAAAGGCTTGTGTGAGGATTGCGTGTCCAAGGGGGTCCAAAATTAGTGCCTTCCTGTTCCCTAAGCAAGACATCAACGAGACATTCCCGTAAATCTCTCACCGATGCTACCGACTGATACGAATGTTTAGGCTTCAAAGGTTGCAATTCTTGTTACAAATAGCCACTTCCATCCTCGTAAAACCTGCGAATCTTGTTTTTCTAATTACTTTCTAACCACCACGAGCCTTGCCGTACACATCCTTGCTGGCCATCTCCTTACAAATAGGATGGTAAAACTCCTTGTACTTCTCGAATGTGTGCTGAGCGAGCTTCTCATCACACTCCCGGAGGTTACGGTACAGTGGACGCACAAACTTCATGCGACCGACTGTGCCCAGCAACTCGGTGGTGGGGATGTATACGCTCTCGCATCTTGCCTTGAGACCGACAATCATGTATCTACTGACAACTTCGACGTTCTTTGACTTGGCGTAAGAGTAGACCTCGCCCATCTTCTCAACGAGGGCGGGTGAAAGAGGAGTTTTCCAGGTCTGAATCTTCTCAAGGAAGACGACAGATTGGTTGGCGGACCAGGATGAGATGTCGGACGCGGAAGGAGTAAAGTCTAATTTGCCACCGTTGAGCGACTCCCACTTGTTGGCAAGATCGTAGCAGACGTCAACCATGCTGGTGTCAAAGTCAGGCTTGGGTGGGTAGCCAGGCTTGTAGAACCAAGTGTCCCAGTCGACAGAGGTCAGCTTGTCGGTCGCCTTCTCGTCCTTTGCAAAGAAGTCGAGAAGAGTAGCCTTGAACTCATAGGAGTCAAGAGACTTCTGGGCGAAGGTGGTGAAGTAATGAGGAATGAAGTTGTCCCACTTCTCCTTACCAACCAGCTTCTCGAGGTAGTAGAGGAAAGTGAAACCCTTCTCGTAAGGGATGCTAGAAAATGCATCATCAGGATCCTTGCCCTTGAGATCGGGGATCAATTTTGTGTATTCGTGATCGGCGCCGTAGCCCTCGATGCTATCGGTCAACGCCTTCCAGCCAATGATGGCGCTGAAGTCTCTGTGAGGCTCGCCGTGGATCGAAGCCTGGATTCTACGTTCGAGGTAGACAGTCCAGCCCTCGTTCAGCCAGAAGTGCTCCCAACTGCAGTTGGTGACCAGGTTGCCGGACCATGAGTGAGCAAGTTCGTGTGCAATGACGTCGACGTTCTCACGGTCGCCAGAGATCAATGTAGGTGTTGCGAACGTGAAGATTGGGTTCTCCATTCCGCCTAGAGAGGTTAGCCTTGTTCGAATAGATTTGCCTTGTGACGAAGCTAGGCTTTGGGGGATATTGTCGAGTATGGACTTACCATAAGGGAAACTGGGAGGCAGGACAAGAACATTGTACTGCGTCCAAGCATAAGGGAAAACAATCCTCTCGGCAGCCTGGATAAATTTCTCAGTTGGCTCGAACTCCCACTGCGAAGCCAACAACTCCTCAGGACCAGTGTGAACACAACTGCGAGGACCGATAGCAGCAGAAGCAAGATCACCACTAGCAAGCGCGAAGAGGTAGACGGGCATCGGGATCTTTTGGTCGAAGGTATAGAGAAGAGTTCCAGGAGCATCATTCTCGCCATGGCGGAAGTCCTTGTTTCCGGTGGGGAGACCACTGGCGAGGACGGGGAGGGGAGAGCGGATGTTGAAGGTGAAGGTTGACTTTACGTCGGGAGTATCCTGGCAAGGCAACAGAGAGCGAGCGTGGATGGCCTGGCATTGAGAGAACATGTAAGGATGTCTCTTGTTGGAGGTTTGTTCGGGAGTCATCCATTGCACAGCAGTACACTTGTCGGTGGTAGCCATGGTAACCTCAATCTCAGCATCTCCAGAGTGGTCGTTAGGAATATCGATGGTAAGAGGACTTCCATAGGGCTCGACTCTCTCTCCGAGGTTCCACTTGGCCTTCTTACCAGCAAGCTTGACATCTTGAATGTCAAGGAAACTGGTATCAAGGACGACTTTCTGGCTTCCTTGACCCTTGTGCAGTCTTGCCAATTCGAGCTTGATGGTACCAGCACATCTGTTCTTGGCAAATTCCAGCTCCAAGTTGGCAGTCACATGCTTGGTTCTCCAGACATTGTAGTTACTCAGAGTATTGGGATCTCTGGGCTGGTGAATCGAGGTGTCAACATCATCCGGGATGGGGCGATCCAATATTGCCGCGGGGGATTTGTGCATCGTTGCAAATGTCCGCGAGTTTGCGATGGATCTCAATGGCGCTGTCGCGAGGAACTTTGTATGAAATGCTGTTGAACTTGTGATTCGATTGAACAAAGACGGGAACACCTTGTTCATTTGTCTTGTGGAAAAGGTGCAAGTTTCGCAGCGGCTCGCGTGTTCTTCTTAAAATGGAAGGTCGTAGGGCGCCTGGACTGAGCTTCACTCAAAATCTGGAGAGAGCTTTGGTTCGCATGACTCACGTGTGGAGCTCTCTCGTAAAAACAGCAGAATTTCAACAACACAAGCACGAACGCTTTATTCCTTAGTTTTGATATCGTGCCCATAGCTGAGGTTCTATACGGATTGATAGTCAAGGCTCCCACGAAACAATGGAAACTGCCATAGATCCGATGGTCACAAAGAACTTTTGTTTTGACCGAACCAGAAATGACTCCAAACGTGACAAAATTGGCTGACTTATCTTCGAATGTTTGGTACACTTGGTACACTTGGTACACAACTACAGATATTACAAGGCCTGCTGTGCATTCAACAACAATTGTCGCTACGATGAAACCTTTAGACCAAGTGAATTGCAGGAATACAGCGAATAGCCGGATTGTCGCGAGGGCAACCTTGCCGAAGCTCAACATGCGAGCCTCTTTCAATATCTCAAACCTGACCACCACCACCAATGATCAGATCAACATTCCCATTTCCCTGACTAGCGCGAGAGCGAGAATACGAGAAACTCGCTCGTCTTCTACCGTTCCTCAACATCTTGCCCATTTGATCGCCAAGCTTGAGTCCTCTAGTCGTCAATGAGAACCAAGAGACCACCGCGTACAAGTAAGGAATTAGCACCCAGGGAACGTTTGGCTGAGTATCCCAGCAGTAGAAGGAAACCAGGAACATGGTGGGATCTGTGGCCGCGGTTACCAAGATTATGACGAGGAAGCCTGTCCAGCGGGTGCGGTGACATTTGCGTGCGTATGCGACGACGATGAGATAGAGCGAAAGGACGAAGATAACCCCATATCCAGCGACCCAGTAGGCGATTTGGATATCCCGATAAGGGATAGGGATCTTCTCAGCATGCGGGTCATGTTCTTCCTCGTCTGGCTTGTCGAACTTTTCGGCGTGGCGGAGTGAGAGCAGGACGGCCAGAACCATTAAAAAGATCGATGCAAAAAGCATCAGCCATATGCGCCAATAAGGTCGATAGTGCGCGGAAGTCTGAACAAGGAGCCGGATGATGGGTCCGATAAGCAAGGGAACGAGAATCACACCGGCGGTCAGAGGCAGTGCGAGCTGCAAGAACAATGTCATGGTCCAAAAGTGCTGGGGTGGCTCGGCCTCCTTAGAGTCCTCCTCCACCGCCGCAAGAAGAGATGAGGTTGAGGGCGAGGTCTTGTTTTGCAATTTTGGATGGTGCAGCTCGGGGAACAAAGGTTGGCTGACGTTCATGCCGAAGATGGCCTTCAGGATGATTAGCTTCGTCTTGAATCACTAGGCCATTTGTTCTTACTGCGATGAACGACATTGGTATGAATAAAGCAGCGGCCACAGTGAGTATGAGTGTTCTCTGGCCCTGAGCAAGGCTCATTTGTTCCATGATTTGCTCTTTGCCAGTGGATATGATCTTCTCTAGCAAGACAAGCTCTTCTCTCAAGTATTGGAGATCAGTTTGCGTATCCTCAATGGCTCGCTTGATCGCCTGACTGTCATTTTGTGCTTTACAGCAAAATCGGGCGTTTTACATGGCGAGTCGCAGTCGACCTAGGGTCGCCGCATTGGTCTCGACATCTTTGATACCCAGAATGCGACAGTCATCGAGATGTACCAGATACTGTATCTTACTGCTTGTGGGTATGCGTCTACCTGCAATAACCAAAGCAAGAGGTCAGCGACGCTCGAGATGACAGCAAGCCCGGGCTTACTGTTTTGCGACACTTCCTCTGCAATTCCGTCAAGAAGAGATGAGTGTCTCCAGCCATCACTGCGAAAAGATCCATGACTATGTCGAAAACTTCGTGCGTAGCATTCCAGCGATGCGATGTCTTGAGGCTGACGCCAGAAGTGTGTCGACCGCGAGCGGCGAGACGACTTGAAAGACACGTTGGTTCGACACATATGATCAAGCGACGATGTAAGGGAACGCATTGCGTAACACGTGGCGAGACCACTGTAGCAGAGTAATGGATTCGGGGTCCGGAACGGAGATGAGGTTGCCAGACATAAACATGCAAGTCGTCTTTGTAACTCATGACTGTTCTTTGCCAGCGCAAAGTAAACCTCTCTTCGGAGGTCTCGAATAACATCATGTTGTTGGTTGGGGCTGTGCTCGATGGCAGCTGAGACGGTGGTTGAACGGGGACCGGATCATGGGAAAACGGAATGATTGGGTTCAAAAGACCCCATGCCAAAGCGACTTGTAGGGCGACTAACCGGGCAGGTGCGAGATATAGAGCGGGTAGATTCTGCTGGATGAGCTCAAATGTCTTGTGGTGAAATTTGAGCGAAGCAGGAGTGACATCGACGTTGGGCGTGATAATACTGGTGATCAAAATCAGTAGGCTTCGCAAAGCGGTCCTGAGTCGACATACCATAAGATCAGCGCGTCCATACCAAAGGGATGAACACTGCCTTCTTCCACTCCTTCTTCGAGATACTCATCCACGGTAATGTTCTGGTTCGCAGAGAAAACATGCCCACCCGGAAAGGGTAACCAGTCTCCTCGTCCGGACTCAGAAGTGTCAAACGCCATCGAAGAGTGAAGAACCATCGGAGGATGGACTGGTGGGTGGAGCACCAGAAGTCTAGCAATTGATTCGATCATCCTCTTGCCAGGCCTGTCTTTGTAGTACTCGAAGTGCCTTTCAAGCATAGTCTTTTCCGCCTCAGTGGCGCCAAGCGAGTCCATACCCCAGGTAAGCGAGACCTTCATGAGCTTCGGTAGTGTAGTCATGACTTCGTTACGTCAAGTGACAAACGATGGGAGAATGAGGTGCTGATGCGATGATAACCTCCAGGGCCATCTGATGAGTTGAAAAGGCATAAGAGAAAGGCAGGATGCGACTACATACTCTTGGTCAATCGATTTTCAATCCATGACATTATACAAAATAAACAAAACATGAGCCAGGACTAGGTTAAGTTGTTACGCGACAAGGTTGATGGCAATATAGCATGTGTCGAACCATCGACTTGACTGTTGATGAGGAAGCCAGAGAGTTTGGCAGATGTCTAAACCAGCAACCTACCTTTCTCCATGTACGCGTTCAGGGGCTCCATAGAGGCGTGCAGATGAGAAGCGACGCCATTGTGATTGGTTGGATGTGTATGTGTGATAAGTGTAGGTCACAGAAACTGCCTCAGCTGTGTTTGGTGGCCAGCTCGAGGAATCAATGTGGAGACGCTGCCAGAAAGCTTGACTTGTTGCTTCTTTGAACTCTGATAAGTGGCAGCAAAACCATGGCAACAACCAGCAAAGCAGGTGATAGAAGGGCAGACGCTGAGTGGAAGATGATGAACAAGTGAATGATGGGAAGAGTGTTCTTGACATGCGCCCGTGCACATACTCGAGGCTAGCTTCGTGCAGGGCATGAGCGAGCCATTACTCCTACCAATCTGCGCAAGCGGCACTGGACAACATGAGATGTAGGGGAAATGGATAATTGTGCTTTCGGTGAGTCGTATGTTATCATAATTAAAGTGATCAAGCAGCCTTAGCTAGAGAGATGTTCTCAACATGCTGCACATCCTGGTAGTTCTTTCTCTCGTGCTCCATGATGGCGTCCACCTTCTTCGCACTTGCGCTCGTCTCGTCGAACTTGTAGCTCAGCCACTCCTTGGCCAGTCTTCTTGCAACCTCGACCCCAACGACTCTCTCGCCCATACACAGGACTTGAGCATTGTTACTCAAGACCGCTCTCTCTACTGAGAAGCTGTCATGGGCGGTGACGGCACGGATGCCAGGCACCTTGTTGGCTGAGATAGCGACGCCGAGACCGGTGCCGCAGATCAAAAGCGCGCGGTCGGCTTTGCCTTCTGCTACAAGCTTTGAGGCATCGACGGCAGGGTGTGGATATGCTGTCTTGTCGTCGCTGCTGTTGACGCCGACGTCAATGACCTTCTCCACACGAGGGTCGTTCTCGAAGTCTGCCTTGATCTTGTTCTTGTATCCGCAGCCAGCGTCGTCGCACCCAATGGCGATGGTGAGGGGCTTGGTGGCTGACATGGTGTGTTGTTTCTCCTTCTTCTCAACCCGAGAGGGCGTGGGATCACAGCTGACTGGTATCGTAGCCGACGGTAGCTGGATGGTGGGATGGTTCAATGTCGAGCGTGATCGAGTCTCCTTGTTTTGTCTTTGTTTCCGAACCAGTGGTCTCGACGGTGTAAGGGTTTGTGGTCAAGGTGGTGGTATGAGAGGATTCGTGAGGCGTACCGTGGACGATGGTCTGTGTCTTGCCAGTCTTGTTGTCGTGTATCTGCTCGTGCAAGTGCTCGGCTTCAGTACTAAAGGAGGACGAGATCTGGATGCGCTTCTTGGAGGGAGTCGAGGGTGACATTTTGAGTTCTTCTGAGGGAGGATCGCTATTTGTACGAGAGCGACCACGTTCCCGCAGCTATTGGTTGGCGGCGGTTGGCTGAGGGGTTCCTGTTATGAGAGTCCGGCGAAAAGACCGAGTTTGGCATGCTCCTTCCTCAACTTTCGCTGTTCTGCGGGGGAAAGCGCGGGGCTCCTCATGCCTTCCTTCCCCGGACTACCTCTTTCGGCATGCCGTCGTGCCTTCCCCAACCACTATGACTTTACCCACCGACTACCAAGTATGTACTCCCGGAAGACAGCCTGTCGAATGGCGGCTGTTATCTCTCAGCTTGCGTGCTATCTCGGGGGGCCAGTTCTGCTTCAAAGGATCGTTCTGTCCGTCCTACTTCTCAGTCGCGATGAGGATGTTCAATAGCTTTGTCTCAACACCCGTCATCAAGATCCTCCAAGACCATCCCTGGATCGACGTTTCCATCCCCGCAAAGAGCACGAGACCACATCGCATTAGCAATCTATCCAGCGGCATGATGATGCCGTATGCCAATGCCTTTTCCTTTTGGCCCGCGTAGGTATCTCATCACCACCTGTAGTCTGGCCGTCCATCTTCTTCCACACGCTTCAACACAATTGTTTTCTCGTCATCTTCTCAAAACTGTCCGTGAATGCTTCGCGACATCGTTCTTGTACCTGCAGACCGGCATTGGCACTGACATCACACCACCTGTGAGACAAGCATTCAACATCTCACTTGCGGCCACTTGCCGTGGGCTTCTGGTTTTCGTGTTTGCTGTGCGACAACACTCCACTCTTTACTACCTGCACGACCATCAACATAAACTGCAGGCAGTTAATCGTGCGTTTGTTTTAAGCTTACATTCACTCACTGCCCTTTCTTCTACCTCGCACTCAATTAGAGGTACTTTTCCTTCTTCCTTCACCTTCGTCTATTGAGACGATTCCATATCTCTCTCTTACTTCAACACGACCACGTCTTCACAGCAAGGTACTCACGCTTGCTGCGTCCGTCCTGATCAGCTCCCTCTCCATATCACACCTCAGCTTCATCTAATAACAATGTTTCGTCTCAAGAGCCTGGACGCCAATGTTGAAGCCATCATCAATCCTCCACCCAAGCCACGTCCTTCTCCAGGCATGCCTCTCCTTAATGGAAACGTCAGTCAATTCCTTGCCGGCCAACCTCGCGGTTTCACCAATGTCGCCGTCGCCGCAGCCGTGTTCCATAAAGATCGCCTCCTTCTAGTCCAACGTGCCGACACTGACAGCTACCCTGGCCATTGGGAATTGCCTGGAGGATCAGCTGATCCATCGGACAAGTCCATCAGCGAGTCGGTCGCGCGTGAACTGTTCGAGGAGACCGGACTCAAGATGAAACGCATCCTCGTCGAAATCCTCCCACCCACAACCTTCTCCACTGGATGGGGCAAGCGCCAGAAGACATGGCTCAAGGCCAGCTTCGTCATCGAGATTACTGCAGAGTCCAAGGCCCGAGCTGAACACGAGGTCGAGATGCAAGGATCAGGTCAGGAGCTCTCTCGCAAGGATAGTGTTGTTGCTGTCGATCCTCCTGCCGTCAAGCTCTCGGATGAAGAGCATCAGAAGTACATCTGGATTACAGCTGAGGAGGTGATTAAGAACAGAGTGTCGATGCCAGGCGAAGGCACGATGGAGTTTATCGGATCGGACAGTGTATCGACCATACTTGAAGCATTCCGCTTGAACAAGCACATGCAGAAGGCGGAGCTGATGCAGGCACTGCAAGTGACCAAAGCTGAGGAGGGAAAGGCTTGAGTCTCGGGCAAAGCGATGCGAGAAACCATGACGGGTTGCTAATCAGAGATGACGGATGCTACGAGCTGCAGTAGATGGTTGCATCCGATGCACGCGATGGACAAATGGATAGAAAGGAGGCCCACATGCTGGGCAGGGGCTGATACAGAGATACCCATATTCAAAAGTTTGCGGGAACGGTCTTTACACACACTCAGGTAGTCACGAAATATGACAATCAAGTTGCGACACACGTAGATGCTCTTTGGTGCTGTAGCATGCTGTGAAGAAGTTTGCCCTATGATGAAACATGAAAAGACAAAGCACTTGGGTCGTGGCGGTCATGATGAATCGGCATCCAGCCTGATGCGAAAGCGAGGCATGGTGTTCAGAGCAGCAAAAGTATAATGGCGGTAAGTTGCAGAAAGACGCAATATATGACGGATTGGCTGCTGCGACAGACACAAGATGTTCTTGAAAGAGAGTCGAACAAGGTTGAGGGGGAACCAAGATCGGAAAGGACCGCCGAAAATGGCAGATGGACTGCAGCAGAAGGTGGAGGAGAATTGCTGACGGCAGGACAAAACGAACCTCGGCACAACGCGAAGAGGGTTTCCGGTCAAGCAAGCAGGCGCGAAGAGAGTAGGTCGATGAGGAGTTCCAGCCTTTTACAACAGATATACAGACAAGGTGCGGGCAGGCTGCATGCGCGACTAAGAAGCTGCAGGACTGCGAACAGGAAAAGCGACTCGGGACAACGGACAAGGAGGACTTGAGCTTGCATCGTCCATCGTTCTTTCCCACTTTCGTGCTTTCCCTTTCACATGCGACGCTCTTCAAGCTCGCCCTGATCATCCCACTTTCTTCGCGACGACGCGACTCTCGGCAAGGCTCAAGACGTCCGACGCGTGGATATGAGCTGAGGGTTTGGACGGGTATAACGACACTCTGATGGCCGACCGTCTATCCGCCGGCGCGATGTCTGCTCCACCTCCACCGCAGCAACAGGCATCCACGCAGCAGCCGCAATCGGCTCAGCACCACACACCACAGCATGGCCAGCATCAACCTTCCCCGCCGATGAGTCAACAGGGCGGCTCAGGTCCCAGTTTCCGGAGGTACGCGCCCATAAGTATCGGTATAGCCCATGGCCTGACACTGACGCGACCCTGACAGACAACGCGCTTCCAGAGCCTGCGAGGTGAGTCCATCTCCGACTGCTTTTTTCTCCTTCTACCACACATTACTGACCCAGTACTACAGACATGTCACGCGCGCAAGGTCAGCCCAACCCACCACCTCGAGCCCTTCTCGTAACCCTCGTTCTGACGCGTCCACTAGGTGCGATGCGATGCCGCCAGCCTCGGTGTACCCTGCACCAACTGTGTCGCCTTCAACATCGAGTGCAAGATCCCTTCTCCTAAGCGCAAGAAGACGTCCTCCAAGCAACAGAAAGAATCAAACAGGTACGTCGACACGCTGCCCCTGGAAGACACTTCTAACTCTGCCAGCGACCGCGAAGACAGCGACAGCATCGTCCACCCCTCCCCCGCTACCACCGAGACGCTCGCTCGTTCCGATGTCGCCAGCCAGGCTCCCATGCAGATGCCGCAACTGCCCCCTCGGAACGGCGTCGACTATGCTGCTGTCAGCGGCATGCCCGCGACCACCCTCTCAGAAAAGTACCAGGAGCAACAGCAGATCCACGATGCAACATGGAGTCAGTACATGAAGCCAAAGTTTGCTCGTGCACCGATCAAAGAGGCTGGTCGCGTCGCATACTTGGGCGAGTCCTCGAATCTGTCCCTGCTCGTCCACGACAAGCACGGCGCTTCCGATGTCGTACACTACCCCCTGCCCGAGAACGTGCGTGGTACTCGTGCTCGCATGAATGAACTCGATGAACTCGAACTTCGCATTCTGCACGAGAGAGGCGCCTTCTTACTACCACCTCGTCAACTCTGCGATGAGCTGGTCGACGCTTTCTTCACCTGGATCGCTCCTGTTGTGCCTGTGATCGATCGAAACAAGTTCATGCGACGCTACAGAGACCCCAAGAACCCTCCTTCATTACTTCTGCTTCAAGCAATCCTCCTCGCCGGATCGCGCGTGTGCACCAATACTCAACTCATGGATGCCAATGGCTCCACGACACCGGCCGCCATGACCTTTTACAAACGAGCAAAAGCCTTATTCGATGCCAACTACGAAGATGATCGCATCACAATCGTCCAAGCAGTCATCCTGATGGGCTGGTATTGGGAAGGCCCAGAGGGTAAGATGCGATACACCGGACTACCACGTGAGTGTCAATCTGACATTGCTTCAGATGTAACAAAAAATGTGTTTTATTGGAGCAGAGTTGCCGTCGTCATTGCCCAAGGGTCTGGCATGCACAGAAGGTGAGAGTTCCGTAGAGTCGTCCTGTGTCCCTCTATTAACCCATGTACAGCGTGGAGAAGTCTCAATTGAGTCAACAGGACAAACGTTTGTGGAAACGCATCTGGTGGACGCTTTTCACACGCGATCGCTCGGTGGCCGTCGCTCTCGGTCGGCCGTGCGGTATCAACATCGAAGACTCCGATGTCGAGATGATATCAGAAGAAGATTTTGTCGAAGACGAGACTGACGACGAGATGGAATTCCCTCCCGATCCGATTCACATCCATTTCTTCCTCAACTACGTCAAACTTTGCGAGATAATGGGTTTGGTGTTGTCCCAGAACTATTCCGTCGCCTCGCAAAAGCGCGGCCGTAACAATGCAATCGACCTTACGCACTGCGACATGGCATTGGCCGATTGGTTGCAGCATTGTCCCAGAGAAGTCTACTGGGAGAAGAATCGTCATCATTTCTGGTCTGCTCTTCTCCATTCAAACTACTAGTACGTGTTCGATCCTTCTCTTGCTTCATTCGGAGACTGACTCTTACAGTACCACACTTTGTCTGCTTCATCGCGCTCATATGCCACCTGCCGGTTCTTCGCCAGAGATGAACCGTGTGAACGGCTTCCCAGAAGAAATGACATACCCGTCAAAGAACATCGCCTATCAGGCAGCCGGCATGATCACGTCCATCGTCGAGGCTTTGACTAGTCACAACGAGCTTCAATTTACTCCTGCTTTCATGTAAGTGTTCTTCTTGGTCCTCCATTGATATCATTCTGACCCTCCCATCAGCGTCTATTCTCTCTTCTCCGCTCTCATCATGCACGTTTACCAAATGCGTTCATCCAACCAATCGGTAGTGCACACCTCTCAGCAGCGCTCGACGATATGCATGAACGCACTCAAGGACGTGTCTCGGGTTTGGCTTGTTGCCAAGATGGTACATACCCTGTTCGACTCTATTCTCGGTAACAAAGTCCTCGAGGAGCGACTACAAAAAGCTGCCGGGAAACGACATGGAAAGCAAAAATCTATGCAATCCGCAAAGATCCCTCTGTCGCGTACTAACAGCGAACAACATAAACGCAAGTTTGACGACATGGAGTTCGGCTATGGTGGAGGTCCGCCAGCTGCTCAAATGTCATATGAACGCTCAAGACCACAATCTCCTGTTAACGCTCCACGGGAACAGCATCCCATGCCTGGACTTGGTAATAACGCAAGCCCCTCTCTGCGCCAGGACGCCTTCATGGGCACTTCCCGCACCAACACACGACCTACTACACCGTTCAATACCTACTCATATCCCGGTACACCACCAGATCTCTTCCTTCACACTCGCACTTCACCAAATATTTCGCAGGATCTGTGGCAGAACTATCAACCAGATCAACTGTTCCCACCCGACACATCAGGCATGTTTCCGATAGGAAGTCCTGTGCAGCAAGCGACCATGGTAGATCCTGCCTTGAGAGGGTCAGCAGGCTCACAACCACCACAGTCATATGCTAATTCTGGACAACCGCCTCCTCAATACCCTCAGTCAATGATGGATACTGGAGCACCTCAGCAACAACAGTATCAAGGACAACAGCAACCTGTACATCTACAAAACCAGTACGTTCAGATGCCGGAGAACGGCGATCATCAGCAACGAGCGAATATGGAAGATACGTGGAGTAACAACAGTGGATCTACCACCGGAGGCCATGGACCTAATGTGCCGACAACGCTGAATGTTGGCGATTGGTTTGAATTCTTTGGTATACCTAATGGGGACCTGTCTGCACTGCATGCGCAGCAGTACTGAAGTTGCTCGTGGATATGGTTTCTCTTGTGTTCACTTGCTTATTCTTCGTTGCTTTTCAGGCGTGGCGTATGGTGATAGGGTCGGGTTTGGGATGCAAACAGTATGCCGATACGGAGAAATTGCTGCCGCGATTGCATAACATGTGCAACAAAGCATGGAGAATATGGGTATGGTTTTACTAGCTTGATAGCCTCTTGCAAAAATGTGCCGCGACTTCTATATGTAAGTCCTACATTGATCATCTTGTTGCTTTTTTCTGCATTGTGATATGGTCTCATCCTTTCAATTTGCTCCACGTCTCCACATGCTTCCTTGAGTTGGGAACTTGATGTGCATGAAAGAAGGCCAGCTACGCATTTGGCTGCATAGTCAAGTGTTTCATGGAGGATTTGAGTGGAAAAACGTGGACTTTGGACCCCAAATGTACAAGAATATTCTCTCTTTAAAAGGCAGCTATGGAACCTATTCAAGCCATTTGCATTCAAGCTCTTCCTTGAGGCTCTTCAAGACTCTTTCCATTAGGTAAGGAACTCATTCACAATTGAAGCTGCGCCTCTTTTGCCCCAATTACGAATCTATGTGCAATTCCTCTTTTCATCTTTTTTTGTCACTGTTTTGGATGGCTACTTTCATCGTGGCTCTTCTTCATTCCACCCATCCTTGGCCTCGCCACTCATAACTCTTGTCAAGATTCTGGGCCAAGTTAATCAACAGGAGCAAGATGAATATCGTACTTCAACTCCAGACCAGCCTTTTCGTTTCCTTGCAGAGGAGTAAAGTCGACGATTAAAGAGTCTTTTACGGCGAACACAGAGTCGTTGTCGAGGTATTTGGACTCGGCGTCGAAGATTTGAGTAGTGATTGGTTTGAAAGATTGTTTGATGACCTGATACTCTCATTAGTCTCCAGCTTTCTTTTCCCTCGATATGATGTTGGAAAAAAAGTTAGGAGAAAGCATGGTGTTTCACTTACGATTAAATGGATGTGAGCAGGTCTGTAAGGATGTCTGTCTAGCATGTGTAGTAATTCTCCAGCAGGCCCATCGTCAGGAACAGGATAAGGGGTAGGTCTGATGCAGTAGAAGCCGTATTTCCCATCTTTTCCCGTGCGAAATTTCCCGCGTAGATTATGTTCGATTTGGTCTGGGTCTTGTTGTTCGTAGAGGCCGTTTGTGGAGGCTTGCCAGATGTCTAGTTCTGCCCCCTCTACTGGTTCGCAGGTGGATGCTGACATGATTGTTCCATGCATATACACCAATTCAGCATCTTTGGGTGTGTCAAAGGAAATCGAATCACCTAGATTGCGTAAAGGTGCATCGTGACGGAAAAAGGGTCCGAGGATTGCAGATTGAGTTACTGCATCTTTGGCCGCCGCGGCCTTTTTGAATGTTATCTCATCCACCAGACTCTCAAGCCCAATGACATCGCAAAGAAGTTGTCCTTCATTACGAGTGGATGTGGACATTTGACCAGCACGGTTTATGAGAGTTACGGCGGAGGTCCATTCATCCACTGTGAGGTGTACTTCACGGGCGAAATCGTGAATGTGTTGGATTAGAGAGGTCATGACTTCGCGGAGGCGTGGGTCGGTTTTGGGACCGATTGCGGAGATGACATGGGAGGTGAAGTTTGGATCGTAGTGGCCTGCTCCGTTAAGAGTGTCCTCGGGCTCGAGGGTAGTCTTGTGGGTGTTCGACATGATCGTTGATCTGTTGTCTACTTCCAAAAATTAAAAAGTAGAGCTATAGTGTTGTCTGCCGATTGCTGCGATGTTGTTTGTCGGATTTGGGACTTGAAGTGAGAGTATTATAAAGGTACGATGTGCTTCTTTGGAACCCTTTCGATGTTGTGTAACACTGACCGAATCCGACAGGGCAGCTAGTAAGCTCCTTATATCCGCTCATCCATTGTTCTTCGGATGTCTTCCGCATTTCTTCGGCGGGGTTGATGTGGTCAGCAGTGTCATCGGAAGATGATCTAGCTCTCGGAAGTGGTCACATTGACGCACACGAGTCGTACAGAACACTTCCGAGGATTCCTCCACCTTCTGTGGGGTGGGCATCCGGGGCTTGAGCTGAAGTTACATCGGCATCTGGTGTGTTTGATATCCAACACGTCGCTCCTGCGGGCGGTTGATGTCGTTCGAATTGATATGATGCACATGTAGCTTGGTAATTAAAACGTTCTCATTGGAGGAAAATTGAGTGACGGCCTCCAGGGTCCAGAGACCGAGACAGGGTCGTACCAAAAGCAAGCTGCTAACTCATCATTATGCGAGAGTTAGAACCACGAGCGGAATTCAGAGAGGTCTAGATGACTGGAAAGAGTCCTTTGGATATGTTTCAGGTGGCATCCAAACTTCCAAGGACAGGCGCAATACATGGGTTCGACGTACAATCTCGATATGTGAAAACCCAAATTCTTCGAAACCATAAGCAGCGACGATTGAAACTATGGACTTATGATGGCTCAGGGTAACAGTCGAGAACCGCCATATAGTTTCTGATTGCAACACAAGACACCATCAAGCTCGTATCTTCGCGCTTATATATCACTCTACAATAAGAACAGATTGAACGCGTGTCGCTCCGATGTTGATATGATGTGTTGACCTCGGTAAGAAGTAAACAAGTACGCATCATCTCTTGGCACTCGGAAGGTCGTTCTAGAATTGTTTCCGCCGCCTGCCGCTCAAGCGCCCCTCTTACTCGAGTCAACCACGGCGGGGTGGTGTGAAACAAGCACTTTGTGTACGTCCCACCTTCCGAAAGATTTCATTGCACCATCAACTCTCAATCACACATTTGGAAGTGGGAATCGCTGTCTCGGAGTGGTCTACGGAGTGCATGATGCCACGACCGATAGTGGCGCCCGACAAGAGACGTCGCATCGCCCAAGCCTGCGACAATTGCAAGCGCAGAAAGGAAAGATGCGATGGCAGCCGACCGTGCAGCATCTGCATCCGACGAAGAAGGGAATCCGAATGCCACTTTTCCGAGACGCCTGCTAGATTGCTGCGTCCCCAGACTAATACTGCCAACTCCGGAAGTCCTGGCAGTGTTGGTCAAGCGTCTCCTTTGGTCAACGCGTCGAGGAATCGTGGTGGGAGTAACGCGCCTCTACCGCCGCAGTTCCAGCATAATGATGTCGCCGCCCGTACAAGTATCGCCAGTCTTGGCGCCATATCTGACCCTTCGCCGGCTAGTATCGCATTATCTGGAAACCTGAGCGATACAAGTCAAGCGGAGATGGCCATTGATCGTATCCTGAATGCCAGTGTCGACCAGCGGGGTGCTAGAGCCAATGTTGAGTCTAATTCTCGACCAGAGTCTGTCGCACCAGTACCTAGACTTGCGCGACTGCTTCGCGATACTCAAGGCAAATTCATGTATGTTGGCGACTCTGCCAGTCTCTCCTTTGTTCAAAGTGTGAGGCGCATGGTCTCATCAGCCATTGGCGACTGCGACTTCACTACCGACCCCCTACGGCATCAGATCGTAGAAACAACTCCTGCAGGCTCTATGCAGGCACCTGACATGTCACCTCTAGATATTAATCTAGAGGAATGTCACCGACTGTCTCGACAGTATCTCCTCGCGACCACTGGGCTCATTGACCTGTTCGATATCCCTACCTACTACCGCTATCTGAACGAATGGGTCGTCGACAAAGCCCGTGACAGCAATCTCAAGTCTTCTATCTTCTACATGGTTCTTGCTATCGGTGCGCAAGTTTCATCACCAGACGGCGACCAAAATCTTGCGGAAAAGTATTTCAATCGTGGTCGGCATATGGCTGTTATGACCTTCACCGACGCGCCTAGTCTCTTAACTATCCAGGCCTACCTCTGTATAACCATGTATATGCTGGGTGCATGTCGTAGGAACGCCGCGTTCATGCAATTTGGTATTGCAGTCAGAGCCGCATTCGCTCTTGGAATGCACAAGAGCAGCACACACGCACTATTTGACGAAACAGAAGCAGGGGCAAGGCGCAGGATCTGGAAGAGTGTGCGTGTACTTGACATCTTTTTGAGTGCGTCGCTCGGCAGACCACCAGCCACTTCTGATTTGTCCATGGAAAAGGAAGGCGACGCTACCGTCGAAGAAACACAAGCAGCATCTGCAGATCCCTTCTCAGGCAAGGTGCTTGCTCTTTGCGATATCTTCGAGCGCATCATAATCGATGTCTACATGAAGAAAGCCGTCTCTACACGTCTAGCAGACTTAATATCAGGTCAATATCGAGACTGGACGAGCGATCTTCCAGATTCGTTACAATTGGCAAACCTGGACTCCAGCGAGGATGATCCGGAGAAGCTGTCGAAAGTCCTGGCTGCCAGCTACATCATAAGCTCTTATCATTGGTCCATAATCCTGCTTACGCGACCCTTCTTGACTTTCCAAATCATCAAAGATATGAGCAGAGCTGGACAAGACTTGGAATTGAACGATCAAGTTGACCAATCATCAATAAAGACATATGCGGACGCCTGCGTGGATTCGTCGCTTAGATGCCTCAACATCGCTCAGACCCTGATGCGCTACTCGTCCCTTCCTCATCGCCTCCCCTTCATCATAAACTCGGTCTGTAACTCGGCACTCGTTCTGGGTGCCGCAACATTCGCAGACCAAGACAAATTTCTGCCACTCGAGGACGGCTTGCTTCAAGGCATACAGATTCTCAATCACTTTGCACAGTGGGATCCACATGCGGCCCGCTATGCTCAAATCATCACATACCTCCAAGATGCCACAATCAAGTATATTCGTCAACGAAGCCAGAAATCTATGGAGTCGAGGAGGAGCAACGTCACTAAGCTCTTTGGGACAATTGGTCAACAAGCAGGTGGCGCTGAACAAATGCTACAAGACCTGCCACTTGGCCTCACTCCTACCCCCAATAATCTTGATCTCGGAGATCCTCTTCAGGCCATCAATGTCGATCCTTCATTATACAACAGGCCGGCATTGATGACGGATCTGTATCCTCTGATAAACAATCAAGGAGCTTTGCCTGGCTTGCTCGATGGTGGTTTTTATCAGCAGCCACATGCTGACAATGGTCTCATGGCTGATGGATCTGGCTATCAAGATGACGCTTACTACTTTATGGATCAAGATCTGTCAATGTTTGGATTTTGCTGAGATAAACCATATTTATAACGCTATCCTAACAAGGCCATCTGCTCGCTCGCATCTGCCCTGTATTGCAAAAACAGCTAGATTGTGTGTGTGGCGTGTTTCTCGTTATCAATGAGCTCATATCATATGAGTAGGCCCTGTCGCCGATGCAAATGCGGCGTCGAAGTCGAGATCAATACCCGCCATGACCTGTCATAGACAAAATCAGCCATGTGTCACAACGGTTGTAGCTACTGAAGCAAGCGGCAACGGGGAGACAACTTACAAACGAGTCCAGCTCTTCCCAATTGGTCAACTCGTCGAACAGAGACGACACCGTAGCCGGGTCTACATCAGTCATGTCGAAAGACGGTGCAAGCATATCGTGCTGCTGTTGAGAGTCTACCACCTGTGCTTCTTCATCCCCTTGTACACTCATCCTAGAAGACCTTATGCTATTTGTAGCGGCACCAGGATTACTTCGCTCGACTTTTCTCTCGGCCTCGCTTCTTAGCTCGCCTAGAAAGATGCTGTAACGTCGTGCAAAGGACACTTGCGACGCATGTCGAGAAAGTAAATTTTGGCATCGATCTGCCGTTGCTAGATGTTCACGCCAACAGCTCGAAGCGGAGAATTTGCGAATGATGCAGACGTAGAGAACAGCTATCGCGCAGAAGACGTAGTATTGCATCAACTAGTCCTTTAAGTCAGCACAGTCTCTTTATATTGGCCAAGAAAATGCAGTAGCTAAACGATCATACATACCCAAAAAGCACCGAACATTCTACCACCCTCACAGGACTTTACAAATGAGTCTAGTACCGTCAGAGCAGCATCAATACAAGCTTCTGCACTTCTCTGCACCGCGACTCTGTCATCATGACTTCTAACATCGCAGAGCAGGAGCGGTCTGTGTAGTAAAATCACCGCGTGCGAATATGCATGTATCAACACTTCGCATTGTCTCGAGAATGGCGGTGCCATGAGGAGTATATCCTGCCATGTTTTGGTGACAAAGGCCGAGGAATCCGCGTGCCATGATTGTAAAGCGGCATCATACTTGATGGTAACGAGGGCTTGAGATGAAGTTGGTAAGGGATTGATGCTGTATTGTTCTTTGAGAATACCGCTGAGTATTCTAGCGAGTCTGATGAAGAGTTAGCTGAATGTGAGGGTATGGAGTTTGGAGGTGTGTATACTTGATATGACAGATGGAGGCTTGCATGACACTTTGTGTATGGGCTGATCTGGCTAGAAGTCGGTCTTGAAGAATGTTGTCGTCATCGATGCAATCAGGTAGCTCCTACACCATTGCATTAGGTCAGTTATATCGGCGAGTACACGTTCAGTGGGAATACGAACCTGATCAATGTCATCATCATGTATCGCTTTTGGCCGTCCCAGAGTAGCGCTCATATATCGATCCAAGCTGTACACGGCCCAGAAAGTGCGTCTTCGACACTGAACTTCAATATGATTGGCGTTGCCATGATGTATCTTCTGCTTACGGTGTAGTCCTGCAGCAAAAGCCAGTCGAGCAGTAGTTCCGAGAAGGGTCCAAGCATGATTTATCCGCGATTGCGATGCCAGATAATGGCATTGAAGGAGACGGACCATGACACTTGTTAATCGCGTCTCTCCTCTTTCTTTGGCTACCTGCTGCTCTGATGCGCCAAAGAACATGGCACTTCTGATGTGTCAATTGATAGACATCCGAGACAACAGAAAGAGGCTCACCTTCTCGCTGAACAACCCTTGTCCAGGTGCCCGCTCGTCAGTGTCGCTTGTGCCATTACCATAAGGACTATCGCTTTCTTCTCTCTATCTCCAGGCTCAAAGTGATTCGTCATTTGAACTTCATACAAACCATCGCACCAGATCCTCAGCGTTGGGTGGTGTAGGTATCTGTGGGTTGGACAAGAAACGTCAAAGTATGTCTTGAGCAGCGTCAGAGCTTCTGTCTTCGAAGGTAGAATCAACAAGGAGGAGTCATGCTCTGGCAACGGGGTGTCTCCGAATGCAAAAGCTGACACATCTGTTACGGCAGAGACATCATCTCGCAACCGTTTCTTCGCTCGAGTGAGAAAGGATACCCCAGAAGCTGGTCCAATATAACTGCCTGGGATGTCTTGCTGATCGCTAACATAATCTGGTTCCTCAACCGAGGTCCGATTCAAATCAGGCAGACTGGACGTGGTAGTGGTGCTGTTGAGCGCCTCGGACTCTGTGAGAGATGCGATTCGCGTCCCAGGCGTCGGTGGGATATGACCGGCTGGTAAAATATACGGCGTCCTCCCTCGGCGATATGACGCCTCATAGCAACACTCAAGGCCCGAACGATGGCAGACCGAGCAGGGTTGAGTCCCAGAACAACGAGCCTTTTTTCTGCCTGAGTATTAGAACAGAATCTCAGCACTGTTCGATCATGACATAATGACACAAAATTGAGAATTGAAACATCGATGATTGTAGACGAGAGTTTCTGCTTACGCTTTGCACCTATCGCAAGCACGGGTCGCCCTCGTACGCTCGCGGGCTGCTCTTCTTTTGGCGACCGAGCTATTTAAATCCGTCGGTGTTGTCTGAGGTGTCACCGGAGGTCGCTCTGAAGTTGACATCAGGACTCAAGTCACACAAATGCGATTGTTGGTCTCGACTTTAGGAAAAGGCAGGAGCCCGGAAAAACATGTAGCAGGAGCGACGCGGAAAAGCGGGGTCACCCTCGGAAAAATTGGGAGGCCTGCGGCGTCTTCAAATGTCACTTTTACGAAGTTTATCGGTCGCATGGTGTAGATCATTTGCGGTAGTGCTGTGAGAAATTGCTAATTATCATCTCTGTATGTCGTGAGTATCATGAAATTTGTTGTTGATCCCCTCGTCCATCTAGTAGAACCATCTGAACTCATCGGCAGCAGGACCATCGCCCAACTTCTCAGTAGGCACATCAATAGCTCTGAGATTAATTCCTTGGACTCTATCGCGGCGACGGTTATCATAGATCATCCAGACACCGAGCATCAGTGTGAGAACGATGCCAGTCCCACCAAAGGCAGCAGTCGTGGCAAGCGCGGTCATGTACTTCGGGGCTTCTTGATCAAGGAAGATGTTGCTCGAGACAACACCCATCAGATTGGCCATGGGAACAGCGATGGAAGTAAGGACAGCTCTCTTGTTCTCGTCGGCGATGTTGTTGCAGTACCAGACGTCGAGCAAGACGGAGGGTGCACTAGTACCCCATGTCATCATGAAGGTGGCAAAGTAGGCGACAGTCAAAGAAGAGGTGACATCGATGGCCGAGTAGATCACAAAACCGCAGAAAGTGAAGAAGAAGCCGAGGGCGACGAATGGGAATCTCCAACGAGTCAAATCAGAAGAGAAACCCAAGATGAGAAGCATGACTGCGCCGGTGATGTTGGGAGCGACGGTGTAGAGGTTGGTTTTAATAGTGCCATAGCCCTGTGGCACTTGTTAGTGTTGTACGTTTCTATGGTTGATCAGGGATTTAAGCATACCAAGCGTTTGACGATCTGCGGTAAGAACAGAGTCACCGACTGCAGCGGGACACCCAAGCAAATTTCGATAACCAAGAAAGCCCATGTGGTGGGATGCTTGAAGATTGTGAGGGCTCTGCCGAGCTTGAACTCTTCGTTGACGACCGCCGAACTATCCACCTGGATACGGTGAACAGCAATCTCTCTCTCCTCGGAGGTCAGGAAGTGTGCAGTGGCGGCAGACAGAGGGAGGTAAAAGAATGCGATGATTGAGATGATGATTGTTGCTGAGCCCTCGATGACGAAAAGGTAGCGCCAGTGAGCAATAGCACCACCCTTGATCTGAAAGACACCATAGGATAGTAAACCAGAGAAGGCACCGGCGATAGACTGGGCGGCATAAAAGATGGCAAGTCTGCGAGCAAGTTCGCCTCTACGGTAGAACCTAGATTCTAATCAGCATCACGGTCATATTATAGATATGAGCAACACTCACATGGTCTGGTAGTAGATGACGAGGGGGAAGAAGGCACTCTCACACATGCCCAAGAACCAGCGGATGGCCATCAGACCACCGAAGTTCTGCACAGCGACGACAAGGAGCGTGCAGGTACCAAAACCGAACATCATGCAAGGTAAGACTCTGCTTGGGCCATACTTCTTTCCCAGAGCTGCCAAGAAAGGTGCAGTGAGAACGTAGGGTACGAAGAAGATGGACAGGATGAGGTTGTATTGGTGGCCATGGAGTCCAAGATCGGTGGCGAGACCAGCTGTTTTGGCATTTCCCATGTTCGACTTGTCCAGTGAGTTGAAGAGATACATGACGGCAAGAAGAGGCAGAAGGTGTAGATCCAACTTCCAAACGACTGCTCTCTCCTTTTTGGCGTCCAAGGTGGTGATGAAGCCAGTTTGTGTGACGGAGACATTGTCTTTGTTGATACTGTCCAGCGACTTCCTATCCTCCGGGTCGTTGTAGTGAGTGGACTCCATGTTGGGCGACCTTGTGTAGTATTATGCGAAAAATGGAGGAATGTCAATGAACACTGCAGCAGAGCAGTACGTGCTCTTTATGAAGCCCATGTCTACATGTGTCTGTTATCGTGCTGCTCCAACTATTTCCGAGATCTCACATTGCCGGCTCAGCAAAAACACTCATCTGCGAGACGGGAATGATAAGGCTACAAACAGCAGCAAATGGTAGGAAGGCGATATGATCCGATGCCGGCTTTCGACGGGTTTTGCTGGCGTCTCGATAGGGAAGTGGCATCTGGGGTCTGACAGTCATAACCACACCTGATAGCGTGCCTAATTATTCTACTGATGGTCTCCTACCTTCGGGTGTTTCGCAGGAATACGACGTTGATATCGACGCGGCAAGCCCGGAGGCGCAATCAGAGTTCTTGTGAACAATTTTCATCGAGTAAATTTTGGGGTCACCGCGTTTAGAGTTGGCCGCCGGCGCGTCGAACGTCCTTGGCTGTTCAATATAGCCGACCGGAAATCGCTGTCGCGTCGAGCATCATGTCCTTCGGATCTGATGAACAGAATGGAGCTCCTCGCTCACGCGCCCACATCTTTGATCCGTGTCACTAGAGAGCGGTTTTCAAGCGGCGGTTCGTTTCACGAATTGAACCTGTCTTCTGACGATACTCATTCATGTTAGTTTATACATTCCTTACAGATCTGATCCCAAGTCTGAAGCCGAATCATATATGTTGCGATGACTGAACGGATTACTGCTATCACTATTGTCGTCCAGATACAGTACCTTCGGACTTCGACCATCTGGGGTTTGCCTCTGCAATTTTGCAACGTGTATCCTGTTAGACAGACCACAAGAGAAGCCTCTAGCTTTCACCTTGACGCATCTAGGCTGAAAAGACGTCCGGTCAAGTCTAAGTCTTCATCTCTGAGGATTATAGCGCGAGATACGAATGTTATGTGAGTTTCTGGGATCGGCCACGGCGCTACAGGGACGGCGGCTGTGATTCGTAAGGACTGCTACAGTCGGCCAGAAGCTGTACTTTCGGTCATCCAGGTTAATGCTGGGTCCGTGTGATAAGTTTGAGATGTCGAAGTGCTCCGAATCGGTGGATTCGCTGTAAGAGTCTTCGCTTATGATACTCTCGCGAGCACTGTGCATCCTTTTTACACTGTGTTCGATTTTCCTGCTCTTGCCCAATTTCCTAAGCCAAGAACCTTTCTTGAAGGCGTCCACAGGCTTTGAGTCATCAGTCTTGAGTTCCAGCGATGACCAATCGTCTGTATCTTTTTTGTCCGCCTGGCTCTCTTTCTGTAACTTGGTGTAGTCTTGAACAATGGTGCGCAATTCGAGCGACCAGGGAAATCGTTTTCGGTGCAAGGCAAGACATCGCTTTTTCAGCTTCGAAGAGAGGTACTAAACAGATTGCTGGTTGAGCGCATGCTCAGAGCTTGTTCATGAGAATATGCACAGTCGACTTGCATAGCTGCTTTATTGTAAACTGAGTAAATTGCGCCTTCTAAAGAGCAAGGTCTACATACATGGTTTAGTTCTCCTGCTTCTTCGCCATATATGCTCTCCACCTTGGGTTGAAGAAGTAGACGGGAATACCAAGCAAGAAGATCCCGACATAGATACCGAACAAAATCATAAAAGCAGTCAGGTAGTTGTAAGCGTGCACCATTGGTACGATACCGAATGACGCACCGAAGGAGATGATGTTTTTGACACCGATCACAACGACAAGAGCTGGTCCAGGGTTCTTGGGGAAGGCTTCGGAGCCGAAGTGGGTGGTTGTGATCAAGACGACGATGAAGGCGAATTCGTATAGGGTCCATCCCATGATAATACCCCAAGAGGAGTGATTCTGCGGAGAGTTTGCCGTGATCGCAAAGATGATGATGCCGATTGCGCCTACGATGAAAGGCAAAATTAACTGTACAAGGGTGTCCTCGGGAAGGTGGACGCCGCCACGACGTTTGGCGAGCCAGAGATTCATCTTGTCGCCACACCAGCCGGCATAGAACATGGCAGCGAAGGATGCCGGAAGGATACCGGCGTTGACTAGCCCTATGGACTTCTCGGACCAATGGAACTCGGTCGTTAGGATTGAGGCGTAGACAAGCGACATGGCAATACCCACGCCCAGCGCGATTGACGAGGTCAAGATGGCATAGATAACACCCGGAGAACTGCAGGCTTGTAGCATCTTAATCTCAGCACCGAGACCTAGCCTAAGTGCGTTAGGAGCAGTACCACTGATAGGGTTAAGATGTTGTAGATAGGTCTTTTCGCGGTGGTCCTGTTGGTCCGACTCGTGCACATCCCCAAGACGTTCTCTGGCCTCGGCATCAGAGAGAAAGTGTGTCACACCCCACTCGTCGGTAACAACGACCTGGCCGTTCATAGATGCAGGCGATCTGGTGTATCTAGTCTCGCTAAGCAGGAAGAAGCTAAGCACAAGGCCGGCGGCTGCGAAGATCGCTAAGACGTAGTAAAACCATCTCCATGAGGTGGCGGCTACCAGGTAAGAGCAACTAATGCCGAATACCGTGTTGATAAGGTTCTGCGAGCCCCAATAGACTCCGAACCATAGGCCGCGCTCGTCCACGAACGACATGTCGGTGATGATAAGAGGTAGAACCGATTCGGTAGCTCCTGCCGCAATACCCTGAAGGATCCGGCAAGCCATATGGGTGTTGTACGAGTCGCTTGCTCCAGCACCAATGGTGGACCCGAGCAAAAGGATACTGCATCCAAGCAGAATAGGTCGTCTACCAAACATCATCGACAATGGGAGGATAAGGAAACTGCCTAGGGATAATAGTTAGCACGTCCTCCCATTAAGGTACCATAGAAGACTTACCAAATGCCATAACCAGACTAGGGTAGGTCGTGAGATTGACGACCTCTTGCACAGTCTTTCCCATAGGAGCATATAGCCCGATAAACACGCCCAGGATTGGCCCCAGACCACCGACAAGCACAAGCGAGAAAATGGAGAACCAGCAGCAGCATATCAGAATGCCTAGCTTCCTCCACTTGGAGTAGTTGAGAGGGTCATTTGGATCATTAGACGGAATCGGGATTCTTCGGACCTCGCCAATGGTGTTGATGAGCTGAAGATCTCCGTTCGAGTGTTGCGGCTCAGGCAGAGCGCCCTTGTCGGGCATCTCGAAATGTTCTGCATTCATCGCATCTTTGGCGTGATTCATTGTGGTAGACATGATGATCTGGGCACTTTCGAAGACGGAGGGGGAGGCGATGAGTGGTAGGACAGGTCACAACACGGGTCAACACCTGCATATAAAGACATACGAGGACCACACTTCCAAGTTATCGCGGTTCAGCGAGGGTACCACTAGTACTCTGCGGGGTCTCCGGGTGGAGGCAGTCCCCCATGGGGCCACGTCTAGACTAATCGCACGCGAGCTGATGCGTAATTCATGAGCCGATTGATCGGTTCGGGCGACCGAGATGGGAATGTGCGCCAGCACGAAAGCCGTGTTGCGAGGAGCATCTACCGAACCGAGTTGAATGTGGAGAGCAAGTGCGAAAGCGAGCGCCGTGAGAGAAGCATGGTGTAGGAAGAACATCGGTAATTCTTGTTACAAATCGGCATGGCCAAAATTACCCCGCTGCAATTCGTTCGCTCGGTCCACGTACCGAGAAGGACATCCTTCCCGGTGGGCCCTTTTGTTCCACGATGGCGCGGCGCTATCATGAGCTCGGCTCGCGATATTGAGGCGTGGAATCTTTGCTTCGATTTCACGCTCACAAACGCACCTCATGTCTCCGGAGGCCACGAACCGACCGCAGAAACGCGTCCGATTGTCCCGCGCGTGCAACAAATGTCGATCTCGGAAGGTGCGCTGTGACGAGCAGCAACCCTCTTGCTCGAATTGTGTTCGCGCCGGAATAGTATGCATCACCACGGACCCGAACAATCCTGCTGAAGTCACGACTCATGCTCGTCGCAGGGCTGGGACTCATCTCTCGACCTCTCCTGCACTTCAGGAACCTTCAGTTGACCGAACGGACATAGCGATCGACCCGCCAGAGCCAAGTCCCGACGTAATCATTAATAGAGCGGAAAACCGTAACGTGCATCACGCAGAGAAGCCTCCGACGGTTGGAGCTAATGTGCCCTCGATATCAGCGGACAATGGCCAGAGTCCTGGATTTGCTGTGAATACCGTGAGCGCCACTGAACGAAAATATATGGGCTCGACCAGTCTGCAAGTCTTCTCGCAATGGCTGGATATGACCTTTCACGTGTTACCCGCAGGCCTCACAAGCTCTTTCCAGCATGGCATGCGGTTTTGTGAGGAGATGGATCTTCCTGAAGACCTCCACATGCCTCCAATCCCTGCTGAGTGGCACAAATACATCAATGCGTTCTTCACTGGTGTCGGGAAGGTGTTTCCAATCGTGTCTAAGGAGACTATAAATTCATGTGCGCAGTACATGTGCCAGCAGGATCCCAGATCCTTGCCGAGTCGTCAAAGACCACTTATCGCGTCAGTTTATGCTTGCTTAGCTGTCGGCGCCGATTCCCTAGGATCTACTGCTCAAGGACTCGATTATGCCACAGCAGCATACTCGCTGTATGCCTACCTCGTTGCCCGGCCTTATTTACAGTCCGCGCAAGCTCTGCTTCTCATTTGCTTGGCATTACGGGGTCGTAACAAGGATGGCGCAGGTTCGCAAGCTCTAGGACAAGCCATTCGTATACTGCATACTCTTGGCCTCCACCGAAGATTAAGTGGCTACGGCAGCCTGAATGGGGAGCAAACCGAAGCTGTAAGGTTGGGTGTTTATACTTGGTGGAGTGCCTACTGTCTTGATCGCATCATGAGTCTTGAAAGTGGTCGTCCTCCACTGGTCCAGGACGAAGACATAGACCAGGTCAGAGTCCTGCAGCCAAGCGGGGTCCAGGATCTCGAGCCTTTGCAAGCTTTGCTCGACCTAGGGACTATACAAGGCAGTATATGCAGACATTTAGCAACCATAAAGCTCCCGACTATTGCAGCGGTACTCGATGCTCAGTCCCGCTTGGATCAGTCTCTACTCAAATGGCAAGGAGCCCTACCCCACGATTTGCGTTGCGACGGAGACATCACAATCAACGGTATGAACCTGGCTGTTCCTAGAGCTTTCTTAGCCATACAATTTCACACAACGATGATCAACCTCCATAGAGCGGCACTCCTCATGGACAAGGATATCCATCAGACCAATCTCGCTCGCTACAATCTAAGCTCAAATCGCTTAGCTTCTAGTGAATCGATTTGCGCCAACTCTTCTCGAGCTATCATTACGGCATTCCTGCAGGTCAGGGACATTACACGACATTCCAGACTTCAGACGATGACTGGACCACTTATGGCTATCTATGTACTGTCCATCAACACGCTCAAGAATCCGACTTCCTGGTCTGCACGATCTGATGTTGGTCTGATCTATTCCGCTGCGGAAGCCGTCGAACAAGTGTACACAGCTGATGGTCAAGACCCTGCGTTTTACACACTTTTGAAGACGCTGAAGCAACTTGCGTCTCAAGACACCTTGTCACCGAAAGGCCTGACCAATTCCAGAGCGCCAACAAGGAGGACTTCGCCGCAAACCAATCAGTCGCGTACGGGACCATCGTCGGAATCAATCAATCGAGGTTATGAGATGAATGGTGTGCAGCTAAATCATATGCTTGATCATAATCTTTCGGATGAGTGGGACACACTTTTTCCACGACTATACGTGGGCGACTTTGCTCTGGACGCTGAAGCATTTGAAGGCATGGATATAGAACACCTCATGGGTATACCTCATCTGGCTTTCGACGAGCCTCATTGATCACTTGACTCTCGTTACATCTTGATTGTACAAAATTCGATGTGATACTCTGGACGCTTCACTAGCAAAGACAGTGTTTCTGTGGATGTGATCCTCTGCCAATCAGCATCCAAGGAGTTCCGCAGACGATCTTACAATTCCACAGCTTCGTCACTACGAACGCCGCAGCCGAGATACACGGAGTGACTGCGCTTTGTCCCTCCAATGTTAGCTTAGGCTCATTTGGCTGGGTTAGCAAAATCCTGATTCAAAAATATCGATTATGTCAGGTACCCAATTGTGTTGTGCTAAAACCAGCTTGTGTGCGCCCGAAAATTTGATCCCAACCTCTCCCGAATAATGGTTCTGAGTCATTAAGTCTTCATGCCTCTGCCTTGATGTATGGGATACCAGTAAGGCGGTACGCGCGCTCGCTCAATTGAGGCTTGTTGACAGGCTCGGTCCTGTTATAAGGGTCTAGTGTGCCGTTTCTCTTTGCGGAGTTGCGTCCCATCACCTGACAGTTAGGCCCTGTATCTCCTGTCAGTCATTCGATTCAACACAATCGCGGACATTTGCTTGACTTACAGTGTGTGGTACCGAACCAGCCTTCAAATGCAATCTTCTTACGCTTCAAATCTTCTTGACTTGCATCAGCCACAGGCATGTAGCAAGTGTAGATGCAGAAGCGGTTTTGGTCGGTGGTAGAACTCAGGTTGTAGTGTGGTACTCTCGAATCCCAGAGCAAAAGGTCGCCGGGCTCGCCAGACACCTTGACCCATTCGAGACCCTTGTCTGCCAACCACTTCATGCCGGCGTCGGTGAAACCGTACCACTCCGGGTTCCAGGCTGGGATTGCCGTGCCATTCTCTTTTTCGTACGCCATTTCTTTATGGAATTGCTCGCTGACAAGGTGAGCTCCCTTGCATACAATGAGGCCTCCGTCGTTAGGTCCGTTAGGAAGGATGTTAACAAGACCTTGCAGACAGCGGAAGCCATTCTTGGTGGGGTCCTGATCTTGATGGGGCCATGGTGTGTTAGGGGCCAAGTCCTTGCGACCAGTAAGGCCGAAGTTGACGGCATCGAAGGACACGATCAGATCTTCTGTCTTCAACCACTGCTCGAATGCGCCTACGACACCAGGTTCTGATCGCACGTCCCAGACGAAATCTTCATGTGCGATGGCGTAATCGAGACACATGCCTTTATTGTTGATCTCAGGGAGGTGCTCTGATGTCCATGTGGAGCGATCGTTTCTGTCGAATCCGAGGCCGCTGACTCTGTGTTAGCTTTCAGCATTTGCTTACTGGTTTCGTTCGACCTACAAGCCCTCTAGATATTGATACATGCGCTCGGCATATTGTGCAGCCTTCTCCTTTGCAACAGCTCCTTTGACAACGGCATATCCGTCTCTGGCTAGGTCGGTTTGCCAGTCATTGACGGGGCTGTTGGAAGCCTTGAGGCGAAGCTGCTCGACCTCGGAGATTTGTGTTGTTGTTTGACTCGACATGATGGATCTTCAAGTCTTGTATGAAGTTGTGCAATTGTCTTGTGGGTGGGATACAGGAGGCTGATATGTTTTGCTACTGTTGTATTTTATGTTCCGGGTTAAGGATCTTGAATGATATATGTGGAAAGCATCTTCGTATGCTCAAGCCTCTCTGCGGGTCACAGCTTACAGGGCGACTATTCCGAACCGAAGCGAGAGACGTTCTTCGTCGGTCTCGCAAGTCGGTTCAGCGTGAATCACTGACGATTCGAGCTGACGAACCGAGCTTCGGCTACCGAACCGTCTCTCGGCTCGGTTCGGACGAGACTCCCCACCTCCTCGAGCATCTGGTCCTAGTGTCACCTCGGGGTCCCGAATTCACGCTACTTGCCCATACCTGGGAAGGTGGTCCCGAACATCATCGGGTATCTGTTCAGCTGTACAAAGAGTGTGTACGTCCATCAAGGTATTGTTGATCACACTTTCGCCTTGCTTCGGACAAATTCAAGCATACAATTTCGACAACTAGCAACGACAGATACAGCAAATATGGCTATCGATGCAGCAACCAACACGTTTAATATCATCATCGTAGGTGGCGGTATAGCCGGATTAGCTACTGTAAGTTAGCAAGCAACACAAAATACCTCAAGCATTTCCTGATCCACATCAAGGCCATCGCAATGAGAGGACCCCACCGCGAAATCATCGTCCTCGAAAAATCACGCATGAACAAAGAAGTCGGCGCTCTCCTCTCTCTTCAGCCAAACGCCCAAAAGATCCTCGAGTCCTGGCGTCTCGGTGCCATAATCGACAAAGCCCGACCTACTGCCGAAAGACAATTCAGAATTCTGGATACCAAGGGAAATGTTCATATGAATATCGATATGGATGGCAAAAAGTATGGAGCTGATCGTATGGTGTACCATCGTCAGGATCTACATACTGCTTTGAGGGAAGCTGCGTTGAGTACAGAGTTGCCTGGACATGCTGCTAGTATCGTCACAGCGGCGAAGGTCGTGACTTGTGACTGTGAAGCTGGGATAGTCACACTGGAAGACGGAGCCACATATCAAGGCGATCTCATCATTGGTGCAGATGGCATCCACAGTGTCATTAGGGATGCTGTGCTCAAAGCTGGAAACCACGACCTCGTACATCCCACACCCACTGGCGTTTCTGCATACCGTCTGCTCGTCGAAACTTCCACACTATCCTCCATCACCGTGGATCCAGAAATCTTCGACCCAAAACGACAAGCAACCACATTGATGATGGGCCACGACCGCCGCGTAATAATGGGACCTGCAAGAAACGGTGCTTTGCTGGGCTTGGTCGGCATGGTACCCGACGAACACATGCATGAAACCAGCAATGCAAATTCCTGGACAGCACCAGGCTCTCTATCAAAACTACTAGAAACCTATCACGATTTCCCGCAATGGATCCGTGATATTTTTACACAGGCACCAGATCTTGCGCTCTGGCAATTGAGGGATATCGATGCTTTGCCTGCTTGGACAGCGGGACGCTGCATAATCATTGGAGATGCGGCACATGCCATGCTACCGACTCAAGGACAAGGCGCATCTCAAAGTCTCGAGGATGCAGAAGCGCTTGCTGCCTTCTTCATCAACGTTGGCACAAAACCTACACTCCCAGAGCTTTCGCAACGATTGAGCAAAGTGTTTGAAGCGAGATATAAGAGAGCAAGTCTGATTCAGGCGTATAGCCGTCAACAAGCACGCCCTGCCACGGAAAAGGGAAGTTCAAAGGTCACATTAAATCCAGCAGAGTTTTTGGACTACAATTGTAAATATGAAGGTGCTGTTAAATGGTTAGAAGTGCAGCAGCAACAGCAGCAGTAGCAGTAGCAGCAGCAGCAGCTAGAAGTATAACACTGCTCGAGTAGGGGTAATGGTGATTTGCTTTTGCTATTAAATGGACATAGATTTAGCTAGCCATATTAACAGACATCCTAAGGCAGTAGGACCTAATAAAATCGTTATATCGTACACCGCCAATTTGATAAAACCTAGTAATACTACAAACACTTCTTAATAATAGTATAAGTTAGCCGTCTAATAGCATGCTTTCTCTCCTCGCTTATGTAGCTTACTAAAAAAAGAAAGAAGAAAAAAAGAACATCTAGCTATAGAAAGGGGACAATTGTTTTTCTACCTTTTTAATATTATACCTAAGATATAGGAAACCTTAGGGCCCCTCTTATTCCTATTGGGATGTGATAAACATGAGACAAGATCACATGGGCTGTTATGAGATGCAAAAATACTACCATAATAGCACACAAAGACTATCAAGTCAATACAAAACATCACAAAACAATGTAGGAAGAAAAAGAACAGGCGAAGCAGCATCGATTATAGTACAGGAACTCCCCAATGCAACAAGGAAAAAAAAACGAAAAACCCAATGAATCGCACTTTACAAAGAAAAAACTGAAACCACATCGTCCAGGAGCTTTTTTCCGTCTCCAAAATCACTCAAGAATCCCATCCCACCCACTCACGTCCAACAACCCTCCAAACCCTCACTTCACCAGACCTCAAATCTCCAAGACGGAAACTCTCCATCCTACACTTCTGCTTCTTCTCCCTCCCTTGTTCCCAAGCTCTGACCTTTTTCTTCGTGCCGTCCCAATCGACTACAACAGCTACATGAGAGGTGTTTCCCGTACCGACATCCATAGAGTACGATTTGTGCATGGCTCCATGTTTACCTTGCAGTTTGGCATTGCGAAGGGTTATTATGTCACCGGGCCGGATCTCGTCGAATTGCTGGACACTGGCGTTTGCGAGATTGGCGTAGACGAGGGCGCCGTAGGCTCTTGTGCCTACTGGTTTGAGAGCGTCGTGGAAAGGGGTGAGGAGGTCTAGGACGAGGGAGTGAGGGCTGCCGTTGCCAACAACATGGTCCTTTTTACCTGCTGCGGCTTCGGAGATTTTGGTGCCGTATTTTTGCCATGCGGTTTCCAGTTGGTCTTGACGGAGACGGGGTGGAGGGGATTCGTGGCGTTGCTCGAGAGATGCTTCTGCAGGGTTCTGGCCGTCGTAGCGGGCTGTGATGACGGTTTGACTGTAGTCGATGAACAGCACGTAGACGTCTTTTGCGATTGAGGTTCTGCCGCCGCGTCTTTGCGTTACGTTTTCCTCGACTTCAAACAGAATGTCGCTTCTGTTTTGGAAGACTGGTGGAGGAGTGTTGGCTTGTGCCCACCAGAGAGTGTTCTCGGCAAGGTCGACATCAGTGGCAATGTGGCCGTCTTGAGAAGGTCTGGCGACGTCCATACTGCGACGCATGTTCATCGAAGGACGGCTGACATCAAGAGATTGACGGGATTGGTGTGTGGCTGAACGAGCGGGTGGTGGTGGCTGAGAAGGAGGTAGAGGTGCGGCACGGTCTTGATCGACTGGTGGCGGAGGAGGTGGGCGATCCATTGATTGGCGAGGAGGTGATGCACCGTATGTGTCATCCGAACTATCATCAGCATACTCTTGATGAGCTGGAACAGGAGCTGGTGCGCTAGGCGGAGGAGGTGGTACAGCGCGGATTGGCAAAGCACGGGGAGGTTCCTGGTAGCGATCGTCGTCACCCTCGTATTGTTCGTACTGGATCGGAGCATGAACAGGTACTGGTGGAGGAGCAACACGAGGAGCATCCATCGAGGCTCTAGATGGCGGAGGTTGAGAAGGTGGCGGTGGAGGAACTGCACGAGGAGCGGGTGCCGGAGCAGGAACATCGACCTCGTCAAGACTAGAATCTCTAGCATGTGACTTTAGAGCATCCTTGTGATTGACGCCAGATGCAATGTCAGTGTCGTAGTCACCCTCATACTCGCTCTCGCCTTCAACAGGCTCGCCAAGAGGAGCGCTTGGGATGAAGGGTGGCAGTTGAGGAGCACCAGAAGGTGGCGGCGGTGGAGGAGCGCGTGCTTGAGGAGATGGCACACTGCCTGGGACTGGAGGAGGCGGGGAAGATAGAGTGCTAGGGATTGGTGGAATGCGGCTCTGTCTTCTTTCCGAGCTGGGAGTTGCAGGTGAAATGGGTGACATGGCGTCTATGCTGCCAAAGGTCGAAGCACGCTTTGCTGAGCCCATGGATGGTGTGCGCGTAGCCTCGGGTCTGGGCACTGGCGGGGGAGCTCCTCGAGACGACAAATCGGTTGACTGTCTAGTGGGTGCCAGGGATCGCTCATCATCAGATTCTTCACCCTCAGACGGGTCCATCTGTGTGTCGACTGGTGGAAGAGGAGGGGGCACGGGTCGGCCTGGGAATATGTCAGATTTATCAGTATTGCACGTCTTTCCAGAACACTCACTTGCTAATGCTGGCGGAGCAGGTGCTGGACGGGCGTCAGGTACGGGTGGAGGGGCTCGCTCGCTTGTCGGAGATGCTAGAGGTCGCTCTGTGGGGAGAGGAGGCAGGCGGTGGACAGTCTCAATGTGCGGTGGTGGCTGAGGCTTGACGTCTTCAACATCGGGTACGACCAAGGGCTCGCGCTCACGAGTGACGCTTGTGTCGTGTTCGGGCTCCTTCTCGACAGCAAGCTGTCTGTCTTCGACCTCGGGGCTGCGTACAGTCTGCATGCCGGGGATTGGCATGACAGGAACGCGAGGTGCTTGTGCAGGAGCAGGGGCTGACTGAGCAGGCTCGTCGTGATCTCTGCTCTTCTTTGTCTTGGGAGGAGCAGGCGCCATCATACCGGGCATGCCGGCAGGAGCGCCGAACATGCCCGCCATGCCCATACCACCACTCATCTTTGCCATGCGCTCTCTCAACTCCATGCGACGGCGAGTCTCTGCATCCATCTCGTCCTCTTTACTCTCGTCGTCCTCGGTTGTGTCTTGCTGTTCACCAACGTCGGCTTCTTTGAGGGGAGCTGCAGGTGCTCGCTGGGATTGCATTGATTTCCTGGCAGGCTGGGTCGAGTCGCTATCCCCATCATTCTCCTCGGTGATGTCTCCAGCTCCAGACATGTCGGCATCATTGGCGTCGCCGTGGGCCTCGTTACCTACAGCGGGTGATGGTGGTTCGCGCGAGAGTGCACGAGTAGAAGAGCCGCGAGTGCGTTCACGTTCGAGAGGCTGGTCGAAGGATTGGCGGACGTGTCGTTCTGCCGGCTCTGTCTCAGCAGCGTCTTCTTCGTCTTCGGCGGCGACAGCAACAGGTGCTTGAGGAACTGGTGGAGGAGCGGCGGCCTCTGTCGAATCATCCGTGTTCTTCTTGACGGGCTTCTTGGGCTTGGGCTTGTCAACGACATCGGCCCTTCGTGCTGCCTGCTCCATCTGCTGTTTCTGCAACATGGCGATTCTCTCCTTCAGACTTTGAGGCTTGGGTTGGTCTTCTTCCTCTTCGCCAGTGGGTGACTGGGGGTGGTCCGAAGGCAGCAGACCGGCCTTTGCGGCATTTTCGTCTGCCTGAGCTTGCTCTGCTTGAATGTCTGGGTCCTCTTCTCTGCGATAGACTTTTTGCACTGGCTCGGCCTTGGGTGGAGGAATGTATGCGTTCTTGCTCGGAGGCGGTGGGACGAAGGGCTTCTTGACAAAGGTGGGAGCGGCGGGCTTGAAGGGAGCGACGGGAGCAGCTCCTGCGTTGTTGAAGGCGGCAATGCGGTCTCTAAATGAGCTGGGCTTGCTGTTCACTAGCGGAGGCTCCTTCTTAAGGGTCTCTGCTTTGACAGGCTCAGATCTGATTGGCTCGGAAGGAGCTGGCTTGGGCGCGGGCGGGGGAGACTTGATCGTTTCGCGAGCAGACGTAGCTTCTGCTTGAGGAGGCGGTGATCTGACAGTCTCTTGAGCTGGTGGAGGCGGCGCCGTCTGTCTCACAGGTGGGGGAGGTGAGACATGGCGAGGAGGGAGCGGCACTGGTGCAGCCTTGGGCTCAACGACGGACTTTGACTGTGCGGGAACAGGAGGGGGCTCGGCGAAGCTGTCGTCGTCGTCTTCGTCTGCTTCCTCTGGGAAAGCGCCAGGTGTGGGTTCGGGCACAGGAGCTTGCGGCGGAGGAGAGCGGACCTCTTGTGCGGGACGTCTGGCGGGTCTCGAGGGGATCTCTGGCTCGTAGCGCTCGACAAAGTTCTTGGGAAACAGACCAGAGTGCTTGCCACCTTGTGCATCTGTGTATTCGCCCTCGTACCAGTCGGCGTCTTCCAAGGCTACGACGGTAATGATCTGGCCTTCGGGGAAGGGGAGGTCGTCTTCATGCGGGCTGGTGTACTCGTACACGGCCTTGACCTTGAACGGCGGGCCTGACATGGCGGATGCCTGCACGGAGCCTGAATGTGGAGGGTGACGTGGAGTTTCGATTGACGTATGTAGGATTGAACGGTGAATGAGCTGTTTGTGAGAGGTGTGCAGGCGTGATTGGGGGGTCCTTCAGCCTCAGGTCGGACTGGCCGGGGCCTCTTGTTTCCACGTTGGACGCTTCGTCATGTTCTTGGCGTGGACGAGACCACCCCCGGACCTCGACATGCCCGAGGTCGAAAGCCACACTCCGTCAGCCACATGCAGCCACCATCGACCCTTCTATCAATATCCATCCATCGTAAACCAATCTTCACCTCGCCATCTATACCAACTCACCACAAAACATCAAAAGTCCCACGAACTCACCCCTTCACATCGCCACAATGTCAACATCACAAGCCGCACCAAAATCAATCCTCAAAAAGACATCCGGATCAGAAACTCAACCACAACCCTCCATCAGCATAAAACCAAAATCAGACTCCGAGCGCAAACGTCTAGAAACAGCAATCCAACACGCCCACCTAATCCAAGAACAAAAATCAATCCTCGCAAAAAACCTCGACTACATTGAAGAACTCTCCGAATACCCTTCCTCCTCAACCGGCGTCGCCACAGATGTCGAAGTTGGCAATTTTCTCAATTACATGATTTCATTTCAACCTTCAGATTACGATGCTTTGATTGAAGAACGTCATGTAAATGATAGATGTGGATATACGTTATGTCCCAATCCGCCCAGGAAGCCTACAGTCAAAGCCCCATGGTTGAGGAATCGCGTCGAAAATTGGTGTTCTGATGGTTGTGCAAAGAAGGCTTTATACGTCAAGGCACAATTGGACGAGACACCTGCTTGGGAGCGCAGAGCTGGGGACAAGAACCCTTTGGTTCTCTACGACGAAAACAAGTCTGTCGCCCAAGGAGAAGCAACGCAAATGCAACTTCCAGTGAGGGAAAAGCCAAAATTGAGAGTCGCTGATGAGAAAGAATTGGCGTATGAAAGAGGTGAGGTAAGCAGAGTGGAGGACGAAAAGATGGACAAGGTGCTCAAGATGGAAGTGCTCGAGAACAAAACGATTTCTTCCGTCATGCCGCCGACACAGACGAGTTTTGCGGATAGTGCGTTGCACGACTTGATTGAAGGCTATCAACCACGGGGTGTACAAAAAGGAAACCGCATGGTCATCAGATCGGAGAATACAGACAGTGAGGCTGAAGAAGATGCGTGAGTTATGGCTTTTTTCATACTTCAACTATTTAACCAGATACTCATCACATTTGCAAGCACGTCATTGCTGTAATCAACAACAGCGATCAAGAATGCTGATTTATGGTCGTGAAGCACGCTCTACTGATTGCGACGTCCCAAAGAAGCATTTTGAAGATGGTCAAGATGATTCTGACCAAGTCCTGGTCGTTGACCCTCTCACCCTGGTCTCCTACATCAGAGATCATCACACTCTCACGCCATTGGGCAAGAGTAGTCAGAAGATATATAGAGAATGCTTAAAAGCCCATCGCCTTCGATGCATCTGTTTCTGCAAGGACCCCCGTGGTAAAGGCGCCGTTGTTCAATTCTCAAAGATATGCCAACAGCTTGCGTGCATTGATGGGTGTCACCCACTCTGTGCCACCACAACCTGGCTGTTGACACAATGTTTCCCAGTAATCGGCTCCGTATACATTAATGCTAGAGAAGGAAGGATTGCTACTGCGAGAAGAAGAAGTCGCAATACTCCAAGCAAGAAACAAACAAGGGTGGTATCAAACGCAGAAAAACAACGTCAAAAAGAGTCCAAGAAAACCTCAAAAGACGTAGTGAACGAGCCATCCCAGACCATCTTTTCACCTCTTCCTCATGGCTCCATCTCAATTCTCATGAACTCGTCTTAATCCTCATCAACTACAACCTTCTTGGTCATACTTTCCACAACCTTTGTATAAAACTTGACGGCATGATTCCTCGGGAAGCAAATCTCTTCGGTCAAGTAATCAGGCAGAATATCCATCAAATCTGAATCCCTATTCGCGTCCAGCAAAGGTTCATATGCGAATTCTGTATCCTCGTAGCTGAGTCCAGAAGGTGTTTTTGGATTCGTGACGGCCGAGTCGGTAGCAATGGTGAGATGGAAATGAAGCGCTTTGGAGTATGTCAGTATCGAAGTGTGCAAGACAAAGGAGGATAGGGGAGGGCAAAACTTACTGCCATTGCGACCGGTCTGAATACAACTGTATTCATCTTCGCCATCTCTGCGTTTCACACTTGTGATGATCAAACCAGTCAAATCACGGTACAACTCTTCTTTCAACGCGTTCTCCTTGACTGTCTCTGCACTAGCACCGCCCAATGCACTCTTGCCATGCTCAATCTTCTTAACGGCTGATCCAGGTACCTTTTCAGAGTTTGTCTTCCTCGCGGCTTCGAGTTTGGCAGTCAGGGCTTTGCACTCATTCTGTGACTCTGTAAGGCTTTGATGCGTGGCTTTTGCGTCGTCTTTGAGCCTTTCGTTTTCCGATGTCAGGGAAGAGACTTGTGATTGGAGTTTTGCGGATTCGGTGATTGTGGTTGAGGAGGTCTTGCGGAGTTCGGCGAGTTCTTTCTTGAGGGATGCGATCAGGTCGTTTGCATCTGTTGATCTTGTTAGTCTCTGTGCGATCACAGTGTGAAGAAGTGGGAGGAGTAGAAGTCACCCTTTGCTTTCTGGTCTGTCGCCTTCTTCAGGCGCTCAAAGTTTGCCTCTGCAGCTTTTGGACCGAGTTCTGTGAGCGAGTCGTACTTCATGCGCATTTCTTCGTATTTCTTGGTCATGTCTGTCAACCTGCGACTTGCTTCTGCATCCGCTACTCTTCTTTCCGTGTCGCTGGCACTGCGACCTCGTGAATATGTGCCAGGTTGTCTGGAAGTGGAGCGTGCGCGAGAGTATGCAGCGCCAGGAGGAGCTTGTCGATGTATCGAGGCTGAGCGCTGTCGCGAATGTGACTTTGGCGGTGGAGGTGGAGGTGGAGGTGATGGCTCTCTGTCGATGTCCATAAGATCGGCTGGGGGCTCTTCATCTTCCACGATGGATTGTTCAATCTCGGTAGGCTCAGGTTGTGTTTCTGGGATGACTGGGGCAGGTTCGGGGGATGGCGCGCGCTTGACTTTTGGCTTTGTCTTTGCGATGGGCTTTTCTTTTTCAGGCTGCGCTTCTGCGGTTTTGACCTTTGCGGACTTTGTGGTCTTCTTTACTGGGGCAGGCTGGGGTTCAAGGACAGATTCGAGCTCAGGGGCGGGTGCGGCAGTCTTTGTGACAAGATCCTTCTTCAAGACTCGCTTCCTCTGCTTGGGCTTCGGCGCAGGCTCCATGAGAGCTTCAGGCTCATCGGCGTCGCTAGCTTCCGGTGGTTCGATAGGCTCGTTTGCAGGTCTCGCTTTCGCAGTCGTCTTCTTGGTAGTGGTGGCAGAGGCCTTCTTGACGGGTTTCTTGACGATGGTGCGATTGATCTTGGGGGGAGCGGGTCGCAAGTTCTCCAGATCGGAAGCGCCAATCTCGTCGTCAGAGGCAGGAGCGGGTGGTTTTGTAGCGACAGATTTGGAAGGCATTGTGGAGGGATGACGGTGAATGCGAGCAGGATGATGCAAGGCGAGCGATTGTTTTGTTTACCGCAGGCGCAAAGCACACGCGCCCCGCAACGCTGGGAAGCAACAAAGGCCCAATTCGGACTTGGAGTCTGCCAAGCAATCTATCTCGAGTGCATATCCTCTACACTTTCTGCTCTTCCTTCTGCATCAAGTACCTCGATGGTATCAGCTTACTCTCAGACAGGATCCACTTCGTTCAAGAATCTTCTTAACGCCCGTAGACCATGTTCGTGTTTGCTGCATGTCTCGAGCGAAAAAGACATGATGGCAGTCAAATCACATGATCCAAATCTTGGCACTTTGCGGCGATCGGGAGAGACAGATGGAATTCGGAACTGGAGCAGCAATAATTCTTGTCGCGGGCTCGAGTTGCAGCAGTCATGTCAAAGGCAATCAACTCGCCTACGGGCAGGCTACTACGTAATTCGCGCCTCTTCTCTCTACCGATCCCTCTCCCTGCTGCTCCCGTCGCCAGCTCGACGGCCGGTCAAATCCTGCGCACCTCGGACACGGCGACACAACCCTATCCCACCCACCAGGCCATCACAGCTCCTGCCTCGTCAAGATCGCGTGGTGACTGGGGTCTAAAGCGTCCTCTTCCCGACAGAGCCATCCCCAAGAACTACCCGCATCTCCGCATCAAGGCCATCGACACTCTCGAGCACATTACCGACTTCGAATCCGCCGCCGATCACACCCAGTCGCTCGCAAAATGGCAGGAAATGAACATTCCGCTCTCTCTGCCGCCGAATAGCCGCAACCACATTGTCTCTACATCTCACAAGTCCCGCCCCAACGCCTTCTCCGAAGCCTACGACAACACCACACTGCTACCCAACGGCAGTGAGCAGACGACCTTCACCGCCGAGCGCGCTCTCCGCGAGAGACGCCGCCAGACTGGTGGCCTTGCACGATGGAAGACTCAGGGTCCTCACCTCACCAGCTTGACCGAGGAGGAGTTTGAGCGCTACCTGTTCAACCTGGTCCGCCAACACAAGCAAGAATTCCGCAAGTTCTTGGCCGCTGTCAAGCTCGACAAGAACCGCAACGACCAAAAGGCGACAATGCGTGACCATGCCGACCCCGCTACCTTTGACATTGAGTTGGAACATCGCGCGCGTCTGGACAAGTACGAGTTGGATGACTGGATCAAGGAGCTGCGCGACAATCAACACGACACCAGCAGTGAGCTTGCCACTCTGGTCCGTGAGTTCTTCGACCTGCCTGCATTCTCCAGGGCTGGCCCCAGGTCTTCCACTTTCCAAAGCACAAAGACGCCGGACCAGAGTCTTGCCGAAGCTGTGGCTGTCGGAAACAGAAGCGACGCCGCACCCCCCTCAACTCATCCTTCAGCTGGTCTCTCTTACTTGCAGAGCAGCGCAATCGTCAACAACCACCCAATCTACGGTCCTCAGGCTGATCGCGAACCCGTGCAAGCCCGTGTTCTCAAGCCAAAGGACAGTAATCGCAACAGAGACAACAGAGCCGACGTCGGTCTCGGAGGTTTCGTCACGACTTACCAGCCTGGCAGCGTATTCGCTGGTTCCCGCTTCAAGGCTTCTCAACAGCCAGCCAAGGATCCTCTCCACACGCTTGACCTTTCTGTCACTGGCGGCAACAAAGTCTGGCTGCAACCTAGATATGCCTATGTTGATGACGCTGGTCGTATCAGACTCGATGTGGGAGAAGCTAGCAAGCACTCGGTCGACATCAAGGCTGGTAACGCAATTCAAGAAGAAAAGCCCGTCTACTCTGTTGCGCCTGGCAGACAACAAGAACGCCTCGATAGTGGCTTTGGCAGTGCAAACTATGGTAGAGCTCTGCCAGACGAGAGACTGCGTCAACCAGCGCGAGCTCAACCTTTTGAGCGTACGGGTGAAGACTACAAGGCTGGCCTGGAGCAGATTGAGGCTTTGGCTAGAGGCACTGGACAGCAGCAGTCATGAGACGAGTGACATGAGAAGACTGTATAGATATGTACAAATATTGAAACTGTTACAACAACCTGCATTCTGAACATGACAAGCACATGTTAATTGAGAGCGACTTTGATCTTGTCTCGAAAGTGATGTTGGTCTTCTCCAAAGAGTGAAGTCAGAGGAGGCCGTGCACCATGTTCTCCACGCCAAGCAATTAGCCGACGGCAGGCACGCAAACTCCAACCATCGCAAATCTCTCTCTCCTCTCTTTTCGAAGCTGCGCCGCGAACAACTTTCAACTCTTCGACCACCTCCTCTTCCGCCAACCAACACACATACCGCAAAAATGGGTCGCGTTCGTACCAAGACTGTCAAGAAGTCCGCCAAGGTCATCATTGAGCGTTACTACCCCAAGTTGACTCTTGACTTCGAGACCAACAAGCGCATCTGCGATGAGATTGCCATCATTGCCTCCAAGCGCCTGCGCAACAAGGTGCGTTGATCCGTCACGGGTTTCTACCGGCGTTGCAACAGGAACTGATGATTAGCAAACAGATCGCCGGTTACACCACTCACTTGATGAAGCGTATCCAGCGTGGTCCCGTCCGCGGTATCTCGTTCAAGCTCCAGGAAGAGGAGCGCGAGCGCAAGGATCAGTACGTCCCCGAGGTTTCTGCTCTCGACTTCACCCAGAACTCCGAGTCTGGCATGCTCGACGTCGACCAGGACACCAAGGACCTCCTCAAGTCCCTCGGCGTAAGTTTGGACCTCGAAGTTTTCCCCTTTGTTCCTCCCACTGACTTCTCTCTTCACAGTTCGACGCCATCAACGTCAACGTCGTTCCCGTCGCCCAGCAGCAGGTTGCCGAGCGCCCTCGTCGTTTCGGCGACCGCGCTCCCCGCAACAACTAAGCGGTTGTTGTTCGCATACCCTCTGCGCTACATCGGCTTCGGAAAAGTTCTTGACAGAAAAAGTGGGAGTTCTACATGGCGCATTAGTCTTGTTAGGTTCGGATTTCTGTTTTCCACAATGCAAATCTGCCTCCCCTTCACAATCAGGTGTCGCTGATTCTTGCTGCTCTTTTGCGGCAGATGACGCTTGACTGCCATCCATTCACATCTTTCTTCTTCCTGGTCACGATGGCGCAGCGGAAGAGTCTACGGGTAGTGCTGAGACTTGCTTCTGCTGTTGATCCGTCGTGGCTGGCTGAGATTGGGACTTGCAAGAGAAAAACCCTTCTTGCTTGTCTGCCATCTCAGCCGCTTGTGATGCCCTTCCCTCCGTGACTCTATCGTGACTTCTTGACGCAACACGCCCACCAGTCGTAGCTGGACTGAGTAAGCTCTGATTGTTGTTTTTTCTCAGACGCTGTGTCCTTATCCACTTCTCGCCGCCAAAACCCAAGCATCATAATCCGATGCCCTCAATATTCTCTGTAGGCACACGAGACGCCTAGCATTTCCTCATACGACGTCCCGTTTCCGTTCCCATGATCGTTGGACATGCATTGAAGAACTGAGGCGTCATAATAAGGCAGGTCAGGACCATATCCATAGCTCCGTTCTCTTAGCTTTCCTATCAATGCAAAATCTGTACTTTTTTTCCTCTTCATTGTCAGACTACGTCTTCGCCTACCCGTGTGCGGAATACTGTCACACTTATCGCTGTCTCAAAAGCACAATACTTTTCTCAACTTGCAACGATGTCATCGAGATACTTCGTGTCATCGACTCCCCTGCACTAGATTTTCTGAGCACGAGATATGACTATGCCTTTCCTACAGCTTGCCGCTGCCTGCTTTTTGTTATCAAGGGAAAGAGAGAGGGTGTAACAGTATTTTGCACACGGGGGGAGGCCGCAACACATTGCAGGTCGCCATGACTCGATTTCTTTTGAGTGATCGTGTCATTGTGCTGATTAGGAAAAAACAAATAATCACAACTTACCTAGTGCCCTTCTTGAGTGTCACAAGGTGTCAACAAAAGATGTTTGCTGTGAATCAAGTGTTTAATAGCTATGTGGCTTCCATCTCTGCTCGACAACTCGAGGACGTGAAGGATGCATATCATTGACAACAAAGATTCGTACATTGCCATCCCGCATGACGATGACGTTGTTGAGATCTTCGAGACTGAACAGCAAGAGACGAGGGAGTGGTATGCTGAGTATCACACACAAGTACAAGATCAGATTCAAGCGGAAGATAATAAGAGAATGGGGGCTCCTCAACCTATCTGGATCGGAAGATACCATGTTATTGGTCTACGCGAAGGCCGCGATCTTCAAGAGCACCTCACCAATCTTCCCCGGGCACTGAACTATCATATCGAACAGTACATCCCAGCCATAAACGGATATGCGCTTGACCTACTTCCATCAGAAACCGATGCTTTTGACATTATACGCGAAGACCCAAATGTCGGATTCGTCGTCCTGCTACCAAGAGGTTACTTTTCACCATACGGCTGGAAAAACTTGGATGACCCTGATGACTTGAATGGCTATCATGGTAAAAGGAGTTGGGAAGTTCTTCAGCAAAAGGATCTAATGGTTGAAGTCACTGATGATGGAGCTGTGTAAGTCCGTTCTTCCTCTTTCCCTCATCCATCACCTCAGCTTTCTTGGAAACCACCGAGACTGACATAGAAATGACAAGCAAAGTTCCTCTCTCCTACATTCTTTCCTTTCTCTCTCGATCGGCAAAGGACAGACACCTTGAGACCCCCTTCCTTCACCATTTCTCATAATGAACGAGTACAATCATGAGACTTCCTATCAAATCAGACTGGCCAGCGTCGAGGCAGAGGAGAAATGGTTACTGCTCGCCAGCGAAAATGGAAATGTCATTGGCTTACGACCATTGAGAAGCCGGAAATACCCTTGGTATGAGCAGCAGAACAAAGAGACTGGAGAGTCGGAGACAGTCTACGGCACAAATGGTTTGGTAGATATATGTCTTTGTCTTTTCCACCATGCCCTGCTGCTAAGGGAAAACAAAAACGCCATAAATCATAAAAGGGTCGAAAAATAAAGGGGTCCATCTAAATAATCAACCAAATCATCCCTCCTATCCAACCCGCAAGAACCAATATCGTAATAATCACCGCACCCGCCCGATCAGCCTGAGTAATCTTCCTCGGCACACCAGCCCTCTCACTATCACTCTTCCCCCCCGCAGCATCATCACCAGTACTAGTACCACCCGTACTATTCGTAACAGGTCCTCTGGCCCCCTTGATCAAATTACTCTGGATAACCTCAAGAGCACACAACTGTTGCCCTACTCCCCAGGTATTGTCCCAGGTCACGCTGGCTTCGCTGGTGTTGGCAAACCATTTTGTGCCGCAGGTCACGCCGTCTGTGCCGCCGGAGCAGGAGGCTGCGGCGCCCATGGCGGAGGCGGCGAGGTAGGGTGCTATTTGGGAGGAGAGGAAAGGTGCGACTTTTGAGGAGGCTGCCATCCAGCGGGCGAGGTAGGCTTTGAATCTGTTGGTTTTACTCAAGTCAGCAAAAAGCTGTTTTAAAAAAAAGAGAGAGAGAGAGAGAGAGAGAGAGAGAGAGAGAGAGAGAGAGAAGAAGGAAAAAATAGCCAAAGGGTGGGGATATTCAGGTAGACTTACGTGTGTTGATCGGTGTTGCAGTTACCGCCTGGTTCGCAGGCAACTTCATACATGATCTTGTCGGAGGTGAAGAAGACATTTGTCGCATTCCACAACCCTTGTGTTCTCTCCTTCCAAATGTCTTCTCCAGTGTGGTTCCACATGGTAGCCGCACCCAGCAAAAAGATTCCAGCATTATACGTCCATTGCAATTTATCCACAGTCGAGCAATTCTTCGTCGTGTCTGAACCGTCGTAAATGTAATATTCCGGCGTCATGAGTCCCACTTCTTCCATCCAGTCCCATGATTTGACCGCCCAGTCCACATACGAAGAGTTTCCGGTATAAGCGGCCAGACGAGATGCCAAATTGAAAAATCCACCATTGGAGATGGAATTCTTGTAATTGTATCCAGCATTGAAGGTGAAGACCTGCCATCGCAAACCTCCATTACAAGACTTGGTATCCCAACGAAGAGCCTGAGTGTTAAAAGTCGCTTGAGCAAGAGCAAGCCATTGCGGTTGATCTTGTGGCGGGTTTGGGAAGTTGAGCTCTGCGGCGGACATGGCGGCCATGCCCCAAAAGGCTTGATCGTCATTTCCTTCCGTCTTTGTCTGGTTCTCTGGCATGTAGTCTGCGTCTGGTCCGGCTTGGAAGATCAAGGCTTGAGAGGTTACGGCGTTGTAGGATGTGTCGCCTGTGTAGTACCAATAGTCGACCATTGCGCCAAAGACGGCACCGGCGTGCCACCAGTAGTACGGCCATGGTAGTAATCCAATTGTTTGTCCGGTTTCGTTGCCGTGGTAGTACTTCATCATACCGTATGCGACGGTCGAGGCGGCGGATTTGATTGATTCTTAAAAGCAGAAATGTCAGTATGCGGATGTACTATGAGCTAATTCAAAGCTTTTGCAAAGCTCTCTCTACTCACCATCACTGCTCAAGTCGAGCTCAATCGCTTGACTAGGAAGGGCAAGCGATGCAAGTGATAGACCCCATGTCAAAAGATTCGTTGTACGCATGATGGACGTATATTATGTCGTGGTGCAGATGCGATGAAAAGATTGTAGAATAGAAACCCAAGAAAGACTGAATCTTCGCCGACCTCTAGTTGGAACTCGTATGCCTTGTTGACAGGTGATCGGCAGGAATAGAACAGCTTCAACGGTGTCTCAGAGGGATCATTGGACGGAAAGAGTGGCGGAGCTGGAGAGAGAAAAACAGTCAAAGTATGGAGCAAATAATGAATGGACGCTACAATCGAGTAGCAAAAGACAGGGAACGTGAGATGTGGTGAAGAAGAAATGCAAAAGACAAGCAACCTAACTCAAGGCGCCAGGGCACCGACCTCATTATCTACCATGATCTTATTTTGGTGCTTATGTGACCGTTGACAAGGGGAGGAAGAGGCTTGACGGGCGTTGTGAGGACCTTATACGAAGTGCACGGACGACCTGCCCCACAGATTCTGCTCCATCTGGAAGCCCAGCCGTGTTGGCGGATGCTTTTATTGATCCATCTCGTGTCATGGTGGTGTGCTCCTCGGGAGATTCGACTGCTTCCTTCCGGCTGGGCAATTGCGTGGTGATGGTCGCTATGCCTTTGCGATGAACATATCGCAGGTACAGGGCACAAGCTACATGGTGGAGAAGGCGAATGACGACGGGTTGTAAACAACGGGCGAAGCGCATACTAAGATTGCAACAAATCGATGTCAACAGGAACGGATAGACTTGGACCCCCTTGAGCAAATGACCTCGTACCTGGACGAGAGACCATACGGGTCGTCGCATGAGTAGCCAATGATGTTCAGCTCGTGTTTGCAGTTCACAAGAGACAGAATTGGACGGTACTGAAGGATGAAAGCTTGGTATAAGATGGTATACGAGACAACTGGAGGCATATGGGGTATCATTGGCAAAGAAAGAGACAAGAGATGACGCAGCTGAAACACACAAGGCAGCTACGGGTCAAGGACGATGAGATCCGGAACGGGTGGGCCGACGCCTCTGAGCAAGACGAGAGTGTTCCCGGTCTTGACGGCAGCACCGAGCTTCTCGCCAAAGCCGAGCAGTCGTCCGCCTTCAACGTGGAAGACGCGCAACTTGTCCTCCTCGCCCTCGACACGGTTGTTGACATTGTCAACTTGCAACGACTTTGCGGCAAGGTCCAGGATCCTGCCAATGCTCCACTCGGACGAGTAGAAGAACTGGCCGGTCGGGTGCTTCGCCTTTGTCGTGTCGGCCGAAGCCTCGACATTGACATAGATGCGTTTCTCCATGGCTACCTTGGCGTCACCTTTGGCGTTCTTCTTCAAGTCGGCCGTGGCACGAACACGTTGAGCAGCAGTCAAGGGCTTGTTGGTGGATGGTGTTGACGTCGGCTTCGTGCTTGTCGATGTTGTTGCAGCAGACGTCATGGTCTTTTGTTTGGCCTGGCCCCAGGCACGCAGCTTTGCAAGCGCATTCAAGCCCTTTTCTTTATTCGCGCGAGCTTCAATAGGGATGAGCTTTGCGCAGTCGTGTGTCTCTCGTAGGCGGTGTTTCAGGCAGTAGCTGCGATTACAAGCGTTACACTCGACACCGGGTACCAGGGCCGTGTTGATCAGAGTCTTGCAGGACGGTTCGAAACATTGTGACTCGTGTGTGAGGACGGAAGGCTTGGGCGACGGAGTATAGTTGGATCGTTGTTGATCGGCGCGTGCTCTTGCCCAAGCGCCAGCATTGGGACATGAATGCGCCGTCTCTGATCGGTGGTCGAGGCAGTATTTACTGGGTGAAATCAGTACGTGTAGTAACTCAGAACACAAGGTTGAGGGACCCACCCTTTACAACTCTCGCATCGAAAGGGAAGAAAATCGAGCTGGTGACAGAATGACATTTGGCAATGAGCGCCAATCGCTTCGACGTCGGCGGTCGCCATTGTGCTGTAGCTGTGTTCGGTTGTTGAATCTGGAGTAGAAGACATGATTGAAGCAGCGACGGCGACGGCGACGGCGACGGCTTTATCTATCCGCCGCCTCTATCCAAGTCTCACGGTAAATGATGAGGCAGGCACTTGCTTACGACACTCGTTCTTGGAAGGCGCGAGCGGCGAGGAAGCTTCGGGAATCGCATGTGAAAGCCGCCGCTCTTGCCCGTCTTGGAAGAACATCAACAATCTGCACCTGCCACTTTTCCTCTGCCACAGTCACGGCAGGTGCCCACGCTGTCCACGTTCATCATCGCGTCCGCCAAACAAGCTGCGGCTGCAGTCGCAAAGATGCACTCCGCTCTGACTTATCAGCCAGTCGCCAGGTGCTCGGTACGTCGCGCCATGTACAAGAGAGACGTTGCAAGGTAGATACTGAACGCCATCAAGGTCACCAAGGCTCGTGCTGCTGTACTACAACTACCCCATGGCCCTGTTCCTCTGCCCATCTTTATGCCTGTCGCAACACAGGCTTCACTCAAGGGTCTGACTCCTCATCAACTCGAGGAGACTAGTTGTCGCCTGTGTCTAAACAACACCTACCATCTGTGATTTGCCTCGACTCCCATCGCATGACTCTTGTCTGACCATGTGACTCCAGCGGCCTCAAACCTGGCCAAGCCACATTAGACGCCATTGGTGGTGCTCACAAGCTTCAATCATGGCCGCACAACATCTTGACAGGTATACGCACCAACATTTCTCAACTCGAGCCTGCATTGACGCCATGCAGACAGTGGAGGGTACGCTCTTCTTACCGCTTGACTTGCGAGTCACGTCACTCACACGCCTAGTTTCCAAATGGTCTCTCTCCTCGAACTTGCTACTGTAACCGAAGAAGGCGTCCGCTTCCTCAGTCCTCACGACCGATCACCCATGCTCCTCACCCCCGAGCACTCCATCTCCCTCCAGAACAGCATCGGCTCAGACATCATGATGCAACTCGACGATGTCATTGCGACAACATCGCCAGATCACGCTCGTATCAAAGAGGCCATGTACCGCAGTATCCGCTGGCTCGATCGCTGTATCGCCGCCCACAAGAATCCAGAGACTCAGAATCTATTCTGCATCATCCAAGGAGGTCTGGATCTTGAGTTGAGGAAACAGTGTTGTAAAGAGATGGTTAAAAGAGATACACCTGGCATAGCCATCGGTGGGCTGTCAGGCGGCGAGGCCAAGGAAGAGTACTGCAAGGTCGTCAGCACTTGTACGAGTATGCTGCCAGACAACAAGCCCAGATATGTCATGGGCGTCGGATATCCTGAAGACTTGGTTGTTTCGGTTGCTCTAGGGGCAGACATGTTCGACTGTGTCTGGCCCACCAGAACGGCAGTAAGTTTCGTCTTCTCGCCTCTCCTTGCTCTTTCTAACCACCTTGTCTAGCGATTTGGCAACGCCATCACTTCCACGGGCGTCTTGAACCTGCGTCACGCCTCCTACTCCGATGACTTCTCACCTGTCGATCCAGGCTGTAAATGTACAATCTGCCGCCCAACCTCCGACGGCGGACTAGGACTCACGCGCGCCTACATTCATCACGTTGCTGCGAAAGAAACAGCAGGTGCACATTTGCTTAGTATACACAATGTGCACTACTTGCTCGACCTCATGCGACGCATCAGGGAGGCCATCATCGCAGACACGTATCCGGCCTTCTTACGCCAACACTTCTTGACGCTACACGCAGGAGACAAGACAAAATACCCCACTTGGATAGTGGATGCGCTGAGGAGTGTGAATGTAGACCTTATGGAAGACTAAAGGAGATACGATGAGAGTGTGATTTGACCATTCCAACGAGAATATGACATCAAATCCCTATGATCACCCATTTAGCCTCTTGATCTCCTTGAACATCTCCCCAATACACCCCTTTTCCGCCAGAGGAATGTTATCATGATCACTGCCCTCTACGACTCTTGCCTGAAACTTGACCTCTTGCCCTGCGTTGCCTTCCCTCCAGCACCTTTCAAAGTACTTTTGTCCCCCTTTTCCTACTATGACATCCGTCTCTGCAAAGTATGCCTGCATAGTCAATTGCCTGGTACCTTTTGGGTATGTTTGTTGCAAGGTCGAGATGAGTTCGGATAGGTTTGCGTAATCACCCCAATCTTTCCCATCTTCTTGCAGACAGAAGAGGCAATCTGCAGAAATACCACTATAAATTCATCATTGATATTAGCACATAACCTACAAAAAAAAAAGCTCCCAAACTAGCGCAAAAGGAAGCAGCAACAGGGGAAGAAAAAAGAAAAGTAAACGAAAAGAAAAGAAGAAGAAAAAAAAGACCAACCTCATATCCTCCAATCTGGACCACTTTCCCTGCAAAGTGCTTACTTGGTCCCAAGTTTGCTTATCCATGCCATGCCATTTGACAGACTCTGTTTCCGTCAAGCCAGAACTTTTCAATCCAAGCATTGCGGATGAAAGCTGTAGACTGGGTGCGATACTTCCAGCTACAAAGGATTGTATATGATGGTATTTGCCTATCCAAGATGATGGTAGTTTATTGACTACTTGCATTAATCCTGCATTTGAGAACTTGGGATGTATCCATGGTGCTGTAATGATTTATTTCAAGTATCAGCCATTTTTTTGCCTCTTTGAATCCCTTTTTTTTGACTCCCTGATAGGGATGGGGGGGGAAAGGAAGAGGGAGGGAGGGAGAGCAGGAGAAGAAACTTACTCATCACACCCGCAAAAGGCCATTCAGGATGCAAGAACTGCGACAATCGAATCAAAACATTCGCCAAATAAATTGTTCCCGCAGAATGAGACATCAATGCTACAGTTTTGACTCGCAAGTTTTCGAGAACAGCGGTAACAGCATCTAAGAATACATCTACTCTTTTGCTCAACTCTACAGGTGTGGAAGCCCCAAAACCTGGTCTTTTGTGTGTTATTTTATTAGCTTGCTAAAACGATGATGGATAAGAATGCAAGAAAAGAGAAAAGGGCAAGGGCTCACCGATCGATGATGAGGACTCGTACGCCTGTTGTTGTGGCCAAGTGCTCGAATTCGTAGATTAGGTAGCGGGCTGCTCCCATGGGGTGGCAGAATAAAATGGTTGGTAGTCCTTCATTGGAGAAATTTGTGGTTGTTGCGTAGGTTACTTTCAAAGCTTCATGGTCCGCAGTTGCTGGGAGGGTTATGCTCTGGTGGAAGCAGCTTTGTGAGGAAAAGGCGGTTGCGGCGTCAAAGGGTGAGGAGGGTGGTTGAGGTGGAGTCGAGGTAGTCATTGTTGGGTATTTTGCGACGGGCGCGTGTGATCTGTTGAATACAGAGATAAGGGTTATTGATGAATAGTATGAATTTGCTCTGTGCGATTTGATGATTCTATTAGGCGTACTGAGAAGGATAAATTTGTTGTAGTGGTTTATTGTAGTTTACGACTGGGAATAACTGTTGTGATGAAGGCTGTGTCAGCCTTGCGAATCCTTCTGAAATCCTTCGACCAATCCATCTCTATCTCCGTCCAGACATGGCCCAGCAAAGCTCTGAACATCGCTTGCTACAAACATTCACCCAGTGTCTAGTTTTGCTCCTTCGGTTCTGTTGACCCTGTACCACTGTCGATTAATAGTCCCTTCATCTCCATGGCCAGAGCCGAAACATCATTGTCCTCATCGTGCGGACCTAGCGACTTGGGCGGTCCACCATCAGGATTGATCCACCTGAAACCCGCAACACAAATCTTAGTCGGCAGGCCAGAGGTAAATCCTCTCTTTTTCGCCACCACAACTCTAGGTTGAAATGAGGTGAAATCCCTCGTGGAATCCTCGACTCTACCATCCCCGTACCAGGTCCTGGATATCCATTTGGCAAAGTCCCAGCCGGAGATCCGGAGGTTGTGAGAGCGCTTCGGGCTCGCGAGTACGCTGTATGGTCGACGGCTTTGACGGGAGAGATGGGCTACGTTCGGCCAGAAGGTGTATTGGTGGTAGTCGAGGGTGATGCTAGGATAGCGGGTTGCACGAGAAGTTGAAACGCGCGATTTGGGGCCAGAGTCTGTGGCTTCAGCGTCAGAAGGCTCGTCGTAGGAGTCTTCACTGAGTGAGTACTGGTCGGAGTCGCCCTCGTCTTGAAGATGATCAACGAGGTCGCGTGATTGACTTGACAAGTCAGCTTTGAGGTCTTCGTCGAGCTTGATGGTTGCGTCGTCTACAGCTGCGCTCTTGTGCTCCTGAAGGATGTAGCGTGGGTCAAGCATCCAGGGAAAGTGCTTTTGATATACAGCAAGACACTTCGCCTTCATTTTGCTCGCAAGATTGGAATCTTTAACAAAAGCATCAATAACGACAATATATTCAATGACCAGGCGAAGCAAAACAGCTTGCGACCAAGGGAAGGCGGTCTCGTCAAGACGAGCTGTCGGACCATCATCGTGTTCAAAGAAGCGAGCAAATAACAGGAAGGCCTCCATCACATCTGTGATCCTTGTCAGCTTCGGCTCTCCTGACGCACAGAGGCCACGAGTTTACCTGCAGCAATCCCCTAACCATTCGCAGGCTCGAAGACGTCTCGCTGTAGTTCATGCTTGGCTGTCGCAATGTCTTTTTTCGACTCGAATTGCATTACAGGCAACATGCAATACTTTTAACACAGGTCATGAAAGTAAAGACTGTCATTGTTGATGTACGCTTCCCAGACACTCCAGTTGTCGGCGAGGCTGTAGTCGGTTGTAAGGTGCCATGTCATGAAGCCTCGCAATCTTTGCACCGGGCAGACGTCGGGTTCGTTGTGGACTGGAGAGTCGTCTGATTCGGACTGGACTGTGGAGGCGTCTGCTTCGGCGTTCTCAGGTGTTGTGTGCAAAGGTTGCGAGCTGTCATCGCCGCTTTCCTCGTCGTGCAGCCGGACGGCCTGTCGACTGAGGAGTCGACTGAATACACTCATGCTGATGCATATGTAAAAGATGAAGTGTGCGCAGCTTCAACGCGAAAGAAAATACCGTACGTATGTAGCAGAGGTGGTTTGCGGTATTTCGCACGCCGACGTTGGGTGCTCTGGGGACGAACATCTTCGCCATGGTCTCAACAACTGGTCGTGGCCGGACACGATCCGAGATGGTAGATGTCGCGACCAGGATGCAATTTCACATCCCGAATACAACGTTCTTCAAGCCATGCTCCTTCGAAAGCTCAACCCAATCCACTTCATCCGAACTGCCGCCAGCTATTTCTTTCTTAGCCTGCTCTCTGACTACCAGCTCGAGAACATGCCTCACTCGTGCCACGGCTCCTGAGAGTCCAGCATGTTCCATCTCTTGTAACATTATCAGTGCGGCTGCCTTCTCAAGCGGAAGTTTGGTGGCCGAACCAGCCAGGAATAGCGCGTTCGCAAGATGGTGGTTCTCTCTGTCATTGTGGACAAAGCTTTGACGCACCGTGTTAATGATGTATGTGCAGTGTCGAGCATCTTCTGCCGCAAATATGTCTCCGTCCAGACGTTGATTGGGATACATGCTTGTGTGGAGATGGATCTGAAGCACCGAATATTGCAGTCGCGCGAAGTTGTACGTAGATGTTATGATGACCCGATCCGCTGAGGGCGCAGTTTTGTTGTCGGACGTGTCCATGTGAGGGGGGCAATGAGCTTGCCAGACTTCGGCGTGTCGCACCGAGAGGTCCTGGATATATTGCTGTCGCTCATGCAAGCCTACGCTTCGATTCTCAAACGCACGTCGGAGAGTTAGTGATGCCTGACTCTGCTCCGCAAACATCTCAAACGTCATTAGAGATAGCTTGTGGGCTTGTAGGAATGTGTCCATAGCTTCCGGACTGGAGAGAACTTTTTGATGGCTAGGCGATATTGGCCACACCGGAAGAGAGCGACCATTCTCTATAAAAGCTCGAGTGTAGTGACCGGCTTCAGCATTACCTGCAAGGCCCGCTTGGGCGTCCAGAAGCAGGATATACCATGACAAATAAGCCTTGAGTCGGCTAACTGTAGGTCCAGCTGATTCATGAGCCAAGCTGGCGAGTTTGCGAAGATGCAAAGACCAAGAACTGCGATCCTCAGGCCATCTTTGTGAAGCACAGGCGATGTCGTACATGAGGAGGACAAAGTGCAAGAAGAAGACAGCTTCAGAGTTGGCGGATGAAGACATTGACCGACAGGCTGTTATAGCTCGGTCATAGTGCTGAAAAGAGCCTGCTACAAGCTCTGGACGATTCTTTAATCCGCTGTTGAGAAGCGTGATGGCACAAATCGCGTGACGGAGTGGAACGAAATTCCTTGCCGACGTAACAAGCACGTTTTGATTGTCCTCAATGTTTAGTTTGAACCGAACAGCCATCGGCATGATCTTGCGACACACAATGCTGTCGAAAAGCGAAGGGTGTATCGCATTGTCGCGGGCTCTAGTACCATAATTCATCAGATCAAATGGTATGCGAGCAGTCCGGACTAATTCGAGCGATTGATTATCCGAGTCTTCAGATGACGAGTCGGAAGCTCGTCGTGAATCTTGCGCATCATCTGTCCGCGCCGGGCGGCGTTCCGTAGGTGCTTCGGTCATAGCCAGATCCTTCGAGAATGAATTAACGAACATCAAAGTCCGTGATTGGGTTGGGTCTGCAGTCTGATGCTGACAAGTCTCAGGCCGAGCTGACGCGCCCCGGTGTACTAGTGTCGCATTGTGTCCATGATTTGCATCCTTTGTTGATGGCTTTGTTCTCCGGTCTGGACCTTGACCCAGTACAACATACTGCTCTTGAACAGCACGACTGGTATCGATGAATTTCCACTCTCGCGTCCAATCGCATGGGCGATTCAGACGAGAACAAGAGCCGCATCGACCAATGTCGTCACGGTTTTCATCGCATTTGACCTTTCTCTGCCGGCAGGTGCGACAACCACTATACGATCGTTGGGCAATCGTCGCTTGCGAAGTTTCCATGCTGTCATGGTTCTGGACGTGTGTCAAGTCGAGCCTTGTCAAGACAGGAAGGAAGCAGCTCCATTATCTCTCGGAGGAGAAAAGTGTATTGGACGACTGGAATAGAGAAAGTCAAATCACACGAGCTTCCTGACGTGAAGGACCGAGGGTCTCCGACACGCCGACACGTGGCCAAGGAACAAGGAAAGCTAGAGCGGGCGGGTTCCGCGACGCAGGGTCTGTACTGGCCTATTTTCTGTGCGAAGAGCCGCGAACTGACAACTTGCCATTACAAAATCATCCTTCATCGATGATTCATCAAGAGAAGTCTCTTTGCAACGACTCTGAGTCTCCCGGTCGAGATCAAAGGCGTTGGAGATGGCTTGATTCTGACGCCCTGCGAACCTGATGGAACTGTCTCACGGTGACTGTCGGGAAACATCGTGTTTCATCTTTGGCTGAGCGCCACATAGAACGTCGCAACTCTATTGACGTTTCTTATTGTACAGGTGCATAGCCAGGAATAGACCGCTAGCAACTTCGGTCGAATTTTCTCCCGCTTCTCAAGACTCAGGCAAACTTCGCAGAACCCAGGCGCAATCGGAGCTCGCTGCGAGCGAGCATGTCAATCACCTGTCTGGGACTCGAGGGTGACTTACCTGCATGGCTGCTGTATAAGCTCATTGGACACGAGCTGAAGTAAACTCTTTCGTGTCGCGAGATGCAACGATCATGCATGTGAAAGGAGCCACGAGCAACAACGACGCGACCGTCGGACCTAGAGCAGGGATGCACGACAAGGCCGCAGCTCCTATCGGAGTCACCGACAGGCTTGAACAACGACGAATCACGTTAATCATGAACAAAGAAAGCAACATATATTCGCTCAAAGGTGAAGCGGAGATGGTCGGCGGAGGAAGATCATCAAAGGGGTTTTGCGCAATCGGAATACAAGCAGTGGTCTATATCTAACGAAACATCCTGCAGCTATAATGCGAAATCACACTGATATAGGTTCAATCTCTAAAGTTTCTCAAAGGCCTCAACTACAGCTCTTGTAGTGGACGCAGCACTCTGTGGGTTCTGACCAGTGACCAGGCGGCCGTCAACAACATAGAAGTCGTCCCAAACACCAGCACCTCTCTCATCTATTGTCCAAAGTCAGCGTTGCATCATCCAGACAATCTGAGGTAGGAAAAACTTACAAGTGGCGCCCAACCTCTCGGCCAACTCCTCGACCATCTCGGCGTCCCAGCTCTTCAACTCATCATAAATTCCCATATCCTTCTCCGCCTCGGTCGTGAAGCCCGTCATTCTCTTGCCCTTGATGATCGGCTCGTTTGTTGCTCTGTCAATCACATTGGCGAAGATTGCCGGCCCATGACATACAGAAGCCACAATGCCCCCGTTCGCCCATACCTGTTCCGCAATCTTCTGCAGCGACGTGGCAGTAGGGTAATCAATCAGCGACGCATGGCCGGCCGAAGCGTAGAAGACTCCGTACTTGCTGCCATCAATCTCAGATGCTTTGGGCATGTTGTCCAGTTTCTGGCGGAAGTCTGAGGTCTTGTCGTTCCAGGTGGTGAGGTCGGAGCCCTTGAGGAAGTCGGGTTGTTGGGAGAGCCAGTCTGGCGTATAGGAGCCGGTCTCGGAGGCGAGGTCGACTGAGAAACCGGCGGCCGTGAGGACGTTGTAGGGGTGCAGGGCTTCGCTGATGAAGAGGCCGGTGGTTTCCTGGCCATTGAATAAGCTTGCAGCTGCACTGGTGATGCTGATGAGGGCGCGGCGTGGTGGAGACATTGTTGAGATTTTTGGAATTAGTGTAATGGGATTAATTGCAAAATCTTGTAGGTAGTGTTTGATTCAGTTGCGTGTTGTTGCTGTGTTGAGTGATATCAAAAGCTTGTGGCTAACGAAGCCATATTTATACAGCTACAGGATCCTCGAGCTCAAGGAGTTCCGGAGTGACAACTCGCCAACTTCTTTAGTCCATCACAAGATAACGTCCAATGATGAGAAGATTCGGGGTCCTTCTGCAGCTTCCTTCGGAAAATCTTCCTTCGTTCTCGAGACTCCATGGGACGCGCGCGTAGACCTGTAAGCAAATCGAAGTTGAGTTACTCCCATTGGCTTCGAAGCTGAAGATTGCGGGCGCGGAGGAGTTGTTCCCATTGGTCAGATCTGGAGTTGACAATCTCAGCCAATAAACAAAGCTCCGGCTTTCCGGCCCTGTCACACATTCGTAAGCAAAGTTCCCCAGCTCGAAATCGCACCGCCCATCACGCCCAAGTAAACTTCATGCTTATTGAGAGTTTTAACTTCAACTTTAAAGAAAGCACTGGAAAACTGTCGGCAGCTGAGTGACCGAAGTTATCGTTCTACAGTCAACCAGCTGCTGTAGTGCGGTCGACTGTTTTCACGGTGGCAGTTGACTGACCCCCGCTCGAGCGACCCAAATACAGATGCCCCATACAGTCATGTTACCTGCCCCAGTTGATACACCCCACAACTCCGGGTCTCCAGAGCGTCGACTACTACCTCGCATACGACAGAAACGAGCTCAGGTAGCCAGGGCTTGTGACGAGTGCCGCGCACATCGGACAAAATGCGACAACAATCGACCCTGTTCCAACTGCAACGACAAGGGAAGACGATGCAGTAATAGTGATACGAGGAAAGTTTTGACTCTCTCACAAGCCTATAGAAAGATCGAGGATCTACGGCAGAAGGTCCAAGACTTAGAATCCAGGCTTGAGCGGGACCCGGAGAATCGAGTGACTACACAGTATACTCCTGACCTACTCAGCCGGTCTGAACGCTCAGATTCTCAGTCTGAAAATCACACTTCAGAACAGGGAGCATCTAAAATCAAACCTTGGGCCGGCATCAAGCTCCGGCCCGTACGCTCGCCGCATGAGACTTGGTTCGGGCCGTCGTCATTGTACCACTTCATGAAGCGCCTCAGTACTTTCTTGACCTCTTCTCTTCAGGAAATTTATACAGCGGACAGCATGCTTCTCAACTCTGAAAGTAGCAGGAATTTTCCCGGTGCACCGGATTTTTTAGAAGGGTCGAGCACTTACGTCACGTCAACGCCATGGCTTCCACTACCAGAGGGCCTGGCCAAAGATCTAACACCCATGCAGGAGGAATACTTCACGAGCCTCTTCTGGCAATCTTTTCACACAGCTTCGTCGGCAATCATCGATGAGGCAGAGTTTAAAGAACACCATCAATCACTATGGATAGGCTCTGGTAACGTACGCAAATCTTCGGCGCTGGTGGATATTGTTCTTGCAATGTGTATGCAATACGGCATTTCAACACTGCCAACCAATCAACAGGGAGAGATCGCAGATAACCATGATGCTACCATCGCCGGACGATGGCATTATCGACGTTGTCAGAGCCTGCTGACACATGAGATGGAAAGTCCCACCATATCAACATTACAATGTCACCTTCTATGCGCTCTATACCTCTGTGGGGGCTCTTTCCATAACATGGTTGATAGCTGTATTGGTCTAGCCGTACGCACGGCCTATATGCTTGGCTTGCACCTCGACCCTCCCAAGACCATGCCGCTACGCGAGCAAGAGAAACGCCGACGCTTGTGGTGGGCTGTATATGTGTTTGACAGCAAGATCAACATGAAGCTCGGAAGGCCATTTCTTCTTCGCGATTTCCACGTTATGCCCCAAATACCCAGCGATGACCTCGAAACCGCGATGATCTCGGGGTCGAGTTTTGCTCCGTTGGGAGACAATGCCACTTGGCTCAGCTTCAATCTCCAAAATATCAAGCTTTTCACGGCCGTCCGAGCCGCACACACGGCTCTCTACAATGCTGACCTCAAACTCTCTGAAGGGGAGACGATATGGGATTACCCGCAAATCTTGGAAGAATCTGCAAATCTCATGCGCCCTCATATCAAACTCTTAGATAATTGGACAAACGAAGTACCCTCTGGCTTGAAGACGCAGCGCCAGAATGGCAGCAGACCACTTTCCACGGATGCCTCAGTCCTCGAAATCGAAGCTTTCGCACCAATGTGGGTGCAGCGTCAACGTTTGCTCTTGGAACTGATGTACCACAACCTCAGTATCAGTCTCTACCGTTCATTCATACCTCTTGTCTCTAACCCAGCTTCGGGGCCCATCACGGGGGAGATCGCCGTCCGATGCGCCGAACACGCTATAGCGTTTACGAATATTCTTCACCAAGTGCTCAGTTCGACTTCAATCCTGGATGGCTGGCACGAGGTATTTCACTGGCAGTGGAAGTATGTAACAGATCACACCGAAAATCCTTTGGTTCGAAAGACAGCTGACATCCATCCCACAGCGCGGCAATGACACTCATAGGTTTCATCATCACCTATCCTAATAGTCCATCAACTACCGCAGCTCGAGGCGCACTCGAAGTTTCCATAGCCGTCTTCTCCATTTACGGTAAAAGCCTTTCGATCGCGAACAGTGCTGGAGATATCGTCCGGAACCTCTGCGCGAGGATCGGCAAAATTAGCCTGCAATATGCTGGCGTGCAGAACGCAACTTTCGATGGCTCTTTCATGGGGACAGGGCCATTGGCACCCGACAACCAGAATATCGATTGGTCGTTCTACGATATGAGTGTGCCTGCTTGGGAGAATCTTTTTGACGTCGCGCTCGATATTGATTTCTGGGGTGATATGAGTACGCTGTAGCTGCAAATTCAGCTATAGAACTCTAAAGCAACTTGGATTGAAAGGACTTCGACTGCATGGCTTTTCACTTTATCCCTATTGCTTCACTTTATCCCTATTGCATCGAGGAAGTCACGCATGATAACGCCAGTCTTGCTATTTGCGAAAGCATTGATCATGGACTCGAAAGCTGGCGAATCGCGTCGACCAGTCTTTGCGAAATAACAGAGCGCGTGACTGACAGGAAATACTGCAGCATGAGCAGCCCATAGACCCATGCCTGGCTTGAAGAAATGCCCTGCGACCTGCGCAACACTCAGTGCTGATAGCTCCGGGCTCACCCATTCGGGCAGCGATGGAAGTACCTCTCCAGGAGTCCATATGTTCATGAATGCTTGCAGCTGTTGCTGATGAGTCCTCAATGAGCTATACATTATGCTGCACATCGTCCAGTACATGGTGCATGTTGAGAAGAAGCCATGACCATGTAACCTGCAGACGTCGTAAAGGGACAGCCCTTGCTCATCGACTCTCACCGCGGAGGGTTCCCTGAGATCGATGCTGTACGAAGGCACAGTGAAATCCCAGGTAGAGCTAGAGCTGCTGGGAGGTCGACTCATCCAACCTGTAAATGATTGCTTCTCGCGACAAATGACCATGATCTTCGTTTCCCACTCTCTCAATGCGTTGCGGATGTCCAGGCATCTCTCCAACAGCGTAGTTCCCAAAACGATATGCTGACGACTTGCAAGATCGGTTTTGACGACAGCTTCACTCTCACGAAACATGTCGAGTTCTTCAAGAAGCTGTGGGGCGGGATTGATCAGTTCGTAAAGCTCATCTCTCATATTGAGGCTCGGTAGTCTCCATTCCAGCTGTGTGAATGTGTTCGGCCTCCGTCTCGCAAGACCTTGAATTATGGCGGTCAGGCGAACTCCGTCGTATAGCTCTGTCCCGAAAGTCGAAAGGTGTCTCTCACGTCCACGCAGCTGCACGAGACGACAGGTACCATTGACATGGAGTCGCCAGTCAGCAACTTGATTCCGACTGGGATCCTTGGTAGCGGGATCCGATGTTATTCGACGGAACATCTCAAATAGCGTGAGCAGACGACAACACGCCAGTACGCTGTCGTCGCAAGCCGAAATCGGATCCTGAAGAGCCATGTTCGTTTGCCGGAGTGCCTGCGCATATAACCACCCCGCCCGCATGATCAGCGTCCGGTCTTCATTCATCCATCCGAGACCGGCCATTGCGCAAGCCTGGATAGCGTTCCTTACATCGGTATGGCTGTTCGCTAGCTCTCGAACTGACGGTATCCAAGGTGCCGATAATATACCGCCGATGCTACCGTCCAGAGAAGGGTCTTCTTGCGGCAAGTAGTTCGTCCAAAAGTATTCATCCATAATGATCGAAAAGTCAGTCCTGGCTAGGGATGTGTCAGAGGTCGATATGAGACTCTTCGTTATGAGGTTGGACCCTGCATCTTGACCAACAAAGACGTACTTTCGATCTTCGAAGGCACAGGGTATTTTGAGTCGCAAGCAGCGACCGCATGTCGGTTTCTTCAGGTCACAGCCTTTCTTCTTCTGTCTACAGTTGACACAACCTCTGGTCGTTCGTACGCCCTGCATGATTGTGGGAATCTCCCATATAGCCTCTCCTTGGGCGGGATACTGTCGCACTTGTTGCTGCACGATTCTTGCTAGACTTGCAGCGATGGCATGGAGATGTGTGGACTCCCCGAGTTTGATTTGTCGATATGACAAACGATTGTGGCTTGCCACAGCTCGTCGTTGCTCTGCTTCAGTTGCTTAGGGAGAGCAGACGTGATAGACACCAGCATACGATGAGGAGGAAATCTCGAGAAGTAGATTGGGCGAAGTAGACTGTGCTTCGGTCGCGTCTGTGAGGCGTCGGCATGATAAGCTTTATCGCGATCCCTTCGAATACATTCTACTTTGTTATTTCGAGCAGCGGAAGTCGTCTCAAGTGATCGGGCAAGATTGACGCTTCTTTGTCGGCTTGATTACTGATCAACGCTGACCGATCGCAGTATGCGGAATCGAAAGGAACGGGTGCGTGGTGAAACTCGACTGATCACAGTGTCTCCCTGCGGCTTTATCAATTCCTCCGACCGACCTTGCGCGTCACAATATATTCCCGACTTTGCAGCTCCAAGAAGGGGCAGTGCACATCGCACGCCGATGGCTTCTTTACGACATCTGCGACAGATCGATCTCCGAAATCCTTCCAGCATGTACAGGGAGGCTTGGAAGCTTGGTGGTTGGGGAGGGGTGATGCCGTGACGGCTGCTTGCTCGAAATTGCTTCTTGGGTCGCAGAGTCTAACCGCTTTGGGAGTGTCTCTGCGCTCCACGACATCACCGTCGCAGGCTTCACGTCTCTCTGCTTTGAAAGCTCAACTTGTCCTATACACATGCATTCCTTCAGGTCAGATAACGGAACATGGCAGTCGCAGAGATGTTCCCGATCGGGTACAGTCTGCTACGCAGTACCAATGACTCCTATAGCCAAGCTGCGTCGGAGGAATACCTATCGCTCCTCCGCCGCATGCCATCATGCTGTTGAAGGCAAGCGAGCCTTGTCAGAAGTATGCTTCTGTCTATAAGAGCATCTCATACCGGGCCACTTTCTCAAACCACACACTTCAGACTATCGACACTCTTGAGAATACAGCATTCGGCTTCTAAGCAGCTTCGACGTCAACCACTTCAAGTCATGGCCAATACCTCAGCAAGAGACTGCCAGCCCTCAAATGGCTTTGTTCATGCCATGCGCCGTGTCTACCATCCACTTGGGTTCTCCAAAGGATATAATGCCGTCCTTGGTAAGCTCTTCCAGGTTGTTTCTCTTACAAACCACAGCTGATTGTTGGCGCAAAGCGTTCCTGGCCTTGGGTTATCTTTTTGGGTTCACTCTCGCGCGTCTACAGTATCTGTCGTACAACGGTGTTTTCTGCAATGCGAATGCATCCGGCGGTACTGGAGCAGCTCCCGGAGAATGCTATTACTACCTGCAGGTACCGTTCAAAGTTGGTAAGTCAATCTTCTCAGTCCCCGTCTGGGATGCAAAGAAATGCTGATAGCGTTGAAGGCATGAAGCTCCATCTTTTCACCGTCATCCCGGCATCACTACTCGTCGTCCTACAATTCATCCCAGTCATTCGTCACAAGATCATTCTGTTCCATCGAATGAACGGTTACGCCATTGTCATCCTCTCTCTCATCAGTAACGCCGGTACGATCATCATCACACGGCATGCGTTTGGCGGCGAGTTTGCCACACAGACTTGGACTGGTGCAATGGTCATCCTCACCACGATTGGGTACATTATGGCCTGGGTCAACATCAAGCTGCTGCAAATTGATCAACATCGAGCTTGGATGCTGCGAACGTGGGCATGGGTGAGTTGGCGTTCTACCTCCGGTGTGACACTTGCGACGAACTGATACCTTGACAGTTCTCGACCATCGTCACCATCCGTATCATCATGATTATCTCAGCTCAAATCATCAGCACGAACAGGAACTGGTACACCACTCGTCCGTGCGCCCAGATCGCATTCGCACTCGGACAGAACGACACGCTTGCCGCATACCCACAGTGCGAAGGTTACTTCAACGGCAATGCACCAAATCTACCCGTCGTAGTCACTGTCGACTTCTCCAACGACAACTCCATGGAGCTCTCTGCTGCACTTGCGGTGCCTTTTGGCGCAGCAGGCTGGCTCGCTCTGTTACTGCATACAATCGCTATAGAGGGTTATGTAAGTACAACTTGTACAAATATGACCTCGAGCGTATGCTGACATTCCATACAGCTCCGACTCACGCCCAAAGAATCCAACAGACTACGTCAAGTATCATATGAGCGTCAACTTGAAAGGGGCATGTCCAGACCGGGATATGCGGGATTGACTGTTGAGCGCTTCGGCGACGCTGAGCCGTTCCAACCTCAAGCAAAGATTGAGCATGAACATGCGGAGATGAAGCAGGACAGAGAGGAGCGGTTTTGAAAGAAAAGAAAAAAAACAGAGGTGCTAATCCCTGCATGACGTTCAAACTTTGTGATGTTACGATTATGTTTCACGAGACGCAGGCTTTTACGACCATGACGATGGTGTCGCTAGGTGTGTGCCATGAGCGACAGATCTCACTCCCCGGAGTGGTCGCGTATGCGCGTCGAGGGGACTGAGGTACTGATGTGATGTTACTGTCTATCGATGTATTGGGGCCGGAGATTCTTTCCAAGAGCAAGTCGGTGCTGAAATCGTTTCGGCGACGACATCGCGTCAGACGTCTCTTCAGGAGTAGGTAAGAGCTCAATAGTGACCGGAAACGCTAGATGATTCCTTGATTGTTCAAACAAGAATGGCTTTTTGATATCATTTTTCATGTCGTCATCAATGACGCACCCAGTTACGTGGTGATTAACCGATGTTTTGGAGACGGTGTCGGTCTTGCGGTGCTATGGACTAGACCTTCCAGAAGTTGGAGTTGTAAAACACAAATCTCGCCATACAACCACCAACGCTCGGTTCATGTACTCCAAACTTGATCCTGTCCTAGAAAAAGAGCACTTTGATGTCCAGTATGACTATCAGACAACCAGTCGTCATATTGGTGCTGGTTTTCGCCGATACATGGAATCATTGCTTGCTAAGGGTATCACCCTGACTTATCTTGGCATTTTGTACTTTCCGGCATCACCTCGCTTGACAAGAAACCCGTCGCCCTCGTGATTCACCTACGACACCGGGAAGAAGGTCAAAATGGCCTGCAAAGGACGACCAGCAAATGGCAACATGCCACAGTGACTTTGCATTAAACAACATAGATATTTTGACGGTCGAGCAAGCGGTGACCTGAAAGGGAACGAGCGGATAATGCGGCAGCCACGACTGTTGGCCGAAACAGCGGGCGGGCAAGTCGTGATTCGCACGCAATGAGAAAGGTTCGACTTTCTCCGCCGCGACCGGATTTCTTGCCCGAAAGGCGGAGACGTACAATGATTCATCCACATTGGAGGAGTACCGAGGATAGGGAGTCAGGAATTTCCGTCGACTCATTCGCAATGCAGTCTCTACTGTCGCCATTCTCGACGACGACCGATTGATCGAACGCGTCTGCCACAAATCCGCCATCATGACGTCCTACGCGTATGAGCCCAAGACCGACCGAGCCCACGAGAGCATCTCGAGCCTCTCAGCAGACAATGATCTGGGGCATGAGCAAGAGCAGGGATCATACAAGTCGGAAGACTTCCACACAGCTGAGCCGGTGCCGGGAGAAGCACCGCTAGCCAGCACCTTCTCACACGATCCCGCTGTATCAATACGAAGCGTCGGCCCAGCACCGGATGGCGGACTGCAAGCATGGACTCAGGTCGCCATGGCTCATTTGACCATCTTCAGCACGTGGGGATGGGTTACGAGCTATGGCGTCTTCCAGGAGTACTATAGGACCTCTCTGGGCCTCGACCCCTCCGCCATTTCCTGGATTGGCAGTGTTCAGATCTTCCTGCTCTTCTTTCTCGGGACTTTTAGCGGGCGCGCGCTTGATGCTGGCCTGTTCCGACCCGTCTATCTAGCTGGCACCTGCTTTCAACTGCTGGGCGTTTTCTCCATGTCGGCCGCCACCAATTATTGGCAATTGTTCCTGTCGCAAGGCCTTTGCATAGGCATTGCTGGCGGTCTGCAGTTTTGCCCTGTCATGTCTTTGATTAGCACATACTTCGTCAAGAAACGCTCATTTGCCATCGGTTTCGTCACAATTGGCTCCTGTACTGGAGGTGTTGTGTTTCCCATCGTTGTTCAACAACTACTTCCGCGCATTGGCTTCCCTTGGACCATCAGAGTGTGCGGCTTCCTGATGCTATTCACGAACATCTTGACAAACCTCGTCTACCGCACGAGATTACCACCTCGTAAGACAGGCCCCCTCGTTGAGTGGTCGTCATTCAAGGAACTACCGTATGTGCTCTACTGCGCCGGAATGTTCTTCAACTTCTGGGGACTTTACTTTGCCTTTTTCTATGTTGGTAGCTATGGTCGCAACATCATCGGCATGAGTTATCACGACTCTGTCGAGCTTCTTCTTACTATGGTCGCCATTGGCTTCATCTGGCGCTTGCTCCCGAACTACTTCGCCGACCGCATGGGTGCCGTCAATGTCATGTTGCCATTCAGCTTGCTGTGCGGTATCATGATGTTCGCATGGATAGGTGTCCACTCAAAAGCATCCCTCTTTGTATTTGCTGCCATCTATGGTTCCGGTTCTGCTGGTTTGCAGTCCATGTTCCCAGCAGGCTTATCAAGTCTGACTACAGACATGAAGAAGGCCGGTGTTAGAATGGGAATGGGATTCACTATTGTCAGTTTTGCCTGTCTCACTGGCCCGCCGTTAGCTGGAGCACTCATCAGCAACAACAATGGCAACTATCTTCCTGCGCAGCTGTGGGGAGGTGCCTCATTTGTCCTTGGCGCGTCACTCCTTGTAGGTGCCAGGACAGCCAAGGTAGGCCTTCACCTCAGGCAAAAAGTTTGATTCTTGGTAGGCCCGACCCGAAGCGTCATAGATGGTCATGTATTAGGTATATACAGACGTTATAGAGAGACATAAAGAAGCAGGTCTATCACAAATTACTGATCAATCTCGAACTTGGTGAACGCTATGTCTTGCGTGCTTTCATCATTCGAAGTAGCGAAGACACCAATGACGGGACCGACGAAGTCTGCATTCGACAACTCTTCTGTGTCGACGATCCCAAGCGTCTTCGTCACGCCTTGCTCCTCTTCATACTGGAACACGAGCTTTTCTTCAGTGTACTCAATCAGCAGACGGAGCTCTTCAATATCGTCCGCAACTTGCTCTTGGTCTTGTCTGTTGATCTTCTTCGCATTGTTGACGACTTCGAAGCAGACTGATTTGCTGCTGTTATCATACCAGATGCGAGCATACCGGTGCTCGTCTTTGTAGTTGACAAGTCCTGCACGGACTGATCCCGCTTTTGGCACGGCCACACTGACCGAAGCGCTTCCTTCAAGCTTCCTTTGGCGTTTGCCGACGAATGAGACCGGCTCCTGCCATTGCGCGAGGTCTTTTTTGCTTGGTGTGAGACGAATGGTGGAGCCTTCAATCTTGTGGTCTGACAGATTGGCGTCACGAATGTACAGCCAGTCCAATCCACTCCTTGTCGCTTTGACTACATCGGTCTTGAACTTGTGCGACGAGGATACTTCGACCGTATCGAGAATCGGCCATTCGCCGTCCCAATTGCCAGACACCAGGAAAGACTCGCGGCCCATGTGAAATCTTGAGCCTCGCATGCGCATAGCGAGACAGGCGCCCCACCATCTGCCGTCGCTGTCTTGGAAGATGTCGCAGTGTCCCGTGCAGTGAACATAGTTGTCTGTGCCTGATGCGGTGAGGATCGGATTCTTCTCGTGTCCTTCATAAGGTCCCCAGATGCTCTCGGATCTTGCGATGGTGATCATGTGCTCTTTGAACGTGCCGCCTTCGGAAATGAGCAGATAGTAGAGCCCGTCTTTCTTGTAGATGTGAGGGCCTTCCGGATATATTCCACCAGTTCCCTTCCAGACCGTCTTCTCCTCGGAAAGTTTTTCGCCAGTCGACAGGTCGGCCTCAAAGAGACTGATGGTAGTCATGGGCCCAGGTCCTCTTGATCCACAGATGTATGCCTTGCCGTCATCATCCCAGAAGATGGATGGGTCGATGCCTAAAAACTCAAAGTACACGGGATCAGACCAGTTGTCTGACCAGATGTCATCGGTCTCGACGATGAAGTTTTGCGGTATGTCTTCTCCGTTATCTTCGGGATGAACGACATTTGTGTTGATGATGTATGTCTTTCCTGATCTTGTATCGTGTCTGATGGTCGGAGCGAATAGTCCGCCGGTGGCTAGCATTACGGTGCCATCTTCTTGTGGATGGAGCTTGGTGTCTGACAGACGTAGTGAGAGTTGGGATTGACGGTTGATTGCATTTCCTGAGATAGAGTCAGCGAGATGCGGCAGTACAAGTCATCATCGAACACACCGATGAGTGTCCAGTTCACGAGGTCTTTCGATGCATATATCGGTAAGCCTGGGAACAGGTGGAAGGTGGAATTGACCAGGAAGAACGTATCACCAATGCGTTGCACCGATGGGTCTGGAGCAAAACCAGGAATGATTGGATTGATTGCGGACGCCATGACTGCGGACGAGCGGGGTGTCTCAACAGGAGGCAAACCGGATACAAGTGTACTTCATCTTCGATATCATGGGAGTGAAGCTTACTTACGTGGAGTATGGATACTTGGGATGTGGCTGTCCGGATAAATGGCCGGGAATCTGTTATTCCACATGTTGTGGCACAGCTTTCCGAGTTTATCCCATTTGGCCAACGGCCAGATGAGGTGGACAAGCTGCAACATCGAGCTCGGCATGCACCGAGTGATGGAAGCACTTTAGGCAAGAAAACAACCAGGTGTAATCCTTCGACCAGCTTGGAACGGTCGATAGCCAGCACGATTTGAGTCGTATGTCCAGATTCGGGTCAAATGCCGAAGTCATCTCACCCCCGCATGGTTCACGCCCCCGGATAATCTCCGCAAAACATCTTCCCCGCAGAAGCTTACTGTCCCCACCATCACGGACGAGACTCCTTCAACATGTGATCGACTATCAACACGAGCCCCTGGAGCTACTCAGAGACCCTGACTCGTACGCTATGAGCTCGGAGTCGAGAGTGAAAGCTGCATGGTGCCTCTCTGCTTCACGCTTCTTCAGCAACCCAACTCCAGTCACGAGATTGACTTATCGCCTTTCTCTCACAACACGGGAACTGACAACAGTAAGAGCTTTGCCGCAACTTCGTTTTGTGAGGGGGTGATCTAAGCCACTATTGCTATACCAAGGAGTCCCAGCCCACTTGGCACCACCATAACGGCCGCCATCGCTGCTAGACTTTCGCCGTCCAAGGCATGGCAATTCGATGCGATACAAGGAAATGTTTAGCCTATGATCTCTTGCCAAGTTCACCCTATCTTCTTTTTGGTGTGAGTCGACATATAGCATGATCATACTGGTATGGGCACATGGAATGAAATCTCGGCCGAGTTTCTTGGTCTCGAACTCAGGTTGTAGAACACCTCAATCCTTCCTACCGTGAGTCCGGTGGGTCGTTTAGCCTGTTGATCGCAAGCACGATATAATTACTTCGTCGCTTCCCCATATTGGAGGAGCATAATTCATCGCATCTGGTGGTATACCAATCTACAACATAATCATGCCTCGCTTCCCCAAACCCCACAGTCTGGCCGTGCCAGTCAAGCCTCCCAAGGGTCATTTCTTCTTTGCTGGACACACAATTGAGCGTGTCAAATGGTGGACGTCAGGTCCTATGAGGAAGCTCTACTTCCTCATGGGTGTCATGATCATGACCAACACTGCCAATGGCTTTGATGGCTCTATGATGAACGGTCTTCAGAGTTTGTCGTACTGGCAGGAGTACTTCAACTACCCCAGGGGTTCAATCTTGGGCTTGTTCAATGCTTCTATGAGCCTGGGCTCCCTGATTGGTCTCTTCTTTGTGCCTTACCTCATCGACAGACTCGGTCGTCGCGCCGGTATTCTCATCGGATCGGTCATCATGTGTCTTGGTGTCGGCCTCCAGACAGGTGCCGCAAACTTCGGCATGTTCGTTGCCGCTCGTCTACTTATCGGGTTTGGTGATTGTATCGTACTCGGATCTGCACCCCTTCTGATCACTGAACTGGCCGTAAGCATCATCTCCCCGCTTATTCAAATGACTATATTGACATTGCTTAGCATCCTCAAGACCGCGCTGTGCTCGTCACTCTCTCAGGTGCCTCGTACCATTCAGGCGCCTTTATTGCAAGTTGGGTCACATACGCGACTCTCAAGATTCCCAGCGATTGGGCATGGCGCCTTCCCTCCCTGCTTCAATGCACCTTTTCCATCATCATCTCTATTGCAGTCATCTTCACCCCTGAGTCTCCTCGTTGGTTAATCAGCAAGGATCGCTCCGAGGAAGCTCTGAACATCTTGGCTAAATACCACTCTGTTACTGGCGACACTGAAGACAAGGTTGTTCAGCTTGAGTACAACGAAATTGTTGCAGCTATCAAGATGGACCAAGAGGCCAATCGTACTGGCTGGCTTGATCTGGTCAAGACTAAGGGCAACAGAAAGAGGATGGGTATCATTACTGCCATCGGTTTCTTCTCTCAATGGTAAGTCCTTCCCCTATTATGAAGCTGCGAAGATGCATGTTTATGTTCGAACCGCGTCCCCTTTCTACGGAGAGCCTAGCATCGGAATGCATGATCATGTTCTCTGGCCCTGAGGTCCTACTCTATGCTTGACCTGCAGGCATGCACGATCATGTTTGAAAAGCATCCGATGGTCAAGGGAGTCGCAATGCCGCAAAACATAGCTAACGTCATAACAGGTCTGGCAACGGCATCATTTCTTACTATTTGGCCACCGTAAGTTTCCGCCTTGTTCAGCCCACAACAGATGGAACTCCTCTAACCGAGACCAGATTATGAAAGAAATCGGCATCACCTCCTCGAAAACCCAGCTTGGTATCAACGGCGGCATGAAATCATGCTCTCTCGTCACCAACATGGGTATGTCTTTCTTCGCCGATAAGCTCGGTCGTCGCCCGATGTACTTGATCTCCACAATCGGTACATTCGTCGTGTTCAACATCGCAACTATCATTGCCGCACGTTACGCTGCAACCCCACACGCCTCTCTTGGTGCAGCGTTCGTCGCAATGCTGTTCATCTACGGGTTCTTCTATGACTTCAAGTAAGCTATCCTGGACCTCGGCGAATAGTTGAACAACGACTGACGTGAGAATAGGAACGGTCTCATGGCTACATACACCACTGAGATTATGCCTTATGGTCTTCGCGCCAAGGGCTTTACCTGGCTCAACTTCTGTGTCACCCTCTCGCTGTTCTTCAGTATGTCTGCCCCCAAATGCCACTCTGACGTATGCTGACCTTCATCTTCAGACCAGTACATCAATGCCATCGCCCTCGACGCGCTGAAGTGGAAGTACTACATCTGCTACTGCGTTTTCCTGGCCTTCGAAGTCGGTGTCATCTACCTCTTCCTCGTGGAGACCCGCTACACTCCCCTGGAGGAGATTGCAAAGTACTTTGATGGCGAAGACAGAACTCTTGATGTTGCTGCTGTTGCCAATGAACAAGTCAAGCATGATGGCGATGGTGAGCTCAAGGAGAAGGGCTTGACCGTACAGCAAGTCGAGATCGTCGAGAAGGTCTGAGGGTGTATGAAGTGTGTCATTACGAACGAACGTGTTATTATTCAGGTGTATTTCTTTGTCAAAGAATGCAATGCAATATAAGCGTCAAGTACAGACGATCGCTCCCTTGCGTTACACTTGCGCTGTGCCGTTGCCACCACTTGTCGGTATCTCCGACCTTGGATGCAAATACTGGCCAGACCAGAGAAGGTTCCGCCAGGGAGACGAGGGCCCAAACCGAGAACGATCAGCCTTGCATTTTCAGCTACACACTGGAGGCTCAGCAGCTTGCTGGCGAACATCTTGTTTCGAAGCCAACCAATGCAGCCCTGAGCACATGTCAGCCGACCCAAAGCTTCGGTTCGAACGCTGTTCAGGCATCCATAAACCCACGGCCAAGAGTCCAAGAAAGCTTGAGGAATGTCCCAGAACAGTCAAAGCACGACGCTCAGCTATTCCGGGGCAAAGTTTGTACACGATAAGTGCCGAATGGGCATGACTTGTCAGACTGTTCTGGAAAGACCACGTGAAGCAAGGGTCAAGCCAAGCTGGCCAAGCTTGCTTTGTGTATCAGACATTCGGTGCTTCCGATGGCAGTTTGTAACGATCCCTCGTGTCGGAACGAACATCTTCAACGTCCCGGCAGGTGTGGCGCCCATTATTTGAGACATATCTTGACAGAGGCGGACGACAAGGTGTGCGCCCATAGGCGCAAAGGAGTCTGATATGCTGGATATTCAGGTGAGAATTACTGTTCAGGGGCCACAAACTCTGTGTCTAAGTTAGGCATGATAAGGCACTCGAAAAGGGAGGATTCATTGGGGCCTTGCAGGATACCAAGTCACAAGTCGCTACGTACCAAATTCAGAACAAGCTCAGCTGGATTCATCGAGGCGAGGGTCCTTCCTGTTCCTGGCCCTCTGCTTGTTTTCTCCGCCATGTTGAGAGTAGAGTCAGAGTATCCGGCTATTCTACAACGCTGGAACAAATGTCTCTGATTCTTGTTCCACACCAACGTAGATAGCGAATCACCCGAGATGTTCGGCTCGAGTCGAGAGACATCGCCAAGACTTCGGCTGAACTCCGTGCTCGGCAGGAGCAGTGTATCCTTCACGGCTTCACCATCTTTTGCAGGGTTTATTAGAACAAAGCTGAGCTCGACGCCGTACAAAGCATGGAGCCTATATCCAAATCTGAACCATTGAAAAAGCGCGCAATGTTATTCACAGCCATTCTTCAAAAGCCTGCACCTCGCTGACGGATTCCAGCGGAGCGGGCTTGGCAGACACAGGTCACACTAGCGCGAAACTTTGGAAGGTCCGCTCCCTTGCTTGTGATCTGGGGACACCGCTCCTCGAGATTGTGGGGACTTCTTACAACGACTCGCGCAGGCCAATTTTATTCTCACAATGACGACTATAAAAACCTCCGACTCGTATCTTGATTCTAGAAGCGACCTTGTGGCATGTCATCCAATTTGACAACACACTGTCAAGGCCAGGAGGATTGCGATAGCTTCACAATCCTCCCGCGGTCTAGTTCATGGTACATAGAGCGCCTCCCTTGGCGTGTGGCACTCCAGACGTCGTGATAGACGGTTCGGGGAATTTAGCTGAGCCGAGTTACTGCTATTCAAGGCTCAGTCTCAGCTCTGGCGTCCCACCACCGCGTGACTGTACCTCTCGCTAATCTTATGCTCGAGAGCATGTTTTCAAGAGCTATATACAGTGGTCGTGTTGGCCCGTTGTGTCTCGACAGCAGCTCAGTCAACATTCGTTCGTTGTTGCAACATGTCGGCCTTTACGACGCTCGTCGCGTTCTTGTTTGCATTCCTTTTTGCTAGCAATGTCGACTCCTTGGCAAGCACAGACACCATCACATGGGGTGGTGACAATAGTCGTGCAGGCTACCAAACGTAAGTCTACATCATCAATGTAGTAAGATTTTGAGACTGATTGAAGCCAGAAATCACAACATGGACCCCTCAGTCGTTGCTGGAGATGCTTTCGGTCAACTCTGGAAATCGAATCTACCAGGAAACTTCCAGGGCATCGGTGCTGAACAGATCTTCTCTCAACCGCTCGTGTACACCGGTAGCGATGGCATCCAATACGTCTACATTGCTACCACGCAGAACAATCTTTACAAGATCAACGCTAAGACCGGAGATATTGTCACTCAGAGGAACATGCATGTACCCTTCTTGACTGCTGATCTCGATGGTTGCGTCGACATCAATCCTACTGTTGGTGTCACAGCTACCGGTGTTATCGACCCTGATACTGGCATTTGGTACCTCACATCCAAGACATACTCAGATGCCTTCCAGAATGGCGCTTTCTCGAAAGCTAACCCTCCTGGTCGTTTGAACGGCCGCTACTACTTCCACGCCATCAACACCGCTGATCTGTCCGAGGTTAGCGGGTTCCCAAAGATGATTGATGGCCTTGTCTTCCGTAACAACCCCAACCGCATGTTCATCGGCGGTAATCAACACGCTCGTCCCGGTATGCTTCAAGTTGGTGACTTCATCTACACCGGCTGGGCGTCTCATTGTGTCAAATGGAACTTTACTGGAGCTGTCATCGGTTTCCATCGCTCTACTGGAGCTGTGGTCGAGGCTTTCGCCATGGAAGGTGGCCCTGAGCCTAACACTATCCCTGGTGCCGGTGTCTGGATGTCCGGAGGTGGTCTTGCCTACGACGGCAAGGGCAGCATGTTCCTTGCTAGTGGCAACGGCTACGCGTCCCAACTCAAGGCAACAGGAAATTCTTTGCCTGGTAGACAACCTCCTACGAGTCTTGAAGAAGCTGCCGTCAACTTCGCTATAGGCTCAGACGGCAAGCTCACTCCTGTTGATTTCTTCATGCCTTGGGAAAAGACTCAGCTGGACGGTGCTGATAAGGATCTTGGTACCACTCCATTGGAGCTACTACCTACCGATGTCTTCAAGTGTGCCAATGTCGCTCGCATGGGTGTTGTGACTGGTAAGTCCGGCAAGACATACTGGCTCAACCTCGACAACCTTGGTGGTTACCAGATGGGACCAAACAAGCTTGACGCTGCCGTCCAAGTATACCAGAATGAAAATTCGGTCTATGCAGGCGCTGGAGTCATGCCCCTGGGTGGTGGTTACATCTACATCAACGTCATCCAATATCAGACTCACGTCTTCAAGTTCAGTTGCTCGGCGAGTGGTGATCCTCAGTTTACCCTGGTCGCAAACACTCCCGAGAAGAACGCGTACATTCTCGGTGTCGGCCACGGTACCACCACTTCGCTCAATGGCCAAGAGGGAACAGGTCTCCTCTGGACTACCGATGTCGAAGGCTTCAACCTGAGAATCTATAATGCCATACCGACTGATGGAGGAAGCATGCAGCTGCTGAAATCTTTCAACATTCCCGGCGTAACCAAATTCTCTCGCCCCGTCTTTGGCAACGGTATTGCGTACGTAGGTACGACCCAGGGCGCTCTGTATGCGTTCGGTTCTCCCGTCAACCTCCCTCTCAACTGCTCGTCGCCATATACCTTTGCGAACACTCCTGTGGGCAAAGTGTCGGACCCGGTACAGATCACTTGCAAAGCAAACATCGGTGTCACCGTCAGCAGTGTCGCTCTGACTGGCAACCCCAACTTCAAGGCCGACAAGGTTGCCACACCTCTTACTTTGACTGCTGGTCAGACATTCACGTTCAATGCTACCTTTGCTCCTAACTCTGTTGGCCTGCTATCGAGTGACATCCTCGTCAACACGACCAACAATGTCGCCAAATATTCAACAACTACGCCTATCACCCTGAAGGGTACTGCAAACTCGCTCAAGCCTCTGTTGGCCATTGCTCCGAACACTGTAAGTATGCAAGATTGACGACACCAGAAGACACTTAACAAGCTCTCGCCGGCCGATCAAGCGGTCGTGAGTAGCTGCCGCAACATAGAGTGTATTTGAGATAAGCAGCCGCCGGAGGAGAACCATCTTGAAAAAGCTCTCCCACGGTGTCTCCGGGTTTCAGAAATACGTTGTGCATTGCGGCAGGCCCTGGAACCCTGAACCATTCTTGGAGAATCATGCTGATCCTTGTTGCATAGGTCTCTTTCAATGTCATCGCTGGCCAGCAAGTCGGCGGAACCTCCCAGTCATCCCTGTTCAGCAACCGCGGTGATACTGTGCTCACAATCGGCAATATCACCTACTCCGTTGTCTCGGAAACTGGCCCCTGGATCACCCCTAATATTACGGACAACGGCACTCAGGTCGGTTACTTTACGTTCACCAACCTTCCAACTACCATCGACCCCAACAACGTCGCAACGGTGAACATCAACTACAACCCAGACGTTGCAGGTAACCACGCAGTCTACGTCAAGGTGAACTCCGACGGTGGCAGCAGCTTGCTTGACGTAGTCGGTCGTGCAGGCACCAATCCCTCTGCTCTTATCGAGTTCCAAACCCCTGACGGCACGGGTTGGGTCACATACCAGCCAGGGGTACCCTTCTCTTTCGGCAACGTCACCGAAAATCAGACCAGAAATCTGAAGATGCGTGTCACCAACAATGGTACTGGCTCTGCGGTACCCCTGTCGCTGACGGTCTCGAAGCCCCCTTATGGTATCCCCGGTATAATAGGGGCTGTCAATACAATTGATCTAGCCGAGGGTACCCTCTTGCAAGCCAACGAGAGCCAGACAGCGACTCTCTTCTGCTCAGTGCCGAGATCACAAGTAAACTTGCCTTCCTTCATGGGTACCGCTACCTGGACCATCAACACGGGAGACCCAAACATGGGCAAACAAGTTATCCAGTTCACGTGCTCCGCGATCGCCGAACAGGTTGGCCCGCTCCTGACGAACGGCACAGCCCAATTCAGCTACGTAGGCTGCTTCAAGGAGAACAACCCCGGCCGGCAATTAGCCACAAATCCGATCAATAGCAAAACTTTGACCAACGACATATGTATCACAAAGTGTGCTGCGTTGGGTTATCGCTTTGCAGGGAGTCAATATCAATCTGAGTGTTGGTGTGGCAACGCGCTGCCACTTCAGATGGACCTGGATACCGACTGCAATTTCAACTGCGCTGGCAATGAGAACCAGACTTGCGGTGGTAGTGGAAACATCAATCCTGGCTCGCACATCTCGCTATTTGCCGATCTCGCGCGCTTCGACGGCAATACCACCACCCAGGTACAGCATATAGTGCCGTCTTACAACGGGTATAACTACTTGGGTTGTTATGCTGAATCGGGAGGCAAGACTGTTTCTGCCGCTTCACAGGATACCGGTACTATGACCGTCGAAGCCTGCGGTGATTTCTGTATCGCAAAAGGTTACACGTTGTTCGGGCTGCAGTATGCTAGTCAATGCTGGTGTGGAAATAGCATTGCTACGACTTCGAAGCTCACCCTTGACAGCAAGTGCAATATGGCTTGCAAAGGCTCAAACGCCGAATTTTGTGGAGCTGGTTCATTGACGAGCTTGTATGGCAAGAACATGACGGCGGCTTCATCAAGCTCGTCCTCGAGCGTCGTATCTTCGTCGAGCGCGTCGTCCATCGTGGTATCATCAAGCTCGTCCACAGTCGCCAGCCCTCCTCCAAGCTCATCTTCCGGAACCGCAACAACCGCTACGTCTAACACAGCAAGCTCTTCGAGTGCTTCATCCACGGCTGTACCTACGTCTGTCTTAGCTAACTACACGTACATGGGATGTTTCAACGAGACTCATGATCGTCGTGCCCTCAATGGCCCCTCCAAAGCTGGAAATACCAACACTCTTGAGAGCTGTGCTACTTTCTGCGCTGGATATGCCTACTTCGGTGTGGAATTCGGCCAAGAATGCTACTGCGGCACAAGTCTGTATGCCAATTCTATACTGCAGAAGGACGAATCTGGTTGCAGTGTTGCTTGTGCCGGAAATTCGGCCCAAAAGTGCGGTGGAGGCGATTTCCTCAACGTGTACTACACAAACGTCACCACCTCATCCACAACCACATCTGCCTCCACAAGCACGCCCACTGGACCTATCACGGTGCAGTCGGTTGGTGGTTACACGCATTTGGGATGTTACAACGAACTTGCCAATGGCCGCGCGCTCAACCAGTTGAATAAGGCAGGCAGCTCCGTCAGTGTCACCTTTTGCGCTTCCTACTGCTCCGCCTACACCTACTTCTCAGTCGAATACGGCCAAGAGTGTTACTGTGGAAACGCAATTGGGTCGGGTTCGGCACCTGTGACCGACGGACGTTGCAAGATGCCCTGTGCCGGAAACGCAACCGAGATTTGCGGAGGTTCCTCTGGCCTCAACATGTACCAGAAGGTCGCAGCTGTCTCAAGCTCCTCCGTCCTGAGTTCCTCTTCAGCGAGCTCTTCTGTCTTGAGCTCATCTGCAACTGGATCGTCTGTCCTGAGCTCATCTGCATCAAGCTCCTCAGTTTTGAGCTCCTCATCAAGCTCCTCAGTCCTGAGCTCCGCCACATCGAGTGCATCCGAATCATCAAGTTCGGCGCCAAGTTTCTCCGGCTCGGCACCCGGCACAGGTTCTACCTCGTCGTCGTCAGTTTCATCTTCTGCAAGCTCTTCGGCGGCCTCGTCTTCTATCGCTACTTCGACCACTAGCAGCATCTCATCAGCATCAGCGACACCGACTGGACCTGTCGCTAAGCAGAGTGTTGGTGACTATGTCTATCAAGGCTGTTGGAGTGAGATTGGCGGAAGAGCTCTGCAAGGCAAATCTTTCTCTAACAGCTCGAACAGCCTGGAGTTTTGCGCAACTTTCTGCACAGGATACACCTATTTCGCAACAGAATACTCCTCCGAATGCTACTGCTCAAACACTGTAAGCTCGGCATCTGTTCTGACTAAGGACGGACGATGCAACATGCCCTGCTCCGCCGATAGGTATGGGATCTGTGGCGGTTCCAACGGCTTGAGCTTGTACAAGTACAGCCCTGGCAGCGGTTCTTCGAGTGGCTCAAGTTCACCATCCTCGCCGTATACCTCTGTTGGACCGAGCAGTAGTTCATCGAGTAGCGTGCTAAGCAGCAGTTCATCGGTTCTGAGCAGCAGTTCGACCATTTCCTCAGCATCTTCGGCAACCGATGTTAGCTTGTCGAGCTCTACCGTGTCAAGCTCGAGCACCCCTAGTCAGAGCTCATCAAGTGCGTCATCGGCTGATTCCACATCGAGTTCGACAGTCTCGGCTACTGACTTGTCATCTTCATCGACGGGGCCAAGCTCATCTGCCTCGGTCTCGGTTTCGTCCTCAAGCGCGCCTTCGTCAAGTGTTCCTTCCTCAAGTGTATCGTCTTCGAGCGTGTTGTCTTCGAGCGCTTCCTCGTCAATCGCATCCTCGTCAAGCGCCAGCTCTGATCTCGGACCCTCTAGCAGCCCTTCGTCTTCGGTCATTTCGTCTTCCTCCGCTTCCGTAACGCCAGCACCTGTCTCGTCTACGAGTGCATCGTCCTCATTGATTTTGTCGAGCGTTTCATCTTCATCAACATCTGTGATCAGCGGTTCCGCCTCGTCGACGCTATCTTCGAGCACGTCGGCGACCTCAACAAGGCCCACAATCTTGCCCACTGTGTCTGATTACGCCGCTCAAGGGTGCTACAACGAAATCAACGGCCGCGCATTGGCTGCCGCGACTTTGAGGAACAGCACCGGGATGACACCTGCCATGTGTGCATCTTACTGCTCGCAGTATGCCTGGTTCGGAGTCGAAAATGCTCTTGAATGCTACTGTGGACCTTATCCTCGCACCGGGAGCTCGTTGTTATCTGACAATAGTACCTGCAATATGCCCTGCCCTGGAGACAAGACTGCATTGTGCGGTGCCGGAAACAGACTCAACATGTACTACAGTAGCAACTCGACGAAGGCTTCTACCGATCCCATGAACGTCAATGCCACCGGCAACTACTCATTCTACTCCTGTTACAAGGATAGTCCTCGGGCCTTGAGTGTGGTGTCGGCCAGCGACACCATGTCAGTCGACGCTTGTTTGAAGCTCGCTGAGGCCGGCAAGTACACCTGGGCAGGGCTAGAATATTCTAGGGAGTGTTGGCTAGGTAATGCGCTAGCCAGTGGTACAGGTAATGCGACCGCATCGGAGTGCAATATGCCTTGTAAGGGTATGCCCGGGCAACTTTGTGGAGCTGGCTCTAGACTTTCGCTATACAAGAGGAACACCGGCTCATAGAGTAGATAGACCGTCTTCGCGCTGCTTCTGTATATACTTATAGATATCTACAACGTTAACTTTAATTAAATTGCATCTTATTTAGTAAGTGTAGCAGAGATGTTATTAGCTAGATATCCATTAGATTATCCATGTTATGGCCAACTATTCTTGGGAGAGAATAACTAGTCACGGGGTTGGACTCGTGAAGCGGAGTGTCAAGCGAAGTGAAGCAGGTAGTGTGTAAAGTAGTGTATACTAAAGGGACTGTTGGAATAACTAATTGAGTTGAACGCAGGACTACCTAAGGTCGTCCTGCCTACCTATATACTTGATAGATAATGAGTGTATGCATGTTGCTCTGTATGCTCCGTTGTGCTCTATAGAGCAGAGCAGCAGAGCGGAGATAGCGTGTTTATGCAAGGTGCTCTGTTGTGCCAAGGTGCGGAGAACAACAGAGCGGGCTGTGCGACCCTGTCATTGGCAGGATCGTAACAATCCATTAGATTAGATATAGACCTTGATCTAGTGAATATCAGGTTAATATATTGACTTATATAGATTAAGTCTAATTACGGCAATCTCTAGTAGACATCTAGTCTATCGGATATCTAATAGACCTAACAGATTCAGTTAATATCTACTAGATTAACTGGATTAGATATAAGTTTAAGTATCTAATCTAAAATATCTAACGGCTTTAGCTGCATATCCAGCTAACAACATCTTTAAAGTGTAGTGTAATGTTAGCGAAGCTTATTACACTATCTAGACTAAAGCTAGATGTTGTATTTCAGGTTTAGCGGGTAGGAAAAGCCACGTTCGGCTTGCCACTGAGAGCCATGCATGATAACATAATCCACATCATCGTCGGAGTTTCGATACATGCCAAATCCAACCGCCTTGAAACCGTTTGAGAGTGTGGCAGAGCACTGTAGTGTAGAGGACGAGTCAACAGAGCATACTATGGGCACGATATCGAACCATCTGCCCGGGGCCGCAGGGTCGAAGAATTGAGGGAAGACCATGTCCGTTGCATAACCGCCACCAGAGTTGATAATATACAAAGCTCTGTTTGCTGGGGCTGATTCATGGAGAAGACCCGTCACCGTGTCCAGTCTGAAACCGCCGTCTTTGTAATTTCCAGCTTGGCGGTTCATCTCGAGATACAGTTGGTCCCACTTGTTCTGTGGATCGATGAGCTGGATGGGAGTTCCATCGGCACTAGTTCCTGAGCCGAAAGCCACAAGCTTTGCTGTCGGTGCTGCACTTGCTGTGGTGAATGTCGTAGAGACGGAAGAGATGATGGTGGTCACAGCCGAGGCAGTAACAGTGATGCTGGTTGTGGTCGTTGAAGCTGAAGAAGCCTGTGTGACTTGAAGCATACAAGCTGATGAAACGACCGAGGCGGGATACTTGGTAAGTGCGTCAGGGACGGCCAGTGTGCGCTTAACATTCTGTGCAGCTGAATTCGCGGCGGGGAGGTACCAAGTTGTCTGGTTTGCATCCACCAAGACTGCAATGTTACCCTCGTCGGAGGCTGTGGTCAAACCCTCTCTCGGAAATCGACTGTCATCTCGCTTACGCTGCGACGCCTGTCCAGCAGAAACAGTGACCGTGGCAGTGGAAAGTGTGATGCTCGTCGAAATTGGCGTGGTCATTGATGTGACGGTGACAGTGGCGACGACAGGCGTGTAACTGAGCACACTTGAACAGAAGGGTATGAAAGTCGACTTCAATTGGTCTGGGAAGTATCGCATGTCGGTAAGGGCTTGGTAAATGGCGCCGTCCTTGTATCCAACCACATGGCTAGGCGCTTGGCTGCTGATATTGGTGTATGTATAAGACATCGACACAGTGTACTTATCGTTGCCTCTCGTCTGGCCACTGTTTGTCGCATAGCTGCTCTCCCATGCTTCGGTGTACAGGGTACAGTATTGACCTTGAGCAACAGTATTGTTTAGATACAAGACAAAGGTATTGAAAAAGTTGCAAATCTTGGGAGGGGTGCCATCTGAAGGAGGGTGGTTGACATTGTATTGCGTCTGTGTCTTACAGTATTCGGCACAAAGGGATGCGTTGAAACCACCTTGAGTGAATATGGTAGATGCAACAAGAGTGTTGTAGCCTTGAGTATCATAAGGAGCGTCGATGGCAGCATTGCCGAGGTATTGGGCGGAAGAGAAGCCAGAAGGAACGATTATCGAGTTGCTGGTGTAGCCATTGGATCCAGCGACAACCACATTGAACGAGCTCCTGAACTGTCCATAGTTCTTCGTGTTTGAAGTCGAGACCGCACTGCCCCAGAAAACACACTTGATCATGGTGACACTGCTAGGGTCGACACAGGTGGGCCCAGGCACGAGACTTGGGTCACGCTCGAAGTAGATGTTGAAGGAGACGCATCCCCTGATGGTATCGCACTTCTTGGCACAAGTGGAGACATCATAATCTTGCAGTGTAGTGAAACCCATGTATCCGTAAGCACTGCTTGATGCGTTGAGATTTTGAAAGCCCATCGTGTAGCCGGAAGGCGTCTGGGCATTCATGGCCTTGGATGAGAACCTGGAGTCTGAAGTGAAGGCGACGGCAGTGTCTGGATTGGTCACTGCGTATGCTGCAACGCCAGTAGGTTGGGGAGCGCAAGCAGCTCTTCTGCCATTGCGAGCAGCGGCAGTGTTTGAATCGGAATACCTGTCGTCAAAAGAGATTGAAGAGACTGCCTCTGTAGCTTGAGCTGCCAGTACTGTAGGGTCGTAGGTGATGACCTGTGCAGTCGCACCGACCAACTCGGTGTAGGTTGGATCAGGTATGGCAACTACCATGTCCAGGTTGAGCTCTTGAGGCGCAGGAAGCGCCACAGCAAGCCTGGCCGCAAGAATTGGGAGGGCTGCAAGAGAGATTCTCATGTTGATTCTAGAAGTTATGGAGAGGTCAATGGTTTTTCCGTTGGCTCTCACTCCAAGATATACAATTCCTAATGTCTCGTATTCGCCTGTCGCGTAAGAAGGTGTTTACTACTCTTCCCTTCGGCTTCTCCGATGTGACCTTCATTCGAGACGCGATGGTCTGAATGTTACTTTCCTTTAGTTCAGCCCTCAGCTCTCGACTCATACAGTGTAAAACAGCAGCTGGCGAGGGCTGGTGATACCCGTGGTTTTGGCCCAAGCGCCGCGACGGGAGCGCGACGCCGGGACGTACGCTGGCGTCCATTCTGAGAATACAGTATCTACTGTAGTCTAGTTGCTGCTTGGTGCAAGATGAAGCAGGAAACAATTTTGGTGCATAAGGTCGGGTGCACCGAAGGACAAGCTGTCTGATGAGCTGAGCGACTGTCAAGATCGTGAACGGCTCGTAGGAGAACGCGTCGCTCGACCCTAGAATCCACTTGAGAGAAACTTCATCCACGCCGCACGCTAGGAATTCCCTCAGAACTTCTCTCCAGCTGCCAAGCACTGCTTTACCGCACTTCGCACCATGACCGTTAAGCTATCATAAGGACAGGCAGAGTGTACAAGGGGCTAGGCAGGAGCGTGGGCTCATAAGGCTGTAGCTAGAACTCTAGAAGCCTCCACGAGTCGGCGACGCCGATCTTCCTTCTATGGCAAACAGGAAGAGTATCAATTATCAAGCCGTACATTTACACTACACGTAGTTAGCTTGAGGTTTTATCCCATTACTGTCTATGTTCTGCCCTGGACCGGTAGGCATATAAGAGAGCCAGAGGCGGTTGGTTGGTTGACTCGTATACACTGTTCGCAGAGGAGCGAAGGACTCGACCTAATACGGGAACCCTAGATCTATAAAAGGTTTAGGGTAAGGAGAGTGCCTAATCAAGTCATCAGTGGTTCCTGCCAAGCCGGCGAGCCGTTCAAAATACTCGCTTCGGACATGCGAAAGTTGCAGCATTCCTGCTCCACATGACCAATTCAGGTCGCTTAAGTTCTTCTAGCTCAAGCCGCGCGCGAAAACATTACAAATAGGGCTACGGAGTATCTTTCAAAATCAGACTGAGTTGTGAACATTCTAGAGCAGAACATCCCAGCTGGAAAGACTCGAAACAGATTGGGGTTTGCCAAGTCCAGCTGCGCCTCGTTATAGCCGCAGGACTCGTGATCAGCTCGGCCTTGAATGAGATATCTGTTCTTACTGTCTCGATGCCTCTTCTCCAACAGTGAGAAAGACCGGTTAGTAGCCGCCTTTCAAAACGGCGACCACGGAATAGGTTCACGTCCCCCTTACCTTTGACTACCAGTTCTCTATACCTACAACTGCTCAGACGGTGTGGCTTGATCGATTTCTCCGATGAGTCGTTGAGGGCCGAGGCGTGCTGCTCCAGAGCGGATCCCGAACACACCACGGTGCCCCTGACAGACAGAACTTCAGAGTTGATATAGGATCTCAGTATCTCTTGCAAGTTGCAAGCGTTATGAAGCAGGTCAGGAAGTATGGGGAAATACAGGCAAGTGTCCACTGTCTGCGAAGTGCAGCGAAACCGTTCGGCAATGGTCCCGTATCGCCATTGTAACCAACTTGGATTTCGAACCCGCGTCGCCGTTCGTTCTTGAGTATGCTCGCTGGAGGCGTGGATCAGAGAGAGAAGCAGGTGATAGAAAGACTGTCTCGGTTTGATGTGTAACACTTCGCAGGCACAAGAGCGTTTAGAAAAGTCGAGTTGTGCCGCTTCCAGGTAGGATGGATGCGGCACGCAATGCCGGTTGCAGCCTTGGAGTCTGGAGACTACCGAATTGTCGCAACAACAATATCGAGTAAAATCACCTCCGATAGTGAAATGACTCAGGGAATCTCATGATTTGCGTCGAAATGTCCTTATGTCACGACCTTGCTACAACTCTACTCGAGGCGGCGGACGACATCTGTAAGAACACGGTCCGCGCGTAGGTAATCTGTTGTCTGGCCACAGGGTGTTCCAACGTGGCATGCTTGGCCCTCCAGTACAAGCTGGACATATTTGAACCTCACACTGCCATCTTCGACAGGTGGTTGTGTTTGCAAAGATCTTCGTTAAGCGCGTAGAGCGCGTAGCAGCACCGGAAGTCGAGAGGTTCGTACGTTGTGATATCTGCCAGCGATCTACAAGCCACGGTGCTTAGCTCTGATGCGAAAATACATCGTTGGTCGAGATTTCGTTTGACACCGACCAGGGCCCCAGCCGCTATGCATATCGATGCAGGCGGCGCGCCTACCTAAGGAAAACGCCGTACTGGGTATTGGGTGCTGTGCCTCATCAGGAATTCGCGCATATGAGCACAGTATGCCTCGAGGACTCTGCGGATCTACAGACAATCGTTATCAATTCAAGAACCAAACTTTTATAATACTCGGGGATTCATAGTAGTCAAGAACCTTACTGTGAGATCAGGCAAGGATCACGTCGAAGCACAGGAATTCTGTGGCCGTCAGTCTCGCCATGGGGCTCGTGGGCTTGTTCAGCCTTCTACTACATCTCCAGACAATTCCATCCACGCGCATCATACCGGAGACATCCGATGAGGACTATCGGATGCGCTCAGAGCCCCAGTATCCTATCCTGAACGAGAATCCTCCATCTTACACCACCTTCAACGTACCCGGAGAAATGGATGGTTTTCGACCGCATATCTGGCAAACTACTGGTCCGAAGCCAATCTCGGAAGAGCAGGCAAGCGACATTGCCTCATAGCGCGAAAAACACCCAATATTCTCCTCTGTTCTCATAATAGACGAGTAAGGAGACAGCTTCGTCAGCGAGTACTATGCAAATCGAACCGAAATTGTGGACCTTTTCTTGCGACTCCTAATTCTAATCATTAAAGTAGATCTCTTTCGCTACCTGGCGCTAATTGCAAAAGCCGGCATCTATGGCGATATCGACGTGCTCTACTTAATGCCGATGTAGTCTAAATACTAAACCCCTAACCCTAAGTTATAAGTATAAGAGCTTCCGTATACGGGAAGGAGAAGGTCTACTAGAACAAGAACGCTCTTCTTATCGTACTTAAAGGTAATTTCTGGATGTTTACCGCTAATATAGGACATTTTTTCTAACTGCTTCCTTATTACCTTTACACCTAGAACCGACCATTTCCTCGCCTACTAACGTTCGCTAGCCACTTATGACCTCATCACTTTCCCGACACTTACATTTCGACGAGGTCGCACATAATCAAGTACACAGTTACACGGCGACTTTCGCATACGTCCGGGATCATCGCATTGGCTGATTACAATCCGCGATATATAAAGAACCTTGTGTGATCGCGTTCTCGGCACCGACAAGTTATTGGATCGCATCGCGACGTAATTCGAACTTCTTCGTCAATGCCATCCGCGACGACTACGTCGCTCCAGCACGCCTATCAGGCTCTACTCGGAAGGGGTCGCTTATCACAAAATGGATCACAGGCAGCATTGATCAATCGTCTCTCGACCATCCAGACAGACCTTGTCTCCGATGTTGCCTCGACGCCGCACGGTCTCTACATTCACGGTTCGGTCGGGACGGGCAAATCCTATCTTGCGTCGCTATTCACGTCAACTTTACCATCGCAAGTCACTCGGAGACGCGCGCACTTCCATGAATTCATGCTCGACGTTCACTCGCGACTTCACAAAGCTCGGTCTTCCTCTAGCCGGTATGACTCTGCCGATCCTTTGCCCATCATCGGCCGCCAGATTCACAAGGAAAGTCGGGTACTTTGCTTCGATGAGTTCCAAGTCACAGACATAGCCGATGCGATGATTCTACAACGTCTGATGGGAGCCTTTTGGGCAGCTGGTGGTGTGATGGTCGCGACCTCAAATCGTGCGCCGGAGAAGCTGTATGAAGATGGTCTCAATCGCGACTTGTTCCTGCCGTTCATCGCAATGCTGAAGCATAGATGTGAGACTTGGCCGTTGGGAGGAATGCAGGACTATCGTATGTTGGCTACAGAAGCATCTGGGCAGAGTCAGAAAGTGTTCTTCACCGACCCGACAGAGTTTCATTCAAGCCTCGAAGCTGCTGTTGGAAGTCAGCGATTGGAACCTCACGAGATCGAAGTCATGATGGGCCGCAAACTCGTTGTCGCCGCCGCTCCAATTGAAAGCGATAAGAACAGCTTGATTGTCTCGTCCACGGTCACCCAACTCTGCGAAGGCAAGCTGGGTGCAGCAGATTACCATGCGCTATGTCGAAGGTCGAAGGTCATCTATCTTGAAGGTCTTCGTCGATTCCGTCTGTTTGAGCTGGACTTCGTGCGGCGCTTCATCACACTCATCGATCTGGCGTACGAGTCGGGAACAAGAGTCATTATCTCGTCGGAAGCAACGATTGATGAAGCATTCGCTGAGATTGTGGAAGCAGAGCAGCAACGCATGCAGCGGAAACAAGGCGGACTGAAGATGTCTGTTAAGAAGGGTGGTGGTAGCAGCTCGAGTATGATGAGCACCTTTGTTTCTGGTGACACAGAGTGGTCTGCAACTGGTCTGGCCGAGGCGAGTCTGGCTACTGGAGGTGCAGGTGAGACCGATGTAGGCTTTGCGATTGGGAGAGCAGTGTCAAGACTGCATGAGATGGGTTCTGGCATGTATGGACAGATGGACTAACCCGACCCGGTGGCGCTCCATAGCTGAATCTTGTCACCAGCGCGTGGACCTTTGAGGAAACGTTGAAGAATCACGCAGATGCTGGCACTAGACAACAAGTTAGTAAGAAAGCAGTGTAGCAAGGAGATAGCAATAGCGCAGTAAGCTACGGAGAGATCAAGATGGCAGCTTTATGAGTGTTCTGAAATACTCGTTATTAGATTTGGCTCTATAGCCTGGCCTTGGGCATCTGCTTAAGAGCTTGTCTGACGCCCAGATCGCTCAGAATCTCCTCCGTTCCACCCAAGATAGCGTCGAATTTGTACGTGCGATGGAACTGCTCGACAACTTTTCCCATACCTCCTTGAGTGATACCACGGCCTCCAAAGACGTTGCAGGCATCATCGGCGACTTCATGAGCACAGCGAGTTGTAAAGGACTTGAGCAAGCCGACAGGGCCTCCAAGATACTTGTTCTGGTCTCGATAGGACATCGTGTTCATCTGATACGTGATTTGTTCGAGCCAAGCTTGGGTGGCTTCGGTGTGTTGAATCATGCGTGCAAGTCTGAGGAAAGCCTGGCGTCAGTATCTGGTAAATATGTGTCTTGTCGCAGTACAACTTACTTTCCACGGATGACCGGTTGCTCAGAGAGCGGCTTTCCGAAGACAATACGCTGGGTGCTCCACTTCAGGCACTCTTCCGTGACAGCTCGCATCCACTGTATCACTGCTGCTGTCATTGCCCAGCGCTCGTGGTTAAAGTTGCTCATGATGACCTCAAAGCCTTTGTCCTCTTCGCCCAAGAGATGATTGACAGGGACCTTGACATTGTCGAATTGGATGTAGGCTGTGGCAGCCGCCGTTGAGTAGCTTGTCTGCGAAAGGTCAGAAAGATGCTTGGAGCAAACCCATGCATGGATTGTAACATACCTTGATCTTCTTGGTCTCGACATTGTCGTCCCTTGGAACCAAGATCACGCTGAAGCCTTTGACAGTCTTGCAGCCAACGACAAAGTAGTCGCTGAACATGCCGTTGGTTATCCATTTCTTGGTGCCGTTGATCATGTAGTGGGAGCCATCGGCCGTCTTTTCAGCGGTGGTACGAAGGCCAGCGACATCACTACCAGCAAAAGCTTCCGTGATGGCGAGCGACATCTTCTTTCTTCCACTCAGGCATTCTTCCGTGACAGCATCTCTCAGCTTGACATCTTTCATCCAGCTTCTGACGGCAGTGAGGGAGATTGACATGCCTGCCATGTTTCCATCTTGAAAGCCTCTTGACAGAACCCGAGCAAGTTCCTGACATGTGATCAGATCGTGGAAATAGTCGAAGTCTTCGCCCCTGACGCCGCCTGGCACCATTCGGCCGTGTAGATGCTGTCCGGGACCGAGTCGCATAGCCAGCATGTTGTTCTTTGCCATCTTATCGATCATTTCCTGACTGATATATGTGCCATCAGCTTCTTTCTCTTGTGCCTCTGGTTTGAGCTCCGCATCCACAAATTCTCTGAGGCTCTTTCTGAACTTGCGGTGTGAATCAGTGTAGTATGGGCTGGTGAACCGGGGACTGAGCCAAGTAGGCTCTGCGTATGGCACTGCGCTGAGATCCCCAGGCTGAGGATCAATCACTTCCGGAGTTTCGTTTTGCACAATGCCGATGCACAAGGACGAGTACTTTTGCAGGACTTCATGTCGGTGTAAATTGTAGAAAGCTGTCGTAGCATCTTGACCCGCGACTTGCTGCAAGACCACGTTGCCACCAGGATGCGCGTCCAGAAAATCCGTGAGGTCGTACACTTTGTGGTCGACGATGCACCACAAAGAATCTTCGGTGTTGTTCTTTGCGATTTCCTCGCGCGAATAAGTATGTGAGGAAACTGTACCGGGCATGATTGACAGCAACGGGAGTTCCAGATTATCGAAGAAAAACGTAACAGTCTACTTTAGTCGACAAGAAGGAAAAGTGTTTGACGCTCAAAAGAACTGTGGTGCTGCCCGGCTATAACAAACACCCCGCATGTTGTGTTAATCGTGCCTCGGTCCGCACGCCATGCACATGGAGTACTTGCAAACAGACGTCGCGACAACTGTGTACGGCCCTTGAGTCCGTTGGACGTTGGAGGACGGCAGTCTGGGATGAACCAGAGTGTACTCTCCTACTTGGTGTCTTTTGGCGCGTGTCTGCTCAGGAGGGCATCAGCGGGAAACTCATGGAACTGCCGCATAAACACTGCGGGCTGCAAGTGGAGGGAAGCTGCTTTAGATAGGGTCTGCAACCGCTTACAAATGCGGATACAACAGCTTCTTTCGACACTTGGCGCTTAAAGTAAGGCCGCATTCGGCGGATACAACTCAACTCTGTATCGTGATCACAACCGCTGTAACCGCCTGACAGCTCAGTTGTATCCGCTCAAAAGGGTGAAGTGTTAAAAATCTATGTGCGGGCGTCTGCCAAGGTCATCCCGCACTTGCACATCATAATCATAAGATGCATAATAGTCTGCACAGCACGAGTGGTAACCGCAAGCTGTAACCGCTGTTGTAACTGGGAGTTGCAACCGTTGTATTTGGTCGCTGACCCTCCCTATTGAATTCGCCCAGCCCCCGCAGCCGCGCGCGCACGCATTGCAGCGAGCATCAGCTGTCGCAAATCCTGACCAGCAACGCGAGAAGGCAAGTACAAGGTTACTTACAAGGTGTAGGATCTGTCGGGGTACCTCCGAGGCGGAAGGACGCTACAAGCTCGAAGAGGAAGGCTGCGGCTAGGAAGTAAAATCGAAGGATCTGGAGCTAGCCAAATCAGGTCGTCCGCTTTAGGCAGGATCTGACCACCGCCTGTCAAGAGTTTCTTTGCAGATTCAAAGCTTCGATAGCCTTAAGCAAAACTCGTCCCTAGCGGTGGCGTCTGATGCTCATCGTCAACTTGCATTCCTTACTTGTTCTTTGCTTCACAGCGCATCGTATGCGCTGGCTGCCTCTCAACATCGTGCACAGGGATCACGATCAGACGATTAAGGGACAGATAGGTAGACGGGCCAAAGCATTCATTACATCTTGATACCAGTAATCTCGTTCCCCTTTTACTTATTCTACTTAGGTGGGATAACAGGCAGAGTGACGAAATTAGGACGCTCTGAGCTGATGTGAATGAAATTCCGGCCCATCAACTTTTCCGGCGTTCTATTGCACGATTAGTGAGACCTCAGTGCTTGGCACTCATGGAAGACAACGACTTACCTATCTATGGGAGAGTTGTGTTGAAATTTCTCACAGCCTGTTCGGAGTCAGCTCTGCAAACATAATCCGTTGAAGCTCAGAGGTTCAACTTACTTTGAGTGTCGCCCGATGCAACGTCGAGAACGAGTCTCTCGCCTTTCTCAAAGATGATATTTGTAGGCCACACTTCGACAACAACAGGATGAATCTCCCCAGGGATGACCGGCAGAACGTCTGAAGAGAAGTAATCCCTGTAAGGTAGATAAAATCTGTGCCTAGCATGATCGCTGTTGATTTTACGGAGGCAAACTCTGAGCCAGCCCTTACACAAGGGTACATTATTACCTCCAGTGCCAGTGTAAAAGATCTCTTTGCCCTCAGCGGAGAAATGCCTTAGGGTAAGGAAGAGATCAATGTCGGTTGGTACTGTTTCGCCTTCTGGAGCGACATATACGTTAAGATGCGCGGTGATATGGCCCGTGATCTCAGTCTCTTGCTCGAAGGCTGCGGTCGAGAATTGAAGCATTTGAGGTTGATCCATGGATCCATGAATCCCAATGCCTTATACCCGAGCTGAGACTTTACAGTATTCTCGGGTTGCAAAGTCGTGAGGATAAGATCAGGCGTAAGATAGTATGGGATATACTGGGTATGTGCAAGAGGCCACTCAGTCTCAATATGACGAGGGAATGTCTTCTCGTCTTCAGGATTGTTGAAACCCACGTCACCCTTTCTGAGAACCAGGTCCACATTCGGGGCCGTAACATCGGACCACCCACCGCGATCTCCGCCTTTTGGAAACGCGTCGAGGAAGCTACGCTGAACCTCGACTTCCTCCTTGTAGTAGAAGGGCAAGTCGTGGCGGCCGGTAATAAAGCTCAGGTACTTTAGCTCCGAGCCTGCACTAACCCAACCCTCAACGTTACCGCGGAGATGGAGATGAATGCCGCACCAGTTTGCGACACTGAGAAGTGGGACCTGAATGTCGGCCATATTGTATTCTTTCGAGGCGTAATAGGGATCGTCGCGGAAGTGGTTGTTGGTATTGTCTTCATTCTGATCCTGACGATTTGCACGCAATTCGTCCTCACTCAAATCACCTTCAATGGAGTCAGGGCCCCAATTTCTAGCAGCCCTTCCGCCTTTACTATACTGATTGCTCAGAACCTGGCCATCCCACCAGAAGCGAATAAATTTGCTCGAGAGGATCCCATCGTGTCTGCAGCAATCACGATAATAGGCCGTTTTAGCACCTCCTGTTCAACACCTTGACAGGAGCGTTTCTCGAGCTCTAAGTGGCTAGTCGATCAAGTGGCGAGGGTTGAGGTGTTCAAGGCGTACACCATAGTGTTAGAGCCGTACAGGAGCTCAATTCGGCTAGTCTAAGGCATAGTTTAGCTAGCTCGGCGGCTAGCTAAGCTCCGAGGTTACAGAGGCCTCTAAGCTCTAAGTTCGTAGCGTAGCTATCTATATACACCTCGTTGTTAGCATAAATACTTAGGGCTCTTATCTACCGGTAAGCGAGTAGAGCAATAGTCAGTCTAGTTAGCAGTCGTTACCGTCGATAGATACCCTCGGCCTTGCTTTGCTAACTTAATCTAGCGCCCCCTAGAGCGCTTAGAGCGCTTAGAGCTAGTAGAGCTAGCAGAGCGCTTAAAGTTCTTAAAGGTCTCGCGGAACTAGTCGTATAAGAGGTAGTAGAGGCAGCAGAGGTCCGCGTAGCGTAGCTAACTATAATTAATCCGGCCGCTACTAGACTAAGCAGCGTAATAAGGATCTTCTTAATATCCTTTAGATCTATACGCTAGCGTATAACCGTATCCTAAACTCGAACTAGTTTCGTCGTATCTAGAAGCACTAGAAGCAGAAGACTAGCTATAACTACGCGTCGATAAAGAGGAGGATCTAAAGTATAGTTAACGAGCGCCGGCGCGTATAGCGGCTAAGGACGGAGACCTCTAGAACTGAGAATAAGACTAACTATACAGTCAGTATAGATCGGTTTATAAGAGAGGTATAGGATCGTGCTACTAAAGAGAACTTAGTAGCAGCGCTTAGCGTAGAGGCTTAGCGACGATAGAGCCGTCGAACTAAGCGTAATCGAGAGCGTATAACTACTCGAGGCGCTTAGTAGCGCTCACTTAATAACGAGAGCGACAAGGACGCTACTTCAGCTACTAATATTAACGACTTTAATACGTAGAGCGTTAACTTAGAGCTAGTAATTAATGTTAATATCAAAGTAAGTAATAGCGCTACGCGTAGAGGCCGAGGCATAGCAAGTTTAGTTAGTTCGCTAACGTAGCGTCGTCGCCGAGGTAGCAGCTATAGCTTAAGTAATAGCTTAGTAACGATACCTTCGTAAGAAGAGCTATTAGTTAACCTTATAGCTATCGCTAATCGCGCCTTTCTAGCAGCTATAGCGCTAACTTAAATAGCTCCTATAGCAGAGATTATAGAGCTTAGAACTAAGGTTACTTAGCTTAAGGCATCGATATAATAACAAGAGGCTATACTCGCTTAGCTACTACGCTAGTAACAGCTAGTACTAGCGCCAGTACTAGCGCTAGTACTAGCGTAAGTTAAGCCGCTCTATTATACGCCTTATTAGCCGAACTGGTTCGTACCGAACGCTTAGAACTGGTAAAATTTATAGCTATCTATAGCTCTATCAAAAGGTATTACTTAGGAGATGGCGGAGAGCATAAAAAGCGAATCGACGACTGACTCTAGCTACTAGTACAGGTATATAAGTTCGTTATTAGTATAGCAACACGGTAGAAGCTAGCTACCGCTTAATTTCTAAGGTTAAGGCCTTTAGTAAATGCTGTATATATCTATAAGGACTGAGTTCGACTAAAGGCATACTTAACTGCTATTCGGACCTTTAATAGACGCCTATTAAAGGCTCTCTATTTAGCGGTAAGGTATCGGAAGCTATACTAATGCTTATACGGCGCTATAACTCTAGGGTAGTTACTATACGTAAGGTCTCTATATATATAATAGCGCTCGCCCTTAAGTAGCTTATTAAGCTTCGAAGGCACTATTAAGCTCTACTATATAGACCAGTCGTTATCGCGGCTATAATAAGGACCTATAAGCGAGCTAATAAGGCCATCTAGTATAACAATTACCTAATACTTAAAGCTATAGCTATAGTAATAGCTAGAGAAGTAGTCTCGCTAACGGCGCTAAGGTCGATTAAAGCCTCTGAAAGTACTATCTATAAAACCCTATATACTAACTCTACCTCCTCGCCGGCGTATATACTTAGCGTACTCTTAAATTCGCTTAAGACGTAGCCGAGGATGCTACTTAAGCAGCTATTAGTGCTCTCTATTAAAGAATTTAATGGTATCGCTAAATACTATACTTAGATAGCTACGGCAGCGACTAAAGTAGTCGTAGAGCACCGTCTAGTCGTTCGGAAAGTGGAGGCAAGCGCAGGTAACTGCTATAGCGAAGTATAGCGACGGTAGATTTAGTCGGTTATTAAACTCGAGAGTATTAAGCTTTAAGAGCTGCGTTAACTTAACTACTTCATCCCTGCTAAAGCGACAGAAGAACTTGAATTTATCGGTAGGCTAGCTATTAAGCTACTAGTCGAAGTAGTTATATAGTAGAGGGGCTCGGTAGATAGTACGCCGAGAACGACGGCGCTAGCAGAGAACAATAGCAACTATTAGTATAAAGAGGAAGCGACGACGGAGCTCATCTATAGCTGCTATATACTAGAGGTTAGCAGTAGTAGTAGCAGCAGTAATAACAACGACGACGAGATAGAGGGGTTATATACGCTAGTACTACTAGCTGCTGGCGCTAGCAGAGCTGATACTATGGCTCTAAGGCCTCGGAAGTGGCGTATACTTGCTTACTTATTCAAGCTGTATAGTGTTAAACAGGAGGTGCTAAAACGGCCTAATAGTCTGACATGCCTTCCTAAGGGATGATGCACGCAAGACCCTTAGGTTGACGAGCAGCTACTCTCCATTGGCTGCCTCCGAATAGCTGATACCCAGGAGATCCACCTTACCCGTCGACCAAGACTGCTCGGCAACCCACTTAGCGACATCGACAAATGCATCGCTAGTGCCGCGGGACATTGTATCAAGCTTTCCAGGAGATTGTCCGAGACCGCGTTCATCTGCGCGTACGACAACATAGCCTTTGGAAGTCCAGTATCCAGGGTCAGGGACTTCCCATGCTGAGTGAGCAGACTTTTGCTCTGGATTGACCTCCGAATATGATCGCGGGTGAAAACTAGAACCGCAAGATCAATAATACATTCGCCAAGGTGACGGACCAGCGTCTTACTCTTGGTACGGGATGTCTTTGCCATAAGGACCGTACGTCATTAAGACGGGCCGTTTTCGTGCAGCGATCCAGACCCCAGGAAGGATGTGGGCGCAACGCGCAGCCGATGTGGTCGTAATTTGGACCCGGCCTTGACATGTGGGGAACAACAAGGACTAACACCAGGCATCAAGAACGCACGGCACCGAACGCGTCCTTCGAGGTCCATGTGAAAGCGGGGTGTTGTGTTACACCACAACAATTTAGAAGCTATATACAGGGTTTGCCTCACTTCTTGTCTGCAGTGTCTTGGTCGCTTAGATATATTCCGCCAGCCTGCAAGAACAACACTCCGTTCAATAACGACAAATTACACTCCCCATACTTCCTGACATGTCTGCAGCTCTCGACTACTCCAATGATCCAAGGATCGAACCAGTCTTCGGAGCCTCTTGTGAGCCTCTGAAGATCGTCATCGTCGGCGGTGGTATCGGAGGTCTCACTGCGGCCTCAGGACTGCGTCAAAATGGGCATGATGTTGTTGTTCTTGAGCAGTGGGATGGGAGTAAAGAGACAGGCGCTGCAATCCATCTCGCGTCGAATTCCAACGGTCTCCTCCGAAGATTGGGCCTCTTCGCTGAGACTACAGGAGCCATTCTCATGCTGCGCCACACTAAGTACGCCACCGACGGTTCTAGAATTCAATCTCTCGACCTCACCGAGTCAAACAAGCAATGACAGCATCAATGGCTGCTCGCTCACCGCGTTCACCTCTATGCTGAGCTGTAAAGACTTGTGAAGAGCCATGATGGACCTGGAAGACCAGTCGATCTTCGATACTCATGCACAGTGAAAGACTTGGATCCCGATAGTGCTACCGCCATTCTGGATAACGACGAAAGGGTCGAAGGAGATGTCATCATCGGCGCCGATGATGTCTTTCTGTAGCTCGCACCAAGGTCAAGGGAGGTAATGTCCGACCTTTTTCGTCCGGCAAAAGTGCTTTTCGATTCCTTGCCAAGAAGAAGGACGCTTTGGACGACCCAATCACACGGAAATTCGCCGAGAAGGACGGCGAGCTTGTCATGTTTCTTGAACCTGACAGCAAAGTCGTTACCCTTGCAAGAACACTGCTGAACTTTGTCTGCATACATCCTTCGGAGAAGACGTCTGCGCCTACCGACGACTGGAACACGGGTGGAAGCATGAAGGCGCTGCTTGACGTCTACGCGAATTTTGGCGCGTCAGCTCGAGCTTTGCTGAGTAAATCATATCCTGCTTCACTCAAGGTCTGGCAGCTACTGGACATGGAAACCCTGTCCACTTGGGTGAACAACGAATTGACTCTTCTTGGAGATACTGCTCATCCCTTCCTTCCTCATCGAGGACAGGGTGGAGGTCAAGCCATCGAGGATGCTGCAGCACTCCCAGTTGTTCTACCCCTAGGTACTCGATCAGACGAAGTCGCCGAGCGCCTTAAGTTATATGAGACTTGTCGTTACCAGCGTGCCCATCGCATCCAAGAGTACACTCGTCAAGTCGGAAAGTGCCTTGGGGAGGACGGCAAGATCGATAGTAAGTCAGATCAGCGGGTCTACGAGGTGCAACATACTGATACGTCTAGTGATGGAGTATGTCTATTACAACTTCGGCCACGATGAGTTTGATAGTGCCACCGGGATCTTAAACAAGTGATGTTGGGCCAAGAATCCCAATATCTACTGGCGCATGCCTGTAGCTTTCTGCCCGTCACCAGGGCCTTGTCAAGCTCTCTACACGAACGTGCCACAGCCCGCTCGTCACTCTAAATTCACCACTGCATCTATAAAGTTCAAGACATCGCGAACATTTCTGCAAAATCTGTTCCCTACCGAATCGTTCCAATCGAAGAATCCAGGCACAATCGCATATGCAAGCTTCTCCTAAACAACACTAGGCAAGATGGAGTGGCTCAGTAGATCTGGCTACCGTCACTTCGGAATGTACATCCACGGAGTGCGATATACCAAGCAGAATGGGGAGACTATAGATGCCACATACATGCCTCTAATCTTCGAGCCTCTTACCGACCCCATCGTCAGTGGTCGTGATGAGTTCGGTATGCCCAAAGTCTTCTGCGATGTGGACATTCGTCGCCATGTGGACTCCTATCGCGTGAGAACCAGCTGGCAAGGCTCCATGTTCGGCATATTCAATATCGATGGACTGGAAGAAGCTGATCCCGCGGCCGAGGCAGGTACCATTGATGGCGAAGCAGACTACGGTGTCCTGACCTACAAGTACAGTTCTGCGGTTGGCGAGCGTGGCAAAGCAGATCCCGCCTACGCTGTCGTTGCTCGTCACGCTGAGGAGTCGAAGGTGGTGCCGAGTAAGGTCACAGGCCTATGGAGGAGCAAGAAACCGAACTTTGAGTTGGACTCTTTGACTCAGCAGGACTTGCCCACACTGCAGCCCATTGTTTCCAAGCTTGCTCAGACTGCGGTCTACGAGTTCGTTTCTGGTAAAGTTGTTGACGGCTATGGAGTTTCTGACGCTTCTGCTGCGCGTCGTATTGAATAAAATGGCGTGGGTGTTGATGCCAATGCAATTTTGTACAGCATGTCTCTCGTATCACAACTTTCATGCCTAGCCAAATCATTTTGACTCTTTGCGACCATGGCTGATGACCAAACGTCGTGATATCCACTCGTCGTAATACACTAACTGACGAACGTCAGAGTAGCTTTAAGTTTGCACGCTGCGGTCTCCTCGTGGATCACTATCATCTGCGTCCTGGTGCTACAAGCCCTATGCATAGGACGGTGAGCTTGGACTACGGTGTTGTGCTGGAAGGCGAGGCTGTTCTAGTCTTGAATAGCGGTGAGGAAAGGCTTCTACAAAGAGGCGATATCGCAATGCAAAGGGGAACAAATCATGCTTAGTGAAACAATAGCAGCAAGAATTAGGCAAGGATGCGTTATGTCTTACACGAGGCCGAGCCAATTTGAATTGGAGGAAAGGAATTGGACGAGGATTATGGAGGTATTCCTGGAATCAAGCCATCGAGGGAAATACATGTACATAGATCCGGAGTAGCAGCCTAGAGATGTCGAGAGAATCAAGCTTCAATTGCGGTGAGTAAAATCCCTCGTTGGTTACACTTAATGGTGCCATATCCAAGTCGCTATGTCTAAGCTCGTATGTGCTGGTCACCATTCACCATCAATCTCGTACCTGAAGATCGTCTTATTGACCTTACCACCGCTAGCCCTCTAAAGAGTTTCTAGGTACTGTGCGAGGTGAAAATGCTGTTCCGAGGCCCCTTGGTAAGTGAACTGACTGCATTTAGACGCACGCCACTGTGTACTGTCGCAATGAAGATTTGTTCTGCGATTTTAGGGCCTCTAGGTCTAGTCACCGTGTCCAGATTGCGGTTGATGGGTCTTCTCGACGGGAAACCTCGATGTTGAGATGATTCTGACCATCGAGAGACAGAGTGATCGCTTAGGGCAGGATTCCACGACTCGTAGTCGTTACAGACATGCTTGTTTAAGTCGTGATATTGAGCTTAGTACAAGTGAAGATGTGTGGGATATTCTGTCCGATGCATGCGTGGTCCAACAAGAGTGAAGCAACTGGACCTGTCAAGCCACAGGTTGTTGTACGCCTTGCGCATCGCCGTCAATACTTCGCCGTTGTGGCACATCAGCTTGTTTCCAAACCGCGGTCACATTTGTACTCCAGATTTGCAAGAAGCCCCATCGCCCCATTTGAATCTGTCACATCGTCAATCTCGCCGTCTACGTCCATCAAATCAGCAGCAATCGATGGAAGGGCAAAAACTCCCCGCTTCATTCAACGGCAACTAGCGAATCTTAACAAAGCGATCACTACGAACGCGAAAACGATCCAAGATGCTATAATATCAGACCCGAATGTCCGATCTCGTGAAGCTCAAGTAGAGATAAACCTGACCATCTCCGTGGTCAATGATCTTTACGAGCACTTCCATGGGATCTTCTTGTTCCATACCAAATAGGACGACTGCTTGAAAGGAAAGCTAACCACCACTTGTCCTTCAACTAAGCCTATACGACATGTTCTCAAGTTACTGGATATAGATGTCTAGTCGCAATGTGATTGCCGTTGGCATCTTGGAAGGCGGTAGTGAAGTGATCTTTGCTATCGCTCATGCTCGGATGCTCTTTTTCACTGGGGCTAGCGTAAGTACAGACAGGCTACCATTTGACATCGTTGGAGCCACATACGCTAGGACTGCTTTGGTAGCATTTGCAGACACTTCAGCATTTTCCACTGCTTTAACGAAACCGGTCTTCACAGCCTCTGCCAAGTGGATTCGATTCCAGGCGTCAGTCTTGGTGGCGTACTCGACAGAAAATCTTCTCCCACCCTTCATGATGGTTTTGATAGATTTGACGTCGATGATCTTGTTGGCTGGCATGTTGTGTTGAGGTAGAGCAGTACTATAAAACGATGAATCTTTGTGTTTCTTGAGGTTTACGATTATCAGTCTTGAATTGAGCAGCAGTCAGCTCATATGGAATTCCTGGCTTGGGAACAGTTGGGACAAATGAACTTCGAGGTAATATCTCTCAAATAGATACAGCGGCTAGTAATTCAAGGATCGCGCCATTGTCCAAGTCTTACAGTTGTAGAAACACCAATGAGACAACACCGACCGATCGCTTATCAATTTTTCAAGCCACACGATAGGCTGGACTTTCTTGTCTACAGTCCATTGCGTCAAATTCTGTCACAATCATGTGCAAAGCTGAATGTAGTTGGAATCGAACTCATACATAGCCGCCGTGGCCAATTGTCGAACTGTCTAGCTTGATTGGAGGATCCAACGAAGGTTCTGTCATTAGTGTTGAGTCGGCGAAGGCGATTGTCCGCAGTAATCCATCAAGCGCTATTTTCTTTAGTCATGGCATCATCACTCACCGGTACTTGCTCTATGTATAGAACGAAAACATCACGTTCTGTGCCTTGCCAACATACTAATAGCAATTCAGACGCTTCGAAGTGATGCGAGTGACTCAAGTCCATGGCGGTCCAAGCTTCGCGCGGGATGGATGCTTTCGGCACTCGACCGAAACACACCAGCATGGACTAAGAATAACCAATCACATCAGTGCGGCGCTTAGCTCATGTGATGGATCACACGCTAGAGGTCCTCCCCGCGCGACGCGAAACTACAATTCGCATTCTTACTCCTGATTACTCATTTCTTCCATCTGATCAAGACATTCGACTCCACGTTCCATTCTCACTTTACTAGCTTTCCGCCCTTATAAATCCACGACACCAACAATGCTCTTTCGCTGTACCCACGCCTTGAGATCTGTAACGATGTCTTCGACTCTCGCGGGTCAATCTGGCCGCCTATATATACGTGATAAGCTACTACAGGCTCATCCCAATCGACCAGAACTTGATTTATATCGTGCATCGTAAGTCTTCGCCCTGTTTACAATCCTTATACGAACCCCTGGTGGAAGGAATGTCAAATAATGATGGATCGGTTCAGTTCTGGCAACAAACAATATGTCTTGAAACGCGTATCCCATTCAATCTTTTGCCTTCTGAAAGAAGTCAAAGAGATATTCAGTGGAAATCCTCACTTGCGACTGCACATCGATCATAACGACAAGGAGCAGATCCTCGTCTACGAGTACTTCCGAATCGATCTGCTCACGTTAGTCAAGAACTGCCCAGAAATGTCCGTTCAATCAAGAAAATCAATTCTTCAAGACGTTGGCCTAGCTCTTTATGATATGCATTCGAAGGACTGGATACACTTGGGTACGAAGCCATAAATCTTCAGCTGCTGTTTCTTGTCAGTCTCTGCTAATTACTCTGTCTAGATGTAAAACCAAATAATGTCATGGTCGAATGTGATCTAGATGGAAGGGCGTCTGTCTGGAAGCTACAAAAGGTGGCATTAGGTGACATGGATTGCGCTTTAAAGTTGGGCGACGAGAAAACTCTCGACGCCATGATCGGCAATGTCATGTGGCGTAGTCCCGAAGGGCAGATAGGCAAGGGGATTGGCAAGCCATCGGAAGTGTTTTCATTCGGACTTCTTGTAAGTCAACCACCTTCCCTGGTGCGACTTTGCTAACGCAAAATTGCTAGTGCTTCTTTGTGATCACGGGAGTCGAATGGCTTCACCCCAACTTCGACGATCTAGAGACGGACCCTGAGCCAGTGATACTGTACAAGTTACTTACAGCCTTTGGACCGCTTCCGAAGGCACTTGTATCGCATATCAATGACGAACCAGGAGGGGCACTCATGGAAGGTTTGTGGGAAGCTATCGAGGAAGAAGGACTTTACGAGCCTTTCAAGGACTGGCCACAGAACAAATTCCCGAACCTTGATCACGAGGCAAAAGGGTTGATTTTAAGGATGACAAACCTCGATCCGGCCCAAAGAGCAACGATGTCGGAAGTCATGGAGGATTCCTACTGGGACGCAGTCAGAGATCTCAGGGTTGTTGGTGCAAAGGGCAGCACAAAAGACTTTCTAGGCCAGTATCTCTAAATACACGCCTAAGAACGCCACTAAAAAGGTAACAAGAAGCAGGGTTTACTATTACTGAATGTCATGATGTTATTTGAACTATGTATAAATTCATACTATAAAGAGATGATTTATCTTTTGAACGTCCTAGTGATTTCTCTCCGCAAAGCCACGTTGGCCAAAAAGGTGATTGAGAAGGGCGTTCTCACTGTGAGCGAGTTTCTCCTGGCCCAGTATCATGACACAACCACCCAACTGAAGCACTGCTTCAACTGCCAGGCCTACGGGCATATAGGGCCCTATGGCGGTAAAGCCACAAAACGCGGAACATGCGCAGGAGACCATAACAGACGCGACTGTACGGAAGGGGATAAAACGAAGTGCGCGAACTGCAATCAGTGATAGCCGGCATGGAGTGCCGGGTGCAAGGTTCGCATGGCCGTGGAATAGCGGGCCCAGCTCGCTAGGCAACAGGCACCGCGTTGGCATCCAACGGCCACTGCTCAGAATGAAACTAACTGGCAGCTAGTCAGAAGCGACACAGAAGGAAACCTTAATGGCTTCACGCCAACACCGGTCATCCCGATGACGAAGAACCCGTAGGGAGACCCATAAGAATGAGTCAACACAGAGGACCCTATTCGATCCAATGTTCCCTCAGATACCTAGATGGGAGCACGGCGAGGTCGGTCAACAGAAACAGTCCTTGAGCCACTCAAAGAACAAATCCGCACGGCCTGGGCGGAAATCCCGAACTCGATAGCATCCCTCCTAAGTCTAAACATCGCAGGTGAATATGAAAACGTCACCCGAGACCGTCTCACCTACAATATGCGCATAGCAAGGCTCCCCCACTGGATCACAGAATTCAGTCGGTGTTTTGTGTCGGAACGAATAACTCGACTTCTTTCTGATCGCCAGAAAACCGCCGTAACTCATACTGAGACGGGAATCCCTTAGGGATCTCTCCTCTCTACGATTCTCTTCTCGTTTCTCGCTACGACGCTCCTCCGCCGATTACACCAAGGGAAGACCACGGCTGGAGGATTCGTCGACGATACACACGTCATGGCAGTCAGGCAGACAACAGAGGATTCCTGCCACGTCCCGGAGGAGGCCCACGAGTGGGCGCAAACACACGGAGCTACCTTCGGCCCAGCTCAATCTACTCTAGTCCACTTCACAAACCCTAAGCGAGCGAAGCTGCACGCGTCCCACTTGCTCTTACGTCCGTGCTTGATAGAAGATGGCCCTGGATGATGGTTAACTTCTGCCCTACAATGGATGGGCGAAAAGACCATATACAAATGGAGAAGCTTTAGAGAGGATCCGGCGTGTCACCGAAGAATACGAGTGTCCGATGTACGTCAAGATCAGCGTGATTAGAACGAGGTCAGCCTGCAGGTATAGTAGCGAAGAAGGACTATTTAATAATGTTCGCTTAACATCTTCTAGAGATGAAAGTGATAGACTAGGCGAATAAAGCCGAAGCGGTCGAGGAGAGAGCGATGAGACCTATATATACGAGATACTAAGAACGCGTATATCGCTATCAGTCTGTACAGTTACATATAAAACGTTCCTTAGACGTCGAAGATAACTAGAGAGAGCACTCTACCCCTTCTTTACGCCTTATAGACGATGAGGTCCACTAATTGCTCGCTAGACCTCTCTAGGGACTCGGACTTCGAGTATAATGTTCTTAGAGAAAAGGTTCCGGGCAGTCTACCAAATGCCGACTGACCTGGACTTTGCTCCAGAATTATAACATACTCGACTGAGGCATTCAAGCAGAAGGTGCATCAGCCAACCTATCTCCTTACAGAATTAATAAGGACGTCCTGCTTTGAATACTCCGAAGAACGTTGCTCTGAGCCCTCCTGGACCTTGATGGTCAGGTAATTGCTGGCCTGTTGCCTCGTCTCATGTTCAAGCTAAGTCTGCCGACGGCCCATTGTCCGAGAGCTCAAGATGCAGAAGATGGTCGTCCTACGGTCGCTAAAGTAAGCAGAAGACACATTGTCGTCGGAAGACCTGCTTTCGCAAAGCACTGAAGGGACAAGAAGAAGCCTGATTCTAAAGTATGCGTCAATGATCCCGAAATAGCGCGCCCCACGATTTGCACCCGATTTGCCACGAGCTTCAATGAGTTCAACGCCGCGACCACCGGTCGCTTTCGCGGAGTATTTTTAATCCGCTCAACGAAAATTTCACCGCCTTCTGCCATACACAGCGAGCACTCCTAGCCGTTAGGGTTACGCTTAGCCGGCCGAGGATAGGGTCGCGTTCTAAGCTTAGTATTTCTTGGTATAAATTCTTGATATATTTTTACTAAGTTTAAGTTTACTATTATTAAGCTATCTAACTACATAGTCTTGTATAATATACGTCTATAGATCATTACTTATTACGGAGTAGACTATAATCTAGTAATTAGATACTAGTATATAATATTAGAAGGTTTTATCATAGAGAATAAGAAGAGAGGATTTTTCTTTCTTTAGACGATATATTACGTACTAAGCTTCAGTTAAAATTTAGTAATAGCTCTATTTTTTAATGTGTCCGATATACCCTTTTCTTTCCTTTTCTTCCCTACCTTTCCTTAGTAGTCGTAGAGTAGTAATAGCTTATATAGAAGAGAGTGTATATGCTTTTGCCCCTAATTTCTAATCTGAAATCCCTGGCTAGAGACGAAATCGCAACGAGCGCTAACGTCAGTGTCAACCTCGGGGGCCATGTTTGTCTGATTGACTCTCATAACCATGTTCTCAGGAACCTGACCTCCAATCTGAGTACCAGCCGTCTTGAGATTGAACGCAGGCCAATATGGCTTGCTAAAGTTGCCCAAAGACATGCCGTTAGGGTCCAAGTTAATGACAAAGCTTGCGAAGTAGTCTTTCATGATTAGGGACAGTGTGGCGTTTCCAGATGCATTATTTGCCGAGGCAATGAATGGCGCGGTGGCTCCATGGAGCTCAGTGCCGGCGAAGAAGTTCATCTTCCACGTGGGCATGTAGTCGCTCACAGCGCTAATGTAGTTGGTCAAAGGGCAAATGATGATAGTATCGCTCCAGATGTCGGCCGCTTTGTAGAACGCAGAACTATTGGACAGAGATGGGATCATTGCAGCATACTGCGCGAATGAGGGAAGGCTGAAGAAGGTGTTGTCGGTCATATAAGAAGCGCCATAATTCGACACCGGGTAGAGTTGGTTGAGGCGAGTGAAGAATGAATCTTTCGCGGCAGGAAACAGACTCGTGAGTGAAGATTGAACTTGGGCGTCGGTGGTGATGGAGAAGTTCGCAAAGAAAAATCCTAAGGCAAGTATTAGTGCTCTGTAGCCTGCACGAATTGACACCAATTGCATACCTTCATGCCCGTTACGGTCTGTCATCAGCGGCACTTTTGCGAAGTGACCACGCTTCATTTCGTTCGAGGGCAAATCACGAAGGACGTGACCGTCAACGGCAGGAGTGTAGTAGAAGTCTCCATATCCGTATACGCCCTTGTTGTAACCCGCGGCCATGGAGTACATGACAGCACTATCAAGCTCCTCGGAAGATACACCTCTCAAGCATTCAAGAGAGGTGCAGTTCGTGGCGAAAAGCAACTCGTTGTACTGGTTGTCGAGGATGGTGTTGTTTCGGAAAGGAGTCATGCCAGGATACTCTACGATCGGGTCAGAATAAGTTCGGCAATGAAATTCGCAAAGCGATCTTACCGGCGATAGCGGCGCGGAAAGGTGGATTATCAACACCACCATACATGGTCACTGCCATAGGTCAGTACAGCCAATGAATCTGTCCTGGCAATACTCACTTTGCTCTATGACAGAACCTCCTCCGGCAGATCCCCCCCAGATAGTAATTTTTGAAGCATCACCGCCGAAAGCATGAATGTTGCGGCTGACCCATTCAATGGCTTCACGCTGATCAAGCAAGCCGGCATTGCCGGTGCCGTCCTCTCTGACTGCACTGCTGGCAAGGAACCCTTGGGGACCCAGGCGGTATTGTATCTGAACAGATATCATAGCTCCCTCGGAATGATTAACGAGTTCATTCCCTGGAAAGGTGGCCGCTGAACCAAGGGTGTAACCTCCACCATGAATTGAGATCAGTACTGGAAGAGATGTCGAGACTGGCGCCGAAGGGACAATGACGTCCAAAAGTAGACAATCTTCATTGCTGATGTTGTTGGCTGCGGCCGTGACAGCGCTTGCAAATATCGGAGTGCGAACAGCCCATTCGGGGCCTGACTGGTAGCATCGCGGACCCGGTGCTGTTGCATCGATTACGCTATCTGTGTAGTTGTTGCTGTGTTCAATGGGTATAGGTGCTCTCCATCTGCGCTGACCAACGGGGGCAGCGGCGTAGTAGAGACCGTAGAAATTGGTGGTCCTATCAAGCGGTTAGTTTCTAACGATCAGGTAATATGGATCTCCATGGATAAAGAACGTACCCGAGCAAAGCATCCTTTACACCTTGATACTTGGCATATCCAAGATCAACAACCGAAGCCTCAGTGATAGAAGCTAGGGCGCATGGCGCAACTAATAGCAGACCAGCAAGATGGGCGTAGGAGATATACATGATCAAGTGCGATGAAGTCGATTTGTCTGAATCGAGGAACGGCTAGATTGTTGTAGTGGGGGTTTTCCCTTATATATGTGAACGATGAATGCAAGTACATGCCTTAGCTATTATGACGCATTATCCAATCGAGAGGTTGTTTGACTCTAAGGTAAAGCTTGATACGAATACGAATACCCTACGATGGACTCCACGGGTACGAAGGTAAGTACAGAAACATAACACTCGGCTGTTCGCGTGCGGGTACGACTGCGCGGCAATCGGCTAAGCGAACGTTAAGTACGAGCACGCGATAATCAACTAAGGCGGTGACTAGCGCTAGCTGAACATGGCAACGAACGCTATCTGAACGTTGCAACGGAGAGCCATAGAAAAGGGAACAGTAATCTCAGAGGATGGGAATAGCCTAGGAAGCGCCTGGACCGGGATCCAGAATTCTCGACCATGACGGCTTCTAATTGTAACTTGCAAATCCAACCTTACCCTCAGCTAGCATAGAATATGATCTAGATTCCAATAATTCTTAGGTCTAGGCGGCATCGAGCTAACCGACCCGGATTAGCCCTATGAGCTCCTCTATCGGATCTTCCGGGAGATTCCCCATTAGATCTCCTATGAGATCCTCCGTGAGATTCCCCATTAGATCTCCTATGAGATCCTCCGTGAGATCCCCGATAAGATCTCCCGTGAGATTCCCCGGGAGAATCCCCGCTAGATCTCCCGTGATCCACCGTTGTTTGCACTATTAAATTAAGCACAAAGTTTATGTCTACCTGTTGATAGTTTTTGGGTCTACTATAGTTGTCTACTAGACACGTCATATTAAATCATCTCAGTAGTTGCAGTATTATGTTGATTATTGCGTTATTGACGTCAAAGGTCGGATTCTTAAGCACAATATTGTGCTAGAGATGTTGCTTGACCCAGCTTTATTAACTCCAGATGATCCGTTCTATCGACAAGCAGATTACGAAGAAGGTTTATTTATCGACTACAAACTCTTTCAGGCACAAAATACGACTCCTCAGTTTGCTTTTGGATACGAGCTTACCTATACAACATTTAAATACAGTTCTCTGACCTTCTGGTCTTCGAGCAATAGTTTGTCCTTCTTGCCACCTGAACACGGCTCTTATATGTCAAACCCAGCGCCTGAGGGTGGACTCGAGTCTCTTTAGGAGGAAATCGCTATCAAACCACTCTAGAGCGAGTCGTTGCTCGTAGAATCCCGCATTAGGCACGCCTCCTGCTGCCGCAAGCTTAGAACTAACCATTCAGCCCATTAACTACAAAAGTCCCGAGTTGCCGAAGGATGGAGAGCTTCGTGATTTCCCAGAAAAGGAAAAACTGTGTATGTTGAACTGTGAATGTCGAGAAACAGAGTTGGTAAGTCCAAGTGTTATATATATGTATATGTGTACCTATAAACAGATGTCGCTTCGGTTCATTTGATTACAGCGTTTCCACTGAAGCCATCGTTGAAAGCACAACCAATTTTGCCGCCACGCGGTCCCGAATGCGTACGAGTTTACGAGTACGAAGACTAAGTGCGGCTCGTGCGCTGGAAAACTCCTTCCAGAATCGAGTACAAACGCCCGGACTTTCGCCGCGGACTCTGTTGCGTTTTGACGAACTTCCGCACGTAGCTCGTTTCCCGCTGCGCATCAAAGTGATTTCTGGAACGGATTTTATCAAAAAAGCCGGACATGTCACTATGAACGAAAATTTATGCTGTTGGAGCTTGATATGCAGAGCAGGGCTTCAATAGTTGTAAGAGCAACGAGGAGCTACCGAGACCGAACTTCGAGAGGACTATATAGGCGACATCTCTTTTGATTCCCGAGATCGCACACGTGCTCAAAACTAGTAGTGGGTCAAAGTAGGGATTTGAGGCAACGCGGCGAAACTCCCGGGGAAACTGTTGCTGAGTTATTCATAGTCGTATCGATGTACGTAATAGGCAGGCTCAGCTCTTGTTATCGGGGGATAGGCACGTGGGTGACTAGGGACTTCGCATTAGCCGAGGTTGTTCCTCTAGCGCCTGTTGTGTCTACCTGCACCTGCTTGCTTTCTTGCTTGATCCACAGCGTCTCGGCCTCCTCAAGATACCAGGAAAAAGCGGCGAGTTTCTAGATCTCTCGAAGTGTAACCCTGACCTTGACACCGGTACGCCGCCATGAGTGATAAAGCCGAAGTCCGGGCCACCAAAGCGTGCGATTATTGCAGACTCCGAAAGATCAAATGCATCGCCTCTAGACATGGCACAGGTTGTGAGGCATGCTCGCTTGGCCAACTCGAATGCAGCTATCTCATGGTGAGCAAAAGACGCGGGCCAGCGCCGAAGAGGTAAGCACCATTGAGCTAGCGGTGCTCACATCATTTTTCTGACTGATATCCATGCTCAGGCGTCACATCGTCGGCGCAGCGCGTGAACCCAGGGCTGATATGTCGACTCCACAATCAAACACACGAATTGAAACCAGGCTTACGAATCGGTCATCTGTCGGCGGCTTGGATCCTGATCCACAGTCACGCTTGGTGCATCGCTTTGTCTTTTGCCCAGTCTTTGATGCCGTTATGCAAGACTATCTCAGTGTGCTCTATGCACTGATTCCAGTCGTTCACGTCCCAACATTTGTGTCGCACCTACAAGAGAGACGGCATCATCACGATCTCACCTTTCAGATGTTCTGTCTAGCCATTTCAGCATGTACATTTGGCATTCTTCCTCACAAGTTTGCAGAATACGTTGACAAAGACGCAAGCACGGGTTTCACGAATCGAAGGACAGCTATTGCCGAAATACACCATTCTATCATTACAGCACGCTCGCCGGCCTACCACGATGACTTTTCGCATGAGAAATGGGCCATCTCCTATTTATTCTCCGTCACTCACGCGCATCTAGGCCATCGTAGCAGAGCTAAGATTCAGTTTGCCGAATGCAATACGATCGTTAAGGAACTCGGACTGCAAAGGATTGCAAGCTATCACGATCTCAATCACATCGAGCGCCAGATCAGGAAAAAAGCTTTCTGGTTGAGCTTCATAGGATGGTCGTTAGTCATTGGCACTGCATGGTTATTTATGGATACGTAACTAATCTCGGACAGACATATGAACACTCGAGAGGTGGATTCGGACTTGACAGCAGATCGATCTGAGTTTGAAATAGCCGACGCTGAGCATCTCATGCCTCTAGAGGTCGACGATGAGTACATTACATGTAATCAAGTTCACCCTCAGCCTGAGGGGAAATTGTCAGTCGTTTCTGGATTCAATGCCCTTATTCACATCACCGACTGCTTGGTACCGATCTTCCCCGACAGTTCATTATCCGCTTTATCGTTCAACACCAGAGATACAAGATGTCGTGTCAACCTCGGAACGTGCAAGTGTGGGAGATACATCCACAAGGCACCTCTGTTGCCATCAGTCATGGCGAGGTTTGTCAAGGCTACTCACGTTCTGGACGACTTACCGTTACAACTAAGTTTTCGGGCTGTTCAGGACACAACTCTAGATGCTCAATTCGGATTCATGACGGCTAATATCCATGTCACTCATGTTTGGGTACGGAGCCTCTTACTTGAAAGCTTGATGACAATTAATGGCGCGACTGTTGCTACAAATTACGACGAGAGCCTCTCCCACAATCTGCTTTGGACACTACAAGAGGACATTTGTAAACAACTCACGAATGTGCTTAACGACATCCCTGAAGCAAATCTCAAACCGAATGGATACATTTTGGTAAGATCAATGCATGCCGTACCGTCAATGATTGCAGTATTGATCGTAGCTCATAGATTAGTAAAGCGAGGGTAGTCGCTGCTAGTCTGTTGGACAGCACACTTGAGAGGGATGACAAAACGCTTCACCAAGCTAGAAGGTACCTCCAGAAGTTTGCAGATGTCCTAGCACGTCTAGATGAGAGCTATCGCCACGACGAGACCTCGGATGTATGGACAAATTTTCACGCAAGATTCTAATCCGAGGTCGTCTCAGGCCTCGATGCTGTGACCCCAGATGCCCGGGAGTACGAATAAAAGGCTTTGGATTACGAAAAGTTGTGGATTTCAACCCCATCTGCGTAGATACAAAGCTGCACTTCAGAATCGACTGCACCCATAGTTTCTATGCCTCTTGCATAACAGAGTCGTAATGAGGCTGTAATGATTAGAGTCTCGCGAACTAGTTGAAGGAATGCCTGCAAGTGCTGGAAGACTTTCATATCAAGGATTAATTATGTACAAGTTGTATCGGCTCTATATTGTCTCTTATCCAGCGCAGACGATTGAATATGAAGGGATAGGCGCGAGGAAAGCCGTCAAGACGTTGGCTTTGCATAACTCCCGTCTTTCCACAGTAAGATGCGCCCAGTGGTCTTTTTTGCCACAGCCTCAGACCCGGTGATCCGTTCGCTGTACCGTCAGTGCTACATGCTTACCTAACGCGATACGCTTTGCAATCAGACCATCCCAAATCGGCCTCCGCTTTCCAACTGTTTTCTTTCCTTCCCGCCTATATATCTGAGCCACTCCAAACTTCACAACGCCATTCTTTCACTCATCAGTCTCTCGTTTGGCAATCGACAAAAGATTGTCTACATCCTACCAGCGCTCGACTCGGAACTTCATACATATACCCACTATGGCTTTAAGTAACGGAGCCATCATCGTTATCGTCATGGTCTGCTGCGGCGCATTCACCTGCTGTCTAGGAGCAGTAGGCTGGATATACAGACGACAAGACTCCGATGGACGAGGTATAAATTACGGCTGGCGACCAACCAATACTCAATCCGACTACATGCGAGATATTAGGCAGAAGAATCAAGAGGGCATGTTCCATGCTGCGCGCTACTGCGAGAGGACTTCGAATTCGCAACCTCCGAGATCGGATCTTACAAGCGACATCACGAATTTCAGTTAATGTGAGACTATCAGTCCCGTTGGTTTCCTCTTTCCTATCTATGTCCGCCTGTCTCAAGAGTAGATCGTCGGTCATGAATGTATTATACAGCTGCTAATGTTTTGGCAGATACTTGTGGCTTATCTTCACACCTCTCGATCACATCTCTTTACTGCCAACCCGCTTTCCAACCCTACTAACCATGCCTGAGAAACATGACGATCTTTGCGGATGGGAATCAGAGCTCTCGGGCAAAGTCGTTATGCCTAGCTGAACCACACGACGAGTTTCGCGATCTCGAGTCCATCTTCGATACGTCGTTGGGCCTCGCACGACTATTGTAACTCTCACCGATGAGTAAATAGTCTCTCAGCATCGCTCCAGCTATATGTCCTTGCCCACAAACTATCATCTGCCCGACGATCAGGCGATCTTGGCTGTTGGGCTTACGGTGACACCACTGTCTTCACTCAATGAACTCTCATCATCTCCATCCTTCCTACTCATCCTCTACTCCCCCCTTCGAACACCTCTATCCGAAAGGGAGAGATCAAATCGCAGATAGCCAGGCCGTCATACTAGTAAGGAATATATGCACCAGAAATTGCAGCACTACGTGCACCATTGAGTCAATCAGACACCTAACCGCGTTTGAAATCCTGTCATCGACTTGGATCAAAGGGATCGTGCCCATAACGATGGTATGCCAAGTTGGAATATATCTTGCATCTCCTAGACGTTTTTGCCGGCTAGTCGGCTGATTTTGTGATGGACATCAGATTCAAGAATCTTTCTAAGTGCTTTGGGCTGAGATTACACACCTTCTAATCAAGGGATTTACGAGTGACTAAGCTGATATATAGATTGGGCCAGTCATGTGTGCTGTTGTAGAAGTTATTGGCAATAAATCAACCCGGACAGTTTCATGGGATTGAACCTCGTAGTAAGTCGAACGATGTCCAGGCACCGAAGGTCGGACCGCATAGAACCATCTTCCTTACCAATTTTTATTACCTTGCAAGCTGGGCAGTGTCCCCTGACATCTTCCTCGAAATTCCAACGAAGCACTATAGTGCAAGATCGAGATGCCAGCTCGGAGAAGCCGAGGAGGCGCGAGAGGCGGAGTTATAGCGGGAGACGGGATGTTTGAAACGCTGTCGCAGGGTAGCGTAGACAAGCAAATCGAAGAGGACATGGTCATGAGAGGTAAAGAACATGCAGTGAAGAGAGAAACAGAAGACAGATAAGGCGGCGCAGAAGACAGTCCTCACAGACGAAGCTATGCTGACAAAGACTTTGGCTCGACATCTGACGATGTAACACCTAGGAGAGCTAGGAAACCGCCAGTTGCAACAAGAATTATGACTGGAGGACTCGAGAAAGAGGGCGCCACAAGAGTAGAGGGAGACGAGTCACAGAGTCTCGCGACTCATTCAACCTATCGTGAGAGACAGCCTATCACCAACTGGATCTTCAGCAATATCAGTAGGACCATCAATAAGGGGCGCAATGGGGAATATATCATACAAGAGAGCATCAGACATGGTCATCGTCCTTTAGGTCCTGGACATGAACGCATACTCAGAAAACGAGGCCTTGAGCAGGATCAGAAATTCAATCATAGCTGGAATCAAATCCAATGAAGGACTGGGCGCTGTAAAATTGAACCATCTTATGATAGGACACACAAATAAGGACTTTCACAAGCCTTCTTCAAGCTAGACAGAGAAGCAGGAAATACAGCAAGACTTCGCGTAGACGATTGGATCAGCATGTTCCTTAAGGGGGCAAGACTTCTTCAGCTAACAGGGTACCCAATCAAGATCAACTTTGTTCATATACGAAGGCTACTAACCAGGAAAGCGGCCGAGTCGATGACGTTGCAGTGAAAGGATTCTCAATAGAAAACAGTCCTGGAGCCAGACAAATTAGATGGCTAGACAGGCCAAAGGAGTATGCATCCTATGTATCAACGGTCACTGAACTAGCCACAAAGGAAGAGGTCAGCAAGTTGCTAAGGATGAGGAAGAAGGAAGAGAGATTGCCATGTTTGAAAGTACAGTGTAAGTCTCAATTTCCTAGGAGCAGAGGGGCCAAGATCATGCCATCAATGTCAGAGATATAGACACATTCGGAGGGACTGGATCATCGCGCTCGGGTGCTCATGGTGCACACAAGAAGGTCACAGAAATTGCTAAAGCCAAGGCAATGAACTATAAGCCTGAGAATGAAGGATTCTACGGGCCAAAGACTGGGAAAAACCATCAGAAGATCGATAAAGCACGACTAGGAAGCCACACAAGGAGGATGTATAACACTCTTAGCAGGATAACAGCGTCGATCCTGGTCCAATCACGAACGAACATATCTCGTCTAAACACACAGTCACACAAGATCAAAGTGACAGATACTGAAAAATTCGAATGTGGAGCTGTCGAGACAGTTCCATACTTCCTCTTCTGCTGTCCAAGGCGGTCGTAGCAGAGACGGGACATGGAAGTTGTCCATCGTAGCAGATACTGTGATTTCTCCTACGCCCTAGGAGGATACTCAACACATGGAGAAAACGGCTAGAAAGTTGACGGAGAAAAGGGAAATGGGCGACTCAACTTGAATACAGTAAAAGCCAGCATCGAGTTTGCAAAGGCGACGGGCAGACCTCAAAGGCAAACACAAAAAAGGAATCAGATTGACCCAGCAGCAGTCCTGGGAGATCGTCTGGCAGACTATCCAGCGGACCTTGCAATGAAGGGTGCTCAAAGACCAGACTAAAACACAACACTTTCCCATAGAAACTGCCTTCAAGCAGTATTCGGCTGAGAAGGAAGAGCACGCCATAGGGAACTGCCCTTGTGGAGGACACTGACACCTCTTTAAAAGACCAGGGAAAGGACGTGTACAATTCACACACCACAGAAGCACTTCGTAGGCTTGTCTGGGAATGGAGTGGAGTGGATTGAGGGTCCACAGAATCCCAGTACTCCAGTGGACTCCGGTGGACTCCAGTGGACTCCGGTGGACTCCAGTGGACTCCGGTGGACTCCAGCACCGGGATCCACTCCAGCCAAGATCTACTGGAGTGGAGAGGATCCGATCCTCACGCCACTCCACTTCATCCAAAGACAAGTCTGGTGCCACTTCGGACAGGCGTCTGGTGACTATCTCAATTGTGATACCATTAGGCTTCTTACTACTGAAATTGGCGCATATGATTGGCCAAAATGCGGTTAAGTTAGCGACGGCTCATACCCCTTGCGCTTAAATCGCTTGAGAACATCAGATCAGATCGTACCAGATGCTTAAGAACCAACCTCAAAGCTTTTGACGCCAAGCGCGTTTTGCAAAGCAGCCGTATCTGCTGCTTGTGCACATCAACAATTGTGTAATGACCGTCATGATTGGTTTCTCCGAGGGTTTTGCCGCATTGCATCATACCCCTCACTTTGAGTCACCCCTGATCCTTTAAGCGCGAGTGCAATCTCGAAAATCAAGAGAGCGAGAGCCTATACAGTCCTCCCGAAGTTTGGTCCGGTAGCTCCTGATCTTCCTTACGAGTCTTTCCTTTGCTAGGAGCTGCGCTCTGCATACCAAGCTTTGACGGCATGATCCTCCATCCATCGTGGCATGTCATGCCGTTTCGAGGAACAGCCACGCCTCCATTCGAAGCTAATTTTGATGCATAGCGGACGGTATGGTAGGTCGACGACTAACTACAAAATTTGTGGAAGAAGCTCGAGGGACCGAGACTGAACCTCGGAAGAAATGCTTGTGCGTACGAGCTAAGCAATTTCGTGGTAAAGAGCTCGCAAGATGAGACATTTGTAGCATGAATATCGCTCGAGTCTCTGGAGCAGATACTGACATGGGCGAGCTTAGTCCGTCTTTGCTTCCTGGGTCACTACTTGGTGCCGCGCACTCAAACACTTGTACGTACTCGAAAAAGCTGGACAGCGAGACCTGTTGTGGCTTTGACGATCGTCCTGTCAGAAACACCGTTAGTACGTAGGTAAATTCTGCTCTGACCCCGTCCTCGTATCATGGCGATGTATAGACACACGACCAAGGCATAGAGGCTCAAACGCTATGAGTCGATTAAATTGGGCTAAAACTCAATTCAACGATGCATACGACGGTCTGAGGGTGTAGGGTGTAGATACGAACCATACGAGGTGTGATGAACTATCTCTCCTGCGCCGATCTTCCGAAACCGCGGATAAGGCGGGCAATGCGGGCGAGACCAATCGTCACGTGGACATAATTCAGATCAGGGCAAGACGACGCTAGCAGAGTGCTTTTGTCTCATAATCGATGTGGAGCCGGCACTTGTTAGGGCGACAATTCCCAATATTTCTTTCCTACATATTGAATGCGATCCTCCCCCATGGAACAGTTCTGCCACTGAGATCAGCACATTCACGATGAGAGCTGTGATTGGTCTATTGTTTGGCCTTGCATGCCAGATGCTTGCTATTCCGGTATTAGGGTAATCACGACCACCTCTTTTGCGCATCCCCGTATACTGCCGAGTGCTTACACGAAACAGCAGCGACAAGTTCTACCCTCGTGCGATTGCTATTGGCAACACTACACAGAAGAAGACACAACCCTTTGTAGCGTTCACTCTCAACTCGGAAAATCCCGTAGCAACTCTTGATTACGGCCATGAGGTTGCTGGATACCCGTTCTTCTCAGTGGTCAGTCTCACCGGTAAAGTGCAGATTGAAACAAAGTTAGTCGTCTTGTGCGCAATTTTGAAGCATTAGTTGACCCTTGCCAGATACGCCGAAGATTTAGGGGACATCGACCTACCTTACTCTGATGGTCCCTTTACATATAGTCAGGGCTTGACGAACACGTACAGAGTTGAGACACTTGAGGTCAACGCCACAGGTCAGCTGAACTCGTACTTTGCTCAAGGTGGCCAACGCTGGCAAACTATCCGTTTGCTGACTCCCGGCACCGTCACTTTCAGGAATGTTGGCTTTGTGGCAACCGTTGATGTCTTGGATTACGACAGGCTGCCGGGTCGATTCTGTTCGTCAAATCCGTTGTACAATGAAATCTGGAAGCTTGGTGCCAGGGCTGCTGGTGCTGCTTGCTTCAATTCAGGTGCTTACAAGTCCGTCTGGGATGTCTCTGCTAGTAGCGGTGCGTTCATCAGAGGCTCTCGCGTTGGTCTGTCCAGCAGGGGCAATTCATTCTCGAACTATAACCTCACATTCTCTGCAAAGATCGAACGTGGTGGGCTCGGATGGGCCATGGCCTATCCCCTCCTCACCACAGCCGGAGGTATTCAGCTTAACCTAGTTGGAGATTATCCTGAGGGCACTACTTATGCCAACGTCAACCGGACGCTTCTTCCACCTAACACCGTTGTACTTGCTTATGGATTCAGCTTGGTAAACCAGACCACGCTTCCTGCATACTATCTGGATGCGTTTAGGGTCCCTTTCGATGTCAAGGAAGGACAGTGGTATTCCATCTCCGCGAAGATGTATGAAGGCAACTACCTTGCTGTATCGATCAATAAAACCAAGATATTCAATGTCACACTGGAAAATTACTACACTGGAACAGCTGGAGCTGGCACTACTGGCTCATTTGGCTTCGGTGGTTGGCAAGATCAGGCTGCTTACTTCAGGGATGTCAGAGTCACCTCAAGTAACGGCACTGTCCTCTACGCTAATACGATGACCAATACTTCAGCGATACTGCCAGAGTACGGCGTACAGTCAAACACGGCCGATGTCTGCTTAGACGGTGCCAAACGCGATCGTCTTGCTTGGCTCGGCGATTTCTACCATACAGCCGCTATTCTTGCTACATCAACATCTCGGAAGGACTACTCAGTGGGAACACTCAAGAACTTCCTTGATTGGCAACTGCCCTCTGGTCAACTGCCGTTAGACACAGCTCTTGGCTACCCTGGCTCGGCAACGACCAATTTCGCATTAATGACAGGCGATGGCCTCTCTTATCCTCTGGAAGATTATCACATCCTGGGTCTGATTGCTTTTGGCTCCCACATGCGCTATCACGATGATATCTCTTTTGCTACAGGAAGCTGGCCTCAATGGAAACTTGCTGTCAACTACCTCATTCACCAAATAGACAACTCTACAGGTCTTGTATCTCTAGGTTATACCTTCTTCGGAGACAGCGCCGGTCTAGCTGTCAATGCCGCCTCTGTACAAGCTCTGCATGAACTTACTGCTGCGGCAACCGCAGTAGGTGATACTGCTTCAGCTAGCTCCTGGAATGCAATTGCAAATCAACTGGAAGCTACTATCCAATCCAAATTCTGGCAACCCAATTTGGGTCATTTTAGCGACACACCACAAAACTGGTCCAAAATCTCCGTCCAAGGCCTTTCATTCGTGATAACTTCTGGCGTTGCAACAGCTTCGCAGGCGAACTCGTGTATGAATGCTCTGGCAGCTTTGAAGCTATCTCCTGGCTACAAAGATTCCACTGCTGTCTCCTCCAATACTGTGGCTAATATATCTCCAAACACGAATGGCTTTCTACTCTCTGCACTTGTGCAGACTAACCGTACATCCGAAATGCGTTACCTCTTTGAAAACCTTTGGGCAGCCATGATTCAAAACGATACCACTCATTCTGGCGCATCTTGGGAATATGTTGATACAAATCTCCAACCAGGACTTTCCCGCTATACCAGTCTTGCTCACCCTTGGGGCGGTGCACCAACATACATCCTCACCGAATACATTGCCGGTATCAGACCCGTTACCTACGGCTATAAGACTTGGGTTATCGCACCTGCGTATACAGGCTTTGATCTCAAGTCCGCTGCCGCTCAGGTACAGACGCCCTACGGTATGCTGAAGGTGCAGTGGAGTATAGCGTCTGGCAAGATCAAAGCCGTTATCAACGCACCCGTTGGTACTTCTGGTACCTTTTTTATCAACAGGGCTTTAGCAAACGAGACCAGGGCAAATTGTGTTGTGCAGGTTGAGGGTGGTATCTTGTCTAAGTCAATAACTCTCGATCTGTAAAGTAAGAGCATGTTGTTCCAAGCGAGGCTCCAAGTATTGCGAACAACGGAGACGATGGTTTCGATATTAGCATTGCACAACGTAACTATGCAGCTCTGACCAGCTTTAGGTTTCGCAAGAGGATAAAGCAGATGGACAGTATCTTCCTAAAATCTTGCTCACGATGCTCTATACGGCGACAATCGATGATTTTTGGGATGACAAGCATACGGCTAATATCGAGGTCGAGAATGAGGACAAGGAAAAAGACGATCTTGACCAAGAGAGCGGAGATCCAGGCGCTCTTGCTTCGCTAAGTTAGAGAAGATGTTTTTGCCAATCTCCACGCATTGCTAAGTCAGCAGAATCTCGCCTCCCTACACAGTGAGTGTTTGAAAGATTAGACCGTTAATCTGACTCTAACGGACTGCGGCAATCTTGTATACAAGAACGCGGACATCACTTAGAACACCATTGAGCCCGAGGTCCTTAGGTAGAAAGGAACGTGTGAGTGGCGTCTCCAACGCCATTTCTCAAGTTTGGTCATTGGTGCTTTCGGTAAGTTTGGTAGACAATCTTAAACGATATGACGATCGCGGCAGCATCACATTCGGTACGATGAAGACTCACAGAAATCATTTGCCGATGCGATATTGAACTATTATGCGGTTATGGCAGGAACTCACTACCTCATTCGAGACCTTCTGACCCTAGATGATCCGCCGTTAGTCCTATTTGAAGCAGTCGTGATAACACGGCTTGTACCTTCTACATATAACAAAGCGAAAACCTCAACCTGTCTTATTACAGACATCTGATAATATTGGCATCATTGCCGGTGTCGCGGCACGGAACGACATTCTTCAAAATCCACCTCATCATTTGAAGTCGAGCCGGATGTAGACTATTATCTACCTGGATTTAGGGTTGCACCTTCACTATACGGTAGCTTTAGATCATCCTCAAACAGTTCTAGATTTATTAAATCTCCTAGCAAAGTTTGATGTGATATTCATGATAAACTTTTACGTCGTTATCGGAGACGGCAGTTCAGTCCCTCCGTGATCCGGAATTATCTCCGGTGTGACACGATGGGATTCCCCGGGAACTGTTTTGGATAAGGAAGATCCAGCGGAGAATCTCCCGGGTGATCTCCCGGAAAATCTAATGGAATATCCCCTGGAAGATCTCGCGGGAGACCTCATAGGGCAAACTCGAGTCACTTGACTCGATGCCCTGGGCTAGTGGGCTAGAAATCCCCTAAAAGTATCGCAGCTACCACCACCCGAGTGAAGATTTCTATGTTCTTCATAGGGCGCTCAGTTCTGGCCAACATCTGCCTCTAGTCAAGAGGGACGTGGCGTAAATGGACTGTCCTGTTTTTAGATGCCCCGTGGAGAAGTTGCCTCCTACTCCAGACCTCCTAGACTTCTAGGGAGACTATAAAGCTCCCCCCACTTTCTGTCTCCAGAGAACATCAAGCATCTCTTATTCCAAGCAGCTGCTTTACTCCACGCTCTGTTATACCCCAAATTTTTCTTTGATGAAGATGTCTAGCATGGAACAGATGTCGGAGAAACATGAGAGCAAGCCCGTTGCGACTATGATCGAGAATGCTAGCACTCATCAGTGCGAGCGGATGCAGCACGAGGAATCTGTCAAAGACGCCATTCGTAACAACCTTGGTAGTTTGGCATGGTGTAAGAATATCTTTGGCACAACACATGCGGACAGCCTACTGATCGATTCTAGGTTGCTACACTCTTTTCACTTGCATCATGTGGGGCTACGATGGTCTTGCAGGTTCTGTAAGTATTGAAGTCGCTTCGGAAGCTTAGATGAATACTGATGGCTATCACAAGGTCGTCATCTCTTTGCCTTACTTTCGCAGGGATTTCGGAACCCCATACGGAGAGTCTTATGTCATACCGGCAAAGTGGCAACTTGCATTCACAGCGGGCACTATGATCGGTCTTGTGGGAGGCGGTCTTGCAACCGGACTTGTTGCGAGTAGATATGGAAGGCAGGTATGCATAGGGGTCGCATATCGTAAGTGGACATTTGCTTTGATCCTGATCACAAAAGACTAACAACTGGTAGTGCTCACTATTAGCGGCGTCTTTGCACAATGGTTCGCAAATGGAAGCCTTCCTCTATTTTTTATCGGCAAGATATTGACTGGACTCCCTCTCGGTGTCTTCACCAGTGTTGCTCCAGCTTACTGCTCCGAGCTTGCACCGCTTGCTCTTCGTGGTTGTGTCACCGCTGCTGTGAACTTTAGCATCGTACTCGGACAATTCTTCTGCTACTGCGCACTTCGTCAGACCCAAACAATCGCCGGACCGAACTCCTACAAGATTTTGTTCGCGGTACAGTGGGGATTCGCAGCCGTCGGTCTCGTCATCCTTCCATTCTTCCCAGAGTCTCCGTACTTCTTGATTTCGAAAGGAAAGACGGAGAAAGCCAGGAACAACATCGTCAAATTGCGTGGAGCCAACTTTGACGCCGACGGGCACATGGCCCAGATCCAGATTGACCTCACAGACAATCAGAGTCTAGAAGAAGGAGGCTTCGCTCGATGCTTCAACAAGGATAACAGGCTCCGTACCATTATCGCTTGCAGCACTTTCGCCGTTAGTGCTAGTAGTGGTGTTCTCTGGGTTGTAGGTTACCTCAGTTACTTCCTGGAACTTACTGGTTTGGACCCCAGCCAGGTCTTCGACACAGCTGTCGGAATTATTGCGCTCATGGTAGTCGGTAACATGGCGGGTTGGTATGCCATCGAAAAACTAGGAAGACGCGGTTCCTTCCTCTGGGGTGAGTGAAACGATCGGGAGTCTCGTATTTTTTTCTGACATAGGAAGGTTCAATTGTTCTTACGGTGGCGTTGTTCATGATTGGAATTCTCGGCCTCATCGAAGGGGCCGTTTGGGGACAGGTCGCGTTCGTATGTATCTGGGCCTTCGTCTATCAAGCCACCGTCGGCTCTGCCTGCTGGTCGATGGCCTCGGAGATTCCAACATCAAGCCTGCGCGCGCCAACCGTCTCTCTCGCCGTCATGACCAACGGCATTTGCAACGCTGTGTGGTCCTTCGCACTACCTTACATGATCAACCCTGATGAAGGAAACATGGGTGGTAAGATCGCCTTTGTCTACGGACCTTTGTTGCTTGTCGTGACGATCTTCATCTTCTTCTATTACCCGGAGACACGCGGGCGCACCTTCTTGGAAATTGACGAACTTTTCAGACAACGCGTCAAGCCTAGACACTTTGCAAGAACGCAGCTCGCGGTGGTTAGAGCTTGAAGTAGCATTCGCACAACGGTGTCTGTCTCGACTTCCTAGATACGCCTAAATTACTATTCTGCATCTAGCTTGCTAAGTCCCCTCCTTTGATCATCATTTCAAATGACCTTTTCACGTCTGCTTTCCACGCCGAGGTCGAGATTCTTACAAGGGATGCTCCACTAGCGACACTCCATTTCGAATTGCCTTCATTCCATTCAGAAAACTCCCTTCGTGTGAATCCGATAGAAGCAGAGGCAGTGTCCCCAGCCAGCAAATGCAGCTTCTGAAAGCCTACAAGCTTTCGTTGCGTCATTGTACCAGTCGCAGAAGCGGGATTTGTGACGAAGACTTGCAATAGCTCACTGCCGCCAACTTGTCCAACATTCTTCACGTCGATGGAAGCAGCAAATTCAGAGGACTCCGCGCCGGACGTAAATATGGCATTCGTGATCTCAAAAGTTGTGTATAAGAGACCATAGCCAAAAGGAAACAGCACTAACATTAGATTGATTGATTGATTGATTCAATTGATCAGGCTACTTGGTTCTACGGCAAACCTATAAGCCGTCTCCTATCAGTTCTTCCTTCTTTGTCCCTGTCTGTCCTTGTTCCATTCTAGCTTCCCCTTACTCGACAGCTCTCGTCTGCTACGCAAACCTGCCGGACTTGTGAAGGAAGTGGAGGACCGCCTTTACCGCCGGAAGGTTCGCCTTCCATTTTTCCTTCGGCCCGCTAACATTAGATTAATTGATTGATTGATTGATTTATTTGATTAGGCTACTTAGTTCTACGGCAAACCTATAAGCCGTCTCCTAATAGTTCTTCCTTCTTTATCCCTATCTGTCCTTGTTCTATTCTAGCTTCCCCTTACTCGACAGCTCTCGTCTGCTACGTAAACCTGCCGGACTTATAAAGGAAGTAGAGGACTGCCTTCACCGCCGGGAGGTTCGCCTTCTATTTTTCCTTCGGCCCGTCGACTGGTTGCCCGTTTCTCGGGTCTTCCTAGGGATTAAAACCCCCGAGTATATAAGAAAGGTCCCTCCACCTGTGCCTTACTACCTCGATAGCACGTTAACGATCTTCGCGCAGGAGGGGGCATTCGTATATAACGTGCTTAATAGTTTCTCGCGTGGCTCCGCATTCGCACCCTACTAAGTCTACTAGTTTCATCCGGTATAGGTCACTCTTTAGTTAGGAGTGCCCTATCCGGCATTAGGCGAGTATCGACGCTTCTTCCGCTGACAATGCGTTATACACTATCGCTATATAGGGACCTAGAAGAGCTCCGTCTAGCTTCTACGTGTATAATCCGGTATGTAGCGTGTCTCGAGGTCTTATATTCCTAGCCTGTTTCTAGGTCTCGTCTAGCTTCTTTTAAAGTGTCTTCCTAGCTACCCTTAAGGCCTAGCTAATATAAGGCGGAGGGGGCACTTAACCCTAGGTTAGATTTAGTTAGCGTAGGGTCTTAGCTTACTAAGTTAGGTAATTTGTTAACCGGCCCTAGCAACCGGCCCTATGTCGCTTAAAATCATAAGAATAACGTGTCGCATCTTCGCTCTTAACTTCTCGCACACGTAAAACTCTCTACGTAACAATCGCACTTAAGTACGACAATTATCTTTAACCATTTATACGTTACACTTATTAGGGTCTAGGGTTTAGGGTATAAAGTGGGCCGCTTAGCGAAGCGACATATAGCTATAATCTTCCGCTAGAGCACGTACGATAGCGCGTAAACGACATCTAGCTCTAATTAAAACTCTCGATCGTAGTCTACGTTAAAGGTAGCGAGTAAAGTAAAGATTATAGTCGAGAATGCCGATAACTAGTTACAGTATAAAGAGAAGTATAAGCTGCTTATCTGTAAGTATTATTAGTATACTCTATAAAATCTTAGCAATCATCTTTATATATATTATAGCGGAAGCATAAAAGAAAAATCTGCTATCGTTAAAAAGTTCGCTAGTCTATATACTCTTTAGCCGTTAGAAGTGTAATTACCGCTGCCGCTTAAGGAGCCGATCGAGTCGCTTAGCAAGCCGCGAGACGCATATATCTATAATAAAGAAGAGTATAGATTTATTACGATTAGTTAAGACGAGATCCGAAAGCACTATAATTAAATATACGAGTAGCAGTTAATAAAAGAAGATTAGGAGCATTAGCATTACGTCTACGTATAAACATTCTTTTTAAATAGTAGCCGGCAACGATACTTTACTATCGACTACGATAACCCCGACGCTATAGAAGGTATAGCTATCTTACGTAACACTTAAGAAGATGCTATTAGTATAGGACGACAGCATAATTTTAACATTTCTTATATACTAGAGGAATAGAACGTAGTAAGAATATAGTATAAGAAAGAGCTCGAGGTCGTCGACGGAAATATTATAAAGATAGATTACTCGCTATAGTCTAAGCGCACTAGATATTCGTAGCATCTCGTAGGAAGTAACTTTAAATATCTCTTATACGTAGGTCGACTTACTAATAGAGATAAACGAGAACTACAGCATATCTCGAGACTTATCGAGTCGCTAGTTAAGAAATGTGTCGCTAGTCTACCGACACTCGATTAGGAAACCTAAAGATAGCTTAGGAGCGTAAAAAGGTCTAAGCCCGATATTAGACCGCTCGCGAGGCTATAAAATCCCGATTCTTAGCTTTAATATACTAGCTACTAAAAAAGATTTATCTACTATATCTTAAGGATTATATAAAGTTAGAACGAGTATAATAGTAGAGACGCTATCCGAGTATACGAATAGGAACATAATTAGTAGAATCGAAGCTAAGGAGTATTAGATGCTAGCTCTAGTAGCGATAAGGATAATAGCGACACTAGAAGCGCCGATAATTCTAATAGTAACGATAGCTCGGATAGCAATAATTCTATTAACACCGACACACGAAACGAATAGGAATAAAGGGATAGAATAGTAGTCGACTATATAGTAGACGCTTACCGATTATTCCCGTAGATAGACGAGCAAAGAACTCTCGCTAAGGAGCTCTAGGACTCGATAGAGATGCTGTATATTAACGACGGTACGAGGATAGATACTTTACTAAAGCTTATTAAGTCTTTTATCTTTACTACTATCTAGGGAGACGTCTTTAGCAGTAGACTGCTACATTTTATAGCTATACTCTATATCGACGAGGAGATAGGTCGACTCTACGATGCTAACCGCTTTTTATTTATACTTACAGGTGTTATTTATTATACGCGAGTCTTTATAGTCGAGGTAATACTTCCGTCGGTAGAACGGGACTATTAGGGTAAGGATAATAATAAGAAATTTCTTAAGACGCGAGAGCGTTATCTAGCCGACGGTAGCTATAGTCTAATAAGCAAAATATTAAGTCTTCTAGCTTACGGCAAACTTATCGCGCGAGATTATAGAAATTAAGGCGCAGTTCTCTAGGATAGCGGTAACAAAAACGTGTTACTTTATAGCTATAAGATACCCATTACTCGGTTTAGGTTAATAGTAACTAGTATCGTAATAGACGTAGAGAACATCTTATAGAGTAAGGTTATATAGAGCAACAACGACGTAGATAGGTTTAGCATACCGTTAAACAATCTAGAAGACGATCTGACTTAGATAAAGCGTAGAGTGTTATTCTTAAATAATAGTAAGAACGGGCTCGAAGATAAGCGAGAAGTTATACTAGGCCGTATAGAGAATTATAAAAACGGACGAAAACTACGTAGTCGAACAGGAGACTAGCAGCTTCGACATATACGACGATAGCTTCGCTACGTCGATAAATTCTAGGAGCTACTACTATTATATGTATACATCACTATAGGTTAACTAGCACGAGGAACCGAAATAACAAGCGTACGATTTAAGAACGGCTTTATATAAGACCGTAATATATACATTATTTACGGACAGGTTGCTATAATTATAAGATATTATAAATCGCAGTTATAATAAGACAAACCGAAAATTATACCGCGCTTTCTCCTATATAGGGTAGTACAGCTGCTAGTCGTATATCTTACTTACGTACAGCCGTTATAAGAATATCTCTCGGTTATAAGTAAAGGCAGCGGCTGGACTAAATACATCTAGGGCGATTAGAACGGCACTTAGGAAATAGACCGCTTAACCCGGATTATCGCTCGTAAGATATAGAAGCGACTAAAGGTTAGACTAACGACGTATGACTATAGACACTTAGCTATCGTAATCGGCCGTATTACAGTTAGTAAACAATTTGCATATAGCTACGTAGATAAGATCGGGGAGGTAGAAGCCCCCGAACTAGATACGGACGACCCGCTTAAGATGTCTGCTAGCCGTAAAGGCGAGATAGGAGGTAATCGATACGGCGTCTCGGTCGATGTCGTTAAGTATATAAACGATCGATTAATTAACACGTTTAGGCCGCTTAGCGAGAAATGGCATAAGTTTCTCGGTCTAGATAGCTTTAATACGAGCAAAGGACAAAAGCACGTAAGAGAAACGTCTATGTGTATAATCTAACTANAATCCGACGAAGGAAGTAACTCAATTCCATTAAAACCCCGCCCGGCGTCGCTCGTCTTAGCACGTAGACAGGACTTAATTCCATTAAAACTTAGCACTTAATTCCTTTAAACTTAACACACTCTAATCCGGCTAAATTTCCGACAGAAAATAGAACATATTAATCCACTCGAC